>NC_056725.1:1656385863-1656525863 GCF_019279795.1 Protopterus annectens | reverse complement strand
CATGGATACTTGTTTTAAATCTTTGTAAGTGTTTTTGTAGTGGGATTCATTATTAAAATTTGTATAGAGGAAAGCTGTGCAGTGTAATTTATGCATATGATTGATTTACATAAACCAGAAATGGTGATATAAAGACTCTCAGAAAGACAAATGATTTAAAAATGGATAACCGGCATACAATGTGATGTTAGGATCATAGGAACCTAGGATCATAGAAGGTTAGTAGGCTAACATCCCCAAGGCCCTTGAAGTCCAACCTGTATTCCCAATGGCGTCTGGTTCAAGCAGACACTAAAATCAGCACCTATTGCCCCTATCCAAGAGAGAGAGACACAGGTGGAACCCTTGGGGTGAATTTCCAATTGCCCATCAGATCATCCAAATTATGCTTAAATAGGTTCAATGAGGGGCTTTGTTTAATTTGAATAAGAAGCTTGTTTCAAAGGTGGGGCAACCTCTGTGAGACAAATCTGTCTCTCCTCCGTTGATGTCACATACCAGGTTAAGGTCCTTTTAGCGAGTGACCTGTGTGCCATTTGACTTGCGAATGTGCAGCATTTCCATTAATGCTGTGTCAGGGATTGTTCTATATGCAAGGCACAGGCTGCCTCTGAGCAGTCTGTATGACACAGAGTGAAGTGACAATGATTTCAGTCCGTCCGCATAAGACAGATCTTGAAGAACTTGAATTTTCTTTGTAAGGAACCTTTGTTGTCTCTCCAATTGCTGCAGGTGTTTAGAAAGGAACATACCAAAGGGACCACTGTACTGTATTATTGGCCTGATGAGGGAAGAGCAAAAGGGGGTTATAACCTCTTTTTTTCTGGAGGCAATGCCCTTACTTATGAGATGAGCAATATAAAATGCCTTCTAACTTCTGTGGAGACATGGTGATCAAAGTTAAGGTTGCTGCCAACCTGTGTGCCCAGATCTCTCACCTCTGACTGTGTGCTTAGGGTATTGCTGTTGACGTGGTAGTTTGCAGAAACATCATCCTTTCCGAAGGGGATGATAATGCATTTTTTGCATTAAGTTTAAGACCATGACTTTGGCACCAGTCATTAGTCTGTAACACCTTCTTACAGGATGTTTTCATTTATGATAGGATTTCAATGATTAGATAGTAAGAGTTTTATGGATAATGAAACATATAAGCCCATAAAAGTTAACTTATTTTGTGCAGCATTACTTTTTAATAAAAGTTACTTATTTAAAGAGAAACGTTTTTAATTTAACAAAATTGTTAACCTCAAAGCCCATAAGACAAGCCAACAAGCAATCAAAATATTTTAGTCAAAGGATGTGTGACACACAGATTTTCCACTCGCTGGGCTAAGCAAAGGGGAAGTCATGGTTAGTTGTCAATCAGGGGCCGGAATCTGCCAGATGACATTTTCCTTCAGTTCTTTGGACTATAAGAACTAGTATGATTTGGTCATAGTCCATGCTGGTTTAAATGACCTTAGATGTACTGCCGTTGACTATAAGAAGAGAAACATTATGAGACTTTCAGACTATGTGGCTTGTATAAGCTTAGCACTGAGCAGCAGTCTAGCAGAACCAATGATGATGTCATGATATGAACAGAAGATAGTCACCTTTAATTACTGGCTAAGCTTTTGGTGTCATTCCAAGAGGATGTCAGCATGGGAGCACATGGTTGACAGACCACATTGCTCTGCTAAATTTAGTCTGTACTTGTCCCTTCTAGGCCTTCGTATATTAGTTAAAATATTGTTCTCCCTCACAGTGCCTCTTTTAGGTAATACCAAGCTGACAAACTTTCTGACATAGCAAAACCAATCAAAGGCAATCTAAAGGTCAGTGTCAGGGGTCTTAGCAAGAAACTCCACATCCTCCAAGCTCTCCTCACCCTGGAGAATGCAGACATCTATGCAGTTACTGAGACATGATTTAAAACGGCAGAGTGCAGTCTGACAATGCAGGGCTACAGTGTCTCTCACACATTTAGGTCAGCTACTGCACAGGCAGGGACTAAAGAATGGAAGTGTCTCAATCTACATAGAAAATGAGCACACTTCAAGGCTTACTGGAATATAGACAAAAAATAATTGACTTCAACAATCGGCTTAGCTTCTGGTGTTAGTCCAAGAGGATCCAGTATCTGTCAACCTGAAAGACATGTTTGATAGACCATGCTGCTTTGCCAGGGATGATCACCTGTGTCCTCCTGGCTTTCGGATACTGGCCAAGGTGCTAGCATCCCCCATAGTGCTTTTTTTAGGTAATGTCAAACCAACAAAATTTCTCATGTAAAAAAAAAAAAAAAAAACATGAGACAAACTCAAGGTTATGCTGCTTAGTGCTAGGAGCCTAAACTGGAAACTGCACTCCATGGAAGCACTCCTCACCTTGGAAGATGCTGATGTCTGTGCAGTCACTGAGATATGGTTCAAGGCTGTAGATAGCACCCCAGCTGTGCACAGCTACATAGCCTTTCACATGTTCAGACCCCAAAATGAGTGTGAAAGAATAAAGTGGAGGTGTATCCATCTTCATTAAAACCAAATACACCTCAAGACTGGTTAAACAGTATGACTGTATTGAGCTACTCCAGGTCCAATTAACTATAGCTAAAACACCCTACCACAACATTGCTAGCTACAGGTCCCCCACCATACCTCTCAACTGTCCAGATTTTCACAGAATGTCCAGATTTTGTCTTACATTTTTAGTCTGTACTTCATACATTTTTGGTTTTCTGGCAAATGATTGGCAAATTCTTGAGGATAGAAACCAGAAAATAATGACAGGCATTTGAATTTTAGACTTTATACCCTTCAGAAAATTCATGCTAATGGAAAACCTGTTAGCCTATCAATTTTCTATGTTTATAAGAACTGTGACTCCCACTGCACTGGCTCAGTAATCAAGGAGTCTCAATCCTCACCACTAGCACCAGTGAGGGACGAGCACATTGGGAGAATGACAAGTATACACACACACACACTAAAGTACAATTTCCCTTAAGAGCACACAGAGATCACAGTCAGTCTGGGGCTGGTTTCTCCCTCTCTGTCTCCAGATCCCCAGTAAGACTCCCCACTGGCACAGCTATTGGGTTATGATCTCAGCCATGTGGCCAAGCTAAGACCTCCAGTACCCTCTCTGTCCAACCAGTGCTTCGTGTCCCTGCCCAAGTAGCTGACACACACACACAGATACACACACACACACACACACACACACACACACACACACACACACACACACACACACACACACACACACACACACACACACTTTGAGATCTGAACACAAAAACACACCTGGGAAAGGCTGGCACAGGTTTACTAGCTATGGCCCCTTCTGCCCAGACTATAATGTTGTACCAGCTGCCACCAGCCACCCTTATTTATCAGCGACTATAAGGCCCTTACCAAAGGGTGTCCAGCCCTACTGTGTAATGTTACTGTTATCCAAATGGTAAGTGTGACCAAGACTTTTAAGGCTATTTAGGAGCGGCCTATACAGTGTCACCAAATACATATGCAAGTACTCTAAGAGCTTAAATATCTCTAAATAAACTAGCCACAATTAAAAGGTTTAAATATATTTAATAATAAATAATAAAAACACAAGACAATACCTCAACATGTTGACAAAAGAGTTCAGAATCACAGGAAATATTTTAAAACAACATTGCAGGACAGTCTCACATAAATACAGAAAGTGTCTAAACTTATCTTACTAGATTTCTATCTCTAAAATAAATCACTTTTCTCTAAGTCTTACTTACAGCCAGCATGCAGGCAGAAGTGCTGATGAGTGGATGTTTTCAGATCCAAAGGCAAATAGAAAATGCACAGACTTTCTCTGAGAGATAGTTCTTAAATTAATAACACATTACTGCTGAGTCAACTGAATGACATCACTCTTTGTCACTTCTGCCTTCAGTTCCCAGGCTAACAGAAACTTAAAATGTAGCATCTCTGTGTCAAAAATACTTATCTCAAAGAAGTTTGCCTAGAAACCGGAAGTCATAAAACAGTTAAACAATTTTACATTTGAACCCTATTATTATTTCTGTTTCCAGACAATAGAAAGAACTTCTAGCTGTAGACACCTGGAATTCTTGCTGAGATAAACATAATCTTAAAACTCTTCACTTATTTTCTCAGAGTTTGCAAGTTAACTGCATGTTCCAACTTCTGCTATGAAAACATACATTTGCACACATTTCTGCTTTTTTCCAGCAGGGTACACTGTGGTTACATTCTTGAAGCTCATTGCATAACATACTATTCAACACACACTTCAGCACCAGTAGTTTAATATACACATAACATATAGTTCTCTTGCATTTGCAAGACAAGCCTATGGATTATATTAATGTTCACAAATGACACATGATTATTTATAAAATGCCAGCTACCTGGGCTGGCAGCCTTAAAAGAACAATATTTAAAAAATATCCCTATTTTTGGGCCTTTTTCCCCCTTTATTTATGGTTATGTTCAGAATTTTTGCTGTTAGACATTGAGAGGTTTGTCCCCCACCATGAACCAAGAGAAGCACACTGCCTACCTGGAATTGCTAGAGTCATTCAGTATATAGCCAGACACTTTGGCCATAGGAGATTTCATCTATACTTCCATCGATTGGGTGGCATACAAGAGCACAAACATGTTCACCTTGAGGATCCTGGACTTTGTCAATAAAAATGTCCTGAAACAGTTAGCCTGTACCCTCACAAGGGGCTCAAATGTCCTATACTTAGCACTCAACAATACGGGGGTCACTGCACGGGTCTATATTAGAACACCAAAAAAGATCAAATGTTGAATGGCTTAAAACACGAAAATGCTGTTAATCAAAATCGCTTTTGTGGGGGGCTGTGCCCCCCCACTAATCATATGTATACCAACTCGAGATCACACTACAGTGAGGAAAGGGCAGATTTTCCAATCTTCACTGTACCGTGAAATGGCAGTGGAGTTTTTAACTAGATTGTTTAATGAAATCTTGGAAAGTGAGAGGATGCCTGAGGAATGGAGAAAAAGTGTTTTGGTACTGATTTGTAAGAATAAGGGTAATGTGCAGAACTGTAGTAACTACAGAGGGATTGAATTGATCAGTCACAGCATGAAGTTATGGGAAAGAGTAGTGAAGCTAAGTTAAGAAAGGAGGTGATGATTAGTGATCAGCAGTATGTTTTCATGCCAGGAAAGAGCACTACAGATGCGATGTTTGCTCTGAGAGTGTTGATGGAGAAGTACAGAGAAGGTCAGAAGGAGTTGCATTGTGTCTTTGTGGATTTAGAGAAAGCATATGACTGGGTGCCTAGAGAGGAGTTGTGGTATTGTATGAAGAAGTCGGGAGTGTCAGAAAAGTATGTAAGAGTGGTACAGGATATGTACGAGGGTAGTGTGACAGCGGTGAGGTCTGCGGTGGGAGTGACGGATGCATTTAAGGTGGAGGTGGGAATTACATCAAGGATCAACTCTGAGCCCTTTCCTATTTGCAATAGTGATGGACAGGTTGACAGACAAGATCAGACAGGAGTCCCCATGGACTATGATGTTTGCAGATGACATTGTGATCTCTAGTGAGAGTAGGGAACAGGTGGAGGAGACCGTGGAGAGGTGGAGATATGCTCTAGAGAGAAGAGGAATGAAGGTCAGCAGGACTAAGACAGAATATATGTAATGGATTGAGAGGGAGGATAGAGGAATGGTGAGGATGCAGGGAGTAGAGGTGGTAAAGGTGGATGAGTTTAAGTACTTGGGATCAACAGTTCAGAGTAATGGTGAATGTGGAAGAGAGGTGAAGAAGAAAGTACAGGCAGGATGGATTGGGTGGAGAACAGTGTCAGGAGTTATTTGTGACAGACGAGTACCAGTAAGAGTGAAAGTGAAGGTCTACAAGAGAGTAGTGAGACCAGCTATGTTATATGGGTTGCAGACAGTGGCATTGACAAAAAGGCAGGAGTCAGAGCTTGACGTGGCAAAGTTGAAGATGTTAAGATTTGCACTGGGTGTGACGAGGATGGACAGGATTAGGAATAAGTATATTAGAGGGTCAGCTTAGGTTGGAAGGTTTGGAGACAAAGCCAGAGAGGCAAGATTATGTTGGTTTGGACATGTGCTGAGGAGGGATGCAGAGTATATTGGGAAAAAGATGCTAAGGATGAAGCTGCCAGGTAACAGGAAAAGCGGAAGGCCTAAGATAAGGTTTATGGATGTGGTGAGAGAGGCCATGCAGGTGGTTGGTGTGACAGAGCAAGATGCAGAGGACAGGAAGAAATGGAAACAGTTGATCTGCTGTGGTGACCCCTAACGGGAGCTGCCGAAAGAAGAAGAAGAAGAAGAAGACTGTACCGTGATCTTTCACAAATACCTTGATAAATGGCAGATTTGAGTTTTAAGCCATTCGACATTTGGTCTTTTTTGGTGTTCTAATATAGACCCTCACTGCACTACCCCCTGTGCATTCCCCTCCCTAGTAAAAATAGGACCATAAATATGTCTCATTGAACGTAGCAATCAGACCTGACCCACCCCCACACAGGAGAAAAAAAAAAAAAACTGAAAAATTTCTCCAAAGCAAACTACAGCCTAGTAGGTGATGGTATAAAAAGTTTCAACCCCCTGCTAATACAGCCAATAATAACTCCTATGCAGATGTCTACACAAATGCCCTGAATAACTACCTAAACAACTGTCTCAATTTGGCTGTACCTAATTGGATCAAAACCAGGCCTTCCCGAAAAAAACAGGCCACCGACAAAAGGAAGAAACTGATGTCTAAGAACAAGAGGGAACTTACTCAGTAGAAGACGAATACCCTCCACAGCTTGAACAAACACATCAGATATCTTGTAAAGTCCTCTAAAGCTAGTTATAAAGTGAATCCCTAGATAAGGCTAAGCATACGGCATTCTTTAGCTATGGCCAAAATCTAAAAAGGAATGTCCAGCTGGGTGCCAAATTTATAGTGGACAGTACCTCTCATACTGTACCTGAGGAAATTGCCAACCTGCTAGCTAACAGATTTGGTACAAACTCCACCCCCCGTCCCTACCAGCCATACCCCAAAGCATACCTGACACCAGTCCTCTACCTAGTAGCTCCAAACAGAAGATCAAATCCATGCTCTCCAAAACCAAAAACATGGCCTCTATGCAACCAGATGACATCCCAGGCTGCTTACTAAACAATCTAAAACAAGACCTAGTGGAACCACTTGGCTCTGTCTTTGACCTCAGCCTGAGCACTAAATTTGTTCCAGCAGAGTGGAGAACAGCAACAGTAATTTCCTTGCACAAAGGTGGTCCATCAACTGACCACGGGAGCTATAGACTCATAATCCTAACCAGCCTTATCTGCAAGGCCATGAAAAGAATCATCATGGTTCTTATCAACAAGGGCATCAGCAACTTTCAAACTCTTGATCCGACCCAGTTTGGCTTTGTTAAGGGTAGATTATGCTTATTGAACCTGGTGGAGTACTTTTAAGAATGTCACCAAAGCCATGGATGAAGACAAAACAGTATATGCTGGCTATCTTGACTTTGCCAAGGCTTTTTACACAATCCCCCACTCAGATATCATTGAGAAACTCTTCCAGCTGGGGATTAACTTGTAAGTCACTAGATGGGTAGCTAACTGGCTCATTCACAGAATGCGTACTGTCAAAGATGGGGATTCCACCTCTACCAGTAGACTAGTTACCAGTGGCATACCACAAGGATCTGTGTTGGGCCTTCTACTATTTGGAATCTATTTCTCAGAAGTCCAGGTGAAAGTAGGTGGCCTGTGCGTTACCAAGTTCACTGATGATTGCAAATTGGGCACAATCATTGAGTCCTCAAACAATGTTAACTTATTACAAAAGGGGCTAACACAGACAAATGATTACTCCCAAAGCCACAGACTAAAACTAAAAGCAAAAAAGTGCATTCTTATCCCCTTTGACAAAGAGGAAGTGCTTGCAAATTACAATATTGACAGCACCCCCCCCCCCCCAAGCTCAAACCCAGTGGTGCAAGATTTGGGAACAGAGGCTGATAGTAATCTAAACTTCAATCACCATGTGTTCACAGTGGTAAGAAAAGGCTTTCATGTTGAACACCTCATAAGTTAGGGCATCACCTCTAAGACTAAGGATATTATAGAGTACAATGCTCCCTTTCGCATGTAAATCACCAGACACCTGCAGCAACTGGAGAGACCACAAAATATTCTCAACAAGAAAATTCAGGGCTTCCAAAACATGACCTACAAGGAAAGACTGAAAGCCCTATCACTGTACTACATATCCTATAGGCTGCTAAGAGGACTTGTGCCTGGCCTACAGAACAGTCTCTGACCCTGCCCTAATGGAAATGCTGCACATCCACAAATCAAATGGGACAAGAGTCACTCAATTCAGGGATCTCAACCTAGCCAGTGACATTAGTAGAACATGCTGGAGACAGATATATCTCCCACTTCCAATTCACAGAGCTCCTTAATGACCCTATAGAAGCACAACCTAGACAATTGGATGCGAGACCATAAATTCACCCCTAGGGGTGTGTCCCTCATGGATAAGGGCAGTTGGTGCTGGTCATAGACTCGCCTTGTGAATAACAACCATCTAACTAAGGTCAATTAGGGAACATGGATATAATATGGCTAAGCTTGTAAAGGCCCTAAGGCCATTAGGCTAGTAACCTCTTATGAACCTATGGTCAAACCAGATGATGTGTTTGAGGTTCTTCATGACCAAATTACTATAGGCAAACTTTCATTCCATATTCTTGCAAGCTATAGATTTCCCTCTATGACCCAGAACCCCATAACTCATAGTTGTTCTTATCAGAAACAGTCAACATTCAACCTAAAACCATATTCATGGGCAGATTTAACTATCCCACAATTAAATGGGAATCATACACAACTCCAAACATGCAGACTCAATGATTTCTCAACTTTGTAACCAAGAACACCTGGCTCAGATAGTCCAAAATCCCACTATTGGTGCAAACATACTGGACCTGGTTCTCAAAAACATGGCGGCAAACACCCTATTGTAATGTTGTCTCTGGTAGACCATAAAGCTTTCTCCTTCCAAACAGAAAATAAAACTCCATGCCCTCAGCTAACCCTGTAACAGTCAGCAGCTGTTCTAATGCAAACTTCCAATTAAGTGATAATCTGTCAAAATGTCAGGCCTCCCTCTTTGAATCTTGAGAGCATAGCTATGTGGAACATTTCACAAAATGCTGAAAATCATGTTAATAGGCGCATTAAAACAGCTGTGCCTATCAGGAATACGTTCTGAACAAATTCAAAAAAACAAGTCACCCTGGTAGAATCCTAACATGAACAGGTAGCATAACTAAAGGAAGAAAGTCATAGCAAATGTCATGAACGCAATCTAAACAAACAGCTCAGAAGACAAATCAGGTCTACCAAAATGAATTATGAGGTAAAAATACTGTATCCTCAAAGACAGTACACAAAAATGTGCTAAACCAATACTGATGGATTTCCTGCACATCAGCAAGTCAAAGGCATTAGAAATACTTGATCTAGGGATCTAAGGCTCTTTTGCAACATCAACAGAACAGTTTGGAGAGACAGGTATATCTCACAGGTGATACCACTGCTGTAGAACAGACTCTGCAACCACATAAGCAAAGTTCATCCCTGTCCATATTCAAAGGCAACTTGGATCTATGAATGAGAAACAGAAAAATTACTCAAGGACTGCCCCCTGTACTACTAATGCACAGAGCAGCTCCTAAATGCATTATCTCATGCATATGTCCCATCAAATTATCTATGGTATGATCCCAGTTATTCCCATTAGGAATAATATATAATTATCAGCCACTGGATGGGTAAAGCCAGTCTCTTACCAAATGATATAGGTTAATTCAAGCACAAAAAGGGAAAATGGCTGCACTTGAAATTGCCCGCAAAGGCTGCTAGCTTAGTACTTACATATGAACCTACAAACCTATGAACTGTAAGTGGATTAACCTACACTGAGCTGGAAGAAATAGCAAATCTACTGGCCAAGAAATTCAGCTGCAGTTTTACTCCACTTGACCACTCATCAGGAAATACCACTGAATATACCCCCCCCCCCCCTACTGTCACTAGGAAGCAGGTCCTAAATGCACTTTCCAAAACAAAGAAAACCACATTGATGGGCCACAATAATGTCTTAAGATGCCTGCTAAGAAGCATGAAACACAACCTATTGGAACCACTATAGTCACTATTCAGTTTTAGCCTCCAGTTAAACTTCATGCCATGTGAATGTAGAACCACAACAATCGTCCCTCTGCAAAAGGTTGTGCCTTCTACAGATCCCAGAAACTACAGCCCCAAAAGTCTGACTAGTAAAACATGCAAAATCATACAAAGAAATTACATGGAAGTGACGCCTAATGGCATAGGAAACCTTCAGACATTGGATCCAAACCAGTATGGTTTTGTCAAGGGAAGATCATGCCTGCTCAACCTGGTGGACTTCACCAAGGCAGTGGATGAGAAGAAAACAGTGTATACTGCCTACCTTGATCAGGGCAAGTCTTTTAATACAATATCCTACTCAGCCATTGCAAATAAACTCATGGAATTAGGTATAATCCTCTATGTTACATGGTGGATAGCCAGTAAGATCTTAGCTAGAACCCAGGAAATTAAGATACGATAGTCCACCCCCACAATGAGACCAGTCACTAGAGGAGTACCTCAGGGTGCTGTGTTAGGTCCACTTCATTTTATCATCTACTTCTCAGAGGTCAAGGCCAACATCAAGCGCCTCTGACTGATCAAATTTGCTGGTGATTGCAACCAGGAGCAGCCATAGAATCACCACAAGACACAAATAACCTACAGACAAATAACTGGTGTCAAAATCATGGTTTAAAACTCAGTGCCAGGAAATGCATGATACTACCCTTTGGAAATGTGTATACCTCAGAAAAAACTGCCTCATTGATAACACACCCCTGAGAGTAGACCCAGTAGTCAGATATTTGGGGATGTATGTAGACAGTAACCTGGCTTTCAAGCAACATATATCTAAAGTTGTAAGGAAATCATTCTATGTTGCTCAACTTATCAGCTAGGGTATGACATCCAGATGCAAGGAAGTCATCATTATATTGTACTCGGCCCTAATCAGACCCGTCAATGCCCCTTTTGGTTTGTACCTGACCAGGTACATGCAACAAGTGGAATGTCCAGAGAGGTTTCTCATAAAAAAGAATACAGGCAATAAGCAACATGTTCTACATGGACTGCCTCAAAACATTATCTCTGTATTTTGTATCCTACAGATTGTTGAGGGGTGATCAATGCCTGCATACAAGTCTTCCTTGGATTCCAATATGATGTATCTGTTGCATATCTGCAAAACAAATAGCATCAAAAAGTACAGCTGTGTAAAATCTTACCATAATGGTAGATGTCCTTGCTTTCACCACTACAGTATTTCTTACAAATGTGATTCCCTACCATGAAGCCCACTGTCGGGACAGTTTACCAAAGTCTACCATTGCTTTAAGGTATGCTGAACATCACCTGCGCACTCCTTGTGTAGAGTAGGATATAAAGGTGATATTCAGACATACCATCCTCAGAACTGATTGCTCCAGTAGAAACAGCAGTCCAAGGAAAACCAAGGAGAAGTTGGACATCCAGGAAGGAAAAAGACCAGGGAGATGGAAGGAGGGAGTGAACACTGCAGCAGTGAAGGCAAGGACATCTACAGTTATGATAAGATTTTACACAACTGTACTATGTCCTTACATTCACCGCTGCCATATTCCTTATAAACAGGAGAGTGCCAAAGCTCAAGAAGAAACTTGGGAGGAGGAAGCAGCAAAGCCCTAAGAGAAGCCATGAAGAATGGCAGCAGCAAAACAGCTCTAACTCTGGAGATACCATCCAACTGGTAATGTTTGGTAAAGGTATGCAGAGAAGTCCAGGTAGCAGCTTCAAGAATAGAATTAGCATCTAAGCCTTTGAAAAAAGAACCAGAAGAAGCCACAGCTCTAGTGGAATAAGCATTTACAGAAGAAGGAAGGCTCTCACCATGAAACGTGTAACAAAATGAAATTGCCTTTGAAATCCTAGTGGCAATAGTTTGCTTGGAAACAGCCAAACCTAAAGAGCTAGGATGAAAGGAAACCAATAACTGGTCAGATTTTCTGATAACTTTAGTTTTATCCAAATAAAATCTGAGCTGTCTATGCACATTTAAGGTATGCAGCACCCTCTCACTATCAGATTTCGGAAAGGGGAAAAAAGAAGGCAAATTAATAGACTGATTAGGTGACAACTCATTAACCATCTTGGGTATGAAAAAAGGATTAGCACACAAGGACACCCTGTCCTCATGAAATATCAAAACAAGTGGACATGCCATAGGGGCTTACAACTCAGACACCATCTGGCAGAAGTAAGAGCTAACAAAAGAACTGTCTTTCAAGAACAATGCTTCAAGGAAGCTAAAACAGCAGGCACAAAAGGAGCCTGAGTCAATTTTTCCAGAATGAAATTAAGATCCCAGGGAGGAGGAACAGGCTTCCTGAAAGTCTAATATTAAGGACGCCTTTAAGAAATTGCTTAACCTTAAATCTAGAAGCTAACGGGGGAGTTAAAGGCAGACAAGCAGAAAGAGCCTTAATAGAAGAATAGGCCAAACCAGCATTCAGCAACTCACACAAATAAGAGAAAACCAAAGGAACATCCACAGAAAGTGAGTTCAGGTCACAATAAAGACATTAAATAGAAAACATCTTCCATTTAGACAAGCAAGATTTCCTAGTAGTAGATTTCCTGGCCTCCTGCAGGACCTGCAACACGTCCTCAGAAAAAAGGTCCCTATGAGGGATCAAAACCCTATCACCCACAGTGTCAGTTAAAGCATTGGCAGGTGGGGATGGATGATAGACCCCTTTTTTTGTGTGAGGAGATCTACCCTGTGAGGTAACTTGTGATGACTGCCTCTGGCTAGATGCAGAAGTAGAGGGAACCAGTGCTGTCACTGCCAAAAGGGAGTCACCACAGATTTTGAGAGCATCCTGTTGGATCATGAACAGGACTCTCAGAATGAGAGGAAGGGGAGGGGAATTTATAAAGAAACATCCCCTTCCAAGAAAATGAGGACCTGGGACTCTGGCACAAAACAGAGGAAGTTGTCTGTTCAGAGGGGACACGAAGAGATCTACTTAAGGAGTACCCCACTGGTGAACAATGTCCAGAAACACATACCTGTAAAGCATCCATTCATGGGATTGAATGAAGGACCTGTTCAGATTGTCTGCCACACCTTTCTTATCTGAAGGAATGTAAACTGCCTGAAGAGCCACTCGATACTGGATAGCCAGATCCCATACCAGACGTGCCAGCCGGCAAAGAAGGCAAGATCTCGTACCCCCCTGTCTGTTGATATAACACATGACTGTGGTATTGTCTACGAATACCTTGAGAGGTCCTGGAGAGAAGAGAGGATGAAAGGCCTGAAGAGCCAGCAGAAGAGCTCTCATGCCTTTAATGTTGATGTGATCCTTCCGCTGACGAAGAGACCACACTCTCTGAACCCTCAGGGAGCCAAACATTGCTTCCCATCCAACATCTGATGCATCTGTGAACAGATCCTGAGAGGGAAGAGGAGACTGAAAAGGGAAACCTAGATTCAGAGACAACTGCTGAATCCACCACAAAAGTTCTTCATTGAGACATGGGAGAAGAGGAACAGGAAAGTCTAGATAATGTGTATGCTGAAGCCACACTGACTTCAGAAACCACTGAAACTTCATCATGTGGAATTTAGCCAGGGGGGGCAGTGGAATGGTGAAAGCCATGAACCCCAGAGCTCTCAGAAACTCCCTGCTTGTAATGGAGTCCAGGGGAAGAAGAGTGAAAGAAAGAAAGAAATGAGAGTTAATACCTTTGAAGGAGGCAGGGATGCCAGGATTGGCACCATTTGAATCCTGCAACCCAGAAAGACATGATCCTGAGAAGGAGTCAAAGAAGACTTTTTGAAGTTTGTTGTGAACCCCAGGCTCAGAAGAGGAGATATGGCAAAAAAGATATTTTGCAAAAGGACCCCTTGTGAAGATGCCTGATCAGCAAGTCAGCCAAATAAGGAAAGATTTGGATACCTTGAAGCCTGTAAAAGGCAATCACAGGAGCAAGGCATTTGGTGAATACCATTGGGGCAGTAGAAAGGCCAAAGGGTGAAGCACAGAACTGAAAATGCCAGGAATCAACAGAGAAATGCAAAAATGTCCTGAAAAGAGGATGGATCAGAATATGGAGATAAGCATCCTTGAGGTTCAGAGACACCAGAAAGGCCTAAGGGAGCAAGGAAGGAAAAAGGGACTAAAGGGACAACATCCAAAAGGAAAGCACCTTCAGAAAAGTGTTTAGATGGGAGATGTCTAAAATAGGTTTCCAAGTACCTTCTTTTCTGGGCACTAGAAACATTCTTGAATAAAACCTTTTCCACCTTTGGGACACAGGCACCTCTTAAATAGTACCCTGAGGCAAGAGGTCTCGAAGAACCTCTGGGGAAAAAAGGAAGCTGTTCCCAAGGAGGCTAAGAAATGCCCATAAAAGGAGGGTGGGAAATCCAGACCATGAAGTACCCTTGCTGAATGACTGACAGAACCCAAGAATCCTGGGTGATTTGGAGCCAAACAGGAAGAGAAAGAGAAAGGTGAAGAGAAAGAGGAATGGGGCTGGGAATTGGTGGATAGTTAGATAGCACCTAGTTTGTCAGGGAAGGAAGGTTTAAGAATCAATGCAGTCTGAGTGGCCTTAGCAGGAGGAGTCCGTTTACTACCCTTTTTACCTTTAGAAGGAGAGCGAGATTGCTTACGAACAAAGGCTGGATTAGAAGGGTAGTTTCATTGAAATTTAGGCACAGGAGAAAAAAAACATGCTTAAGCTCCTGTAAAGCCTTCCCCTTGTCCTGAAGAGACTTAAATAAACCAGCAGCCACTTCACCAAACAAAAGAGTATTATCCAGAGGATCATCCATCAACTTAGCCTTAATAGTGTTGGGCAAAGGTTGAAGTCAAAGCCATGGATTTCTCCTCAGAACTGAACCAGAAGCAGCAGCCCTAGAACAGACATCTGCTGCATCATAACTACATTTGATAGAATAATGAACCACCTGAGAGGAAGTCTCAAGCAAGGAAAGAGAAGAAGATTTACTCTCAGAGTCTGGAAGATCAGAAAGAATCTGACAAGCCTGAGAAAGAAGAGCCAAGACATAACTAGAGATATGGGTTTGATAATTAATAGCCCTAAAAGCAATTGAGACAGCTTATCAGAGGATACAGACACCACAGACAGCAGACAGACAGCAGCAGTAGGGCATTCAAACAAAAAGGAACAATCCTCAGGCACGCTATAAAACCTATCAGACTTCTTGGGAGCATGGGGCAGTGAATCTGGTGCTTTACAGGCAGTAGAAAAAACATCCAGTAAAGCAGGCAAGACAGGAGGAATGGCCACAGGTTTAGGAGATTTCATTTGCAGTAACTCATAGTACCTCTTATAGGTTCATAGGTTCATAGGTTTATACTAGGCTATCTGCCCTAAGGCATTTATAAGCCTAGCCCAGAGTTTTTGTGGCTTACGCCACCCCTTATGTAAAAAAATACTGTGCCCATTAGTTTGTTGTGCCTCTATCCAGCAGTGACACAGAGATGATTCCCGGGGTAAACCTACGATCTCCCATCCACCGGTCAAGATTTCTCTTGAACAGAGCCAGCGAGGTGCTCTGCCTCACATGGACCGGGATTTTATTCCACAACATAGGGAGTCTCTGGGTGACAAATGTATCCCTCCAGCATGTCCTATTTATATCCGTGCTAAGGTTTAAGTCGCTTGATCTAGTGGATCTGGTAGATTTGGATTTTTTGAGGTGGAGCATGTCCATTAATTCCGGGTTGGACATGGTCTTGTATGTCAGGCACAGGTCACCTCTGAGCAGACGGTATGCGACTGAATAGAGCTGGAGTTTCTTCAGTCTGGCAGCATATGACAGATTTTGGAGTCCCTTTATCCTTTTGGTGAGGAACTTTTGGGGTCTCTCCAATTGCTGCAGGTGTCGGGTGAGATACATCCAGAATGGGGCATTGTACTCTATCATTGGTCTGATAAGTGAAGAGTACAGGGGAACAATGACCTCACTTGATCTGGATGTGAATCCCTTCATGATCAGGTGGGCAATGTAGAAGGTTTTTCTAACCACTTTAGCAATGTGAGTGTCAAAAGAAAGGCCACTGTCAACCTGGGTCCCCAGGTCCCTGATAACCTCTTCTGTGCTTAGTGGATTGCCACCTATACGGTAGCTTGGGGTTACCTTGTTTTTCCTGAAGGGTATGACTATACATTTTTTGGCATTTAACTTCAGGCCATGGCTCTGGCACCAGCTATCAGTTTCCGTGAGACCCCTCTGAAGGATATCTGTGTCCGATGTACTTTCCACTATGGCTCCCAGTTTGCAGTCATCTGCAAACTTTGTCAGCCATAGTCCTCTTATGTTAGCCTGTACTTCTGAGAAGTAGATGCTGAACAACAGGGGGCCAAGAACTGAGCCCTGTGGGACACCACTTGTGACCGGCTTGGAGTCTGACATGGCGCCAGCTACTCTAACCCTGTGGGCTCTATCCTTTAGCCAGTTTGCAACCCATCTTGTGACATATGGGTTTACATTTAAGCTGGTAAGTTTCTCTATAATACCCGAGTGGGGTATTGTGTCGAAAGCTTTTGCAAGGTCAAGGTAGGCTGTATGGACTGCCTTTCCCTCATCAATGGCCTTGGTGACTGTTTCAAAGAAGTCGACCAAGTTCAAAAGGCATGATCTGCCCTTGACAAAGCCAAACTGGGTCGGGTCCAATGTCTGCAA
Organism: Protopterus annectens; assembly: GCF_019279795.1. Lineage (NCBI taxonomy): Eukaryota > Metazoa > Chordata > Ceratodontiformes > Protopteridae > Protopterus > Protopterus annectens. The sequence continues at coordinate 1,656,508,970 of NC_056725.1, read as the reverse complement.
GTCCCCTATGTCTTTGTTTATGAGCTCCATTATGATCCTCTCCATAGCTTTGCAGACCAGGCTTGTTAAGCTTATGGGGTGGTAATTACCAGGGTCCGTAGAGGCACCGCCTTTGTGGAGTGGGACCACAGTTGCCGTATGCCACTTCTTGGGCACGTATCCTGTGGTAAGGCTAAGATTAAACAGCTGCCTTATGTGTGGGTTTAGTTCCTCATTGAGTTCATGTAGCACACAGCCGGGGACACCATCCAGTCCCATTGATGCTGTGTTTTTAGCTTTAGAGAGAGCAGCTTTCACCTGCGCATTGGAGATGTCTGGGAGGCTGCACTCCGCTGGGATAGTTATCTCTCCTTTTGGGGGGGAGAGGGGGGTGAAGTTTGCACTGAACCTGTCTGCCAGTATGTTGGCAATGTCTGTGGGTTCAGTGATTTTTGTATCATTTTGGACTAATTCTGAGCATATCTGGGAGTTTCCACCCAGGTTTCTAACATAGCTGAAGAAGGCCTTATGATTGTCTTTTGAATCTATGGCAATTTTTCTCTCAAAGTTGGCCTTGGATGATTTTATGAGTGCTCGTATTTTTTTACTAATAATGATCAAAGGTTTGGATATCCAAAACCTGGGCACAATCCCACTTAAAAATTCCATCATCTTAGACATCGTGCCCCCAAAGGAAATTTCCTCAGAAGGATTATCTAGAGTATGAGAATCCTCCTCTTAAGACCCATAGTCTAAAGGAGACGGAATCTGGGTTGAATAAGTAAGGGAGTCAGCATCAGACTCCACCTCAGAAGGATGCAGTTCTCTGGGCCTTTTAGGGGAAGAGGAAGCCCAAGGAGGAGCAGGAATTGAAACCCCTTGAGGAGGCCTCACTGACAATAAAGCATTAAATAACCCCTAAGTAAAGGCCTGCCACTCACTTAGTGGATCCCTAGGATCAGAAGAAACATGATTCGTTTTCTGTTTCTTTTTAAGGGAACATCCATCCTAGAAACCTGAGAAGGATCAGACTTAGGTTGGCATTCTCCAACTACAGTAGGAACCCATTCCCTAAAAAGAAACTGTGGAACCCCTCTAGACTCCTTGGAAACAGTCAACCATGGTTTCCTCTGACCACCCAAAATAGACGCCTGCAAAGCCTCATCAGATGTGCTACCCACCAGATTCTCACTGGCCTCCAACCCAGATGTGGTAGAAGAATCTGACAAAACAACCAGGCAAGCCTCTGGGTTCATAATAACTTCAGGAGAAACTCCCGGCAGAGGCTGGACAGTGGAAGGCTCTTGTCTTACCTTATGCACCTTCTTCTTCCTCGATGGCTGATCCTCAGAGCAGGAAGTTCCATCCATAGTATCTGCAGCAAGAAGCTTAAGACACTGATTCTCAAGATACAAGGAAAGGGAAGAATGACTACTATGAAGAATTTTGGGGACAAACGCCTGACAAATTGAACAAGACGTATGGTCATGAGCAGCACCTAGGCAAAAAAGACACATTGTGGTGGTCTTTATGAGGAATCAGTCTCCCACACAAGCATTTACCCTTCCTGGATGATATTAATCCTGAAAAGCACAAATCAAATAGAAAAGGTAACCAAAAACCCAACTGGGTACTTATCTGCAACTATGAGGACTCTAGTAAACAGGAGTAAGCACAGGAATGCCAACAAACAGAAAAATGGTAAAAAAAATTGATGGAGGTAACAGACCGACGGTTAAACCAGCCATCAGACTGGCGGCAGAGAAGTTCTGAGGATGATACACCTGAACATCACCTTTATGCCCTACCCTACACAAGGAGTGTGCAGGTGACGTTTAGTATACCTTAAAGCAATGGTAGACTTTGGTAAACTAAACTGGTGGGATGGTGGGCTTAACGGCAGGGAATCCCATTTGTAAGGAATACTATAGTGGTGAATGTAAGGACATCTACCTGATTCAGGGGCATAAACCTTGCCTGCAACTTAAACAGAACTTGCTTGAGGGACAGATATGTGTCCCAGAGAATACCTCTCCTCTGGAACACGCTTCCCGTTGAGGTGAAACAGAGCTCATCCCTTACCCTATTCAAGTGTAACCTGGTTCAGTGGATGGTAAATTGTAAAGTCACTCCTGGTCTGACTTCTCTGTCTTTAATGGATAGAAGTAGCCTGTAAATGCTTGATCAATCATGTTCTAGCTTGCATATAACCTAAATATACCTCTAAAAATCCAGGGCACTAAAATAACTTGTTGGATATACTTGGGAAGCATGGCTAGGCTTGTAAAAGTCCTTGTGATCATTTACCTTGTATATACCTATGAACTTATGAACTTCTTTCATGTAAAACAATTCTGTATTATAAAGAAGCAAAGCAAATTTTGCAAAGAAAGGAAATGTGATGTATGACTAGGGGCAGAAAAATCTTACTTTTATACAGTGAATGAGTTATAAATAATGATTACATGGAGTAATTGGTGGTATGAATCATATACACAGAGTAGCTTGGGATGTATACCAAACTTCTAGTGGATGATAATTTTACTTTGACTTTTCATACCATAGAGGTTAAGTAATGGTTATTGCATAAGACCATGAAACTTGAAGGCTGGCACAAAAAAAAAATAAGACCATGAAACTATGTCCATAACCTTAAAGGCAATACACAGCAGTGTAATCAATTAATTTTAAATGGTGCCACCTGTATAAATAGGAAGATAAAGCAAACCCCCTAGCCAACAAATGTCACTCCAGTCTTAACCCCCCTCTCCTTGCCAGCTGCCACTCAAGAAATTCTCACGTCCATAAATACCCCAACTATTACTAGAGAACAGGTGCTTAAGGCACTCTCCTAGCCCAAGAACACTGCATCGATGGATTGCATTAATATTCCAGGATGCCTCCTTATTAGCATGAAACATGAAAAACCTGGATAAATAGAAACACTATTTAAACACAGCCTCTAAACAGGCTTTATGCCAAATGAATGGAGGACTGCAACAGTTATTCCACTGCACAAGGGTGGGCCATCCACTGACCCAAGGAATTATTGGCCCATAAGCCTGAATAGCCTGATACGCAAAGCTATGGAGACAATAATCATGGATGTCCTAAATGACAACATAGGTAACTAACAAACACTGGACCCAAATCAGTTTGTGTTTGATAAGGGCAGGTCTTGTCTACATAGCCTGGTTGGCTTCTTTGGGAAGGTCATTAAAGCAATGGATGAAGGCAAAATGCTGCATGCTGCCTACCTCGACCTGGCCAAGGCATCTGACACACTATCCCACTCAAGCATTGTAGAAAAATTCACTAAACTTGGTATAAACCCCTATATCATCCACTGAATAGCCAGTTTCCAAATAGTCAGTTACAAGTGGGGTGCCTCAAGACTCAGTGCTGCATTCACTCCTGTCTGGCATCTGCTCTCTTGAGGTCAAGACTAATGTCAAGGGCCACTGGTTCACTTAGTTTGCACATGATTTCAAACTGTGTTCAAATATTGAATCCCTTAAGACACAAATATCCTCCAAGAAGGTCTGACAAAGACTAATAACTCATGCCAGAATCAAGATCTAGAACTGAATGCCAACAAGTACATCATAGTATCTTTTGGAAAGATCACCTCCCCAGCAAGCTACTACACTGACAATACACATCTAAGAGTAGACACTGCAGTCAAGCATTTGGGAGTGCATGGAGACAGTGATTTGGCATTTGACCATTATGTGTCGGCTATAGTGAGGGCATCATTCTATGCTGCACAACCTATAAACAGTGGTATCACATCTAGATCCCAACATGTCATTTTTCCATTGTACTCTGCTCTCATAAGACCACTTATCTAGTAGAGTACCTCCTTCAGTATGTGCCTAGCCAAGCATAAGCAAGAACTGGATCATCTTCAGATATTCTTCAAAAAAGTATATTTGGTATAGAAAACAAATCCTATGTGGCCTACCTCAATGTCGTCCTTTTATTTGGTCTCCTACAGGCTGCTGAGGGGTGTCCTATGCCTGGCCTACAAAGCATCATCTGATCCAGCCCTAATGGATCTTTTCCACATCTGTAAAATAAATAGCATCAGGGGCACCTGATCCAGAGACCTAAATTTTGCCAGCATCATAAATAGGACATGTTGGAAGGACAAGTATGTGTATCAGATACTCACCCTTCTCTGGAATAGGCTTCACATCCATGTTAAGCAGTGTTTATCACAACACTTGTTCAAATGAAACTTGGATCAGTGGATGGGGAAACCATAAATATACTGCTGGTCTGGCACCTATGTCTCTATTAGACAGAAGACGCTTGTAAATGCTCAGCCACCCATGCACAGAGTGTGTGTGTGTGTGTGTGTGTGTGTGTGTGTGTGTGTGTGTGTGTTCTTGTGTATGTGTGTATATATATATATATATATATATATATATATATATATATATATATATATATATATATATGTGTGTGTGTGTGTGTGTGTGTATATATATATATATATATATATATATATATATATATATATATATGTGTGTGTGTGTGTGTGTGTGTGTGTATATGTATATATATATATATATATATATATATATATATATATATCTTGGGACCAATGCCTATGGAATTTTATTGGGAAGCTGGGCTAGGCTTAAAAACGCCCCTTGAATTGATAGCCTAGTATTCTACTATAAAGCAACAATGAAATTACAACATAGAAATTTTTACACAGAAGTCTGAAACTGTTCCCCTTTTAACCCTTGTGAAAAGGTGTACCTAGACATACTGTGAGGCAGTTAAGTACTGATGGACATTTATGCTATGACACTTAGTTATACAAGTTATTAATGACTATATAACTTAAAAGTATAAAGTCATGTGTGACTTAACTGAAGAAAATTATAAATTAAAGTTATTTTTATATGTGCACGTGTCATATGTGTGAATATATATATATATATATATATATATATATATATATATATATATATATATATATATATATATATATATATATATATATATACTCTGACATGTATATTTGCTTGAATGTATATATGGAAAACTTAAACATTTGTATACTCTTATTCAATTGTGAAATATCTTGCAATGCTCTACCAGGTTCTACTCTCATTGTATATTTTGTACACTTTCCAACCAAAAGGAGGAATATCCTCTTATTGTATACTAATGGCTGTAATGTCTACAATCTGTATGCTACTACTCTGTAATGTCTCTTTTATAAATTATTCTTCTCATTGTAAACTTATGGAGTTTTTCTCCCCAGGACTCCACTGAAAACGGACACTTGTTGTCCAGTCAGACTATCCTGGCAAACAAATGTTTAATAATAAATAATACATATTTTTTTTCATATTCACACTGTTTACTCTTGTCTGCCAGCAATTCAGCCTTTCCCATCAAAGGCAACATTTGTGTCCAGTCCCATGAATGAAGATATATATCAGTATGTCTCTAACTCTACCCTTTTGCTGGTGTATGCACCTGCATCACTAGAAGAGCATCCTGTCTCCTCCAATTACATATATGTGCAATCATACATATGTCTATGATGGTGACCATCACTTAGGATTGCCAAGCCCATGGATGTTGGTCTGGTATCCATTGTTGCATTGCAAGCATCCACTTGCACCAGAGCAGGTTGACCTGACTGAGACCATTATTTCTCTCATCCCAGTATAGTTAAGCTGGCATAAGCCACTTGCTCCCACCCTCTCCTGCCCAGTTCTGGCAGAGCTTGAACCTCTGTTCAGACTAGGGTCATCTGAATTGTTAAGGCTTCATCCTTCTATGCCACACACCTAAGTAAATAAAGGGATTTTAGTGGAATAGTCTAATGGTTTAGTTCAGACCATGTGCAATGGAAGGCCTTACCTGTCAGTAATGCAGTTAAACAAAAAAATAATACCCATACTAGGATAGCTCATACAAATTTTAGAGCTGAGTTTTATTTATTTTACTTAAATGTGCTTACCAGGGTAGAACACTGATCAGAAATGACTAATTTCAGACTCACCCTGGGAATCCAAAGAAAATTAGAATTACATTTAGTGATGGATAGTAAAATTGTGATGAAAGTATACATATTTAAAACAATGTTAAACTAAAATATAGACTATCTGCAATTACACTATACATTATTTACAAAACTCAAGACAAATGTCATAAAGAAAGTGAGCTGCTTGTGTGAGAATGGATACTTTGTGTAGTCTAAATGAGAATGATAGTTGAGTGGAGTGAAGCATGTTAGACAGAGACTGTGAATACGTTATAATAAGCAGAGTATGTGAGTGAAGAGTGAAGACTGGTGCAAAAAACCTTGCTGTATGAGGGACAGTAAGAGTGTTACTAGTAAGCGCCTCACAGCAAGAGGTTCTCCGGTTCGATCCTCGGCTGGGGTGCCTTCTGTGCGGAGTCTGCATGTCCTCCCTGTGGTCGCGTGGGTTTCCCCCGGGTGCTCCGGTTTCCTCCCACATCCCAAAGACATGCTGCAGGTGGATTGGACACTCTAAATTGGCCCTAGGTGTGTGTGTGAGTGTGCCTTCTGTGGAAGGTTGGGTGCCGAGCTGGCAACTCGACACCGTAAAACTCCACTGCCATTCAATGTGCGGACAAGGTGATCCGCTGTGGCGACCCCTAACCGGGAAAAGCCGAAAGAAGAAGAAGAAGAAGAGTGTTACTAGTAAGAGAAGGAGAGTGAGGTATCTTAGGTTAAGTGATATGGCTGGATGAAAGGCAATGAAATTTGTTTGATGAGAAGTGGTGGGCCTTTAGGTGAGTCCTGAATTTTTGGAAAGATGAGGTGTTGTTTACTTATGGTGGATTAATTTCCCAAAAGTATAGACCTGTTATAATGAAGCAGTGATTTGTACAATGGAATTTAGTTTTGGGGAGATGCAGTGTGGGGGAGTGGCAGAGTGGTTAGCGATTCCTTAGTCTGTAAGAGCAAGTTAATTAGTTTAGCTGCCAGGGAAGAGAAGGTTTGTATAGCTCTGATTCTATGTGAAGGTCATTCTTTTGCTGAACAGGGAGACATTTTTCAGTGCTTTACAATAATGTTCATATTTTAGGGACTGGGTAATGAATCTACAGATTTTATTGGTTGTTGTTTGAATGCATGTGGAGTTTGTTTTTGATCGTGAGGCTTGGAGCACATATTCAAGTTGGGAGAGTATAATTCCTTTGCCTTTGGCTGTTCTTGAGGTTTTACTTAGAAAAGGGAATATCCTATTGGCCTAAAACAGAAGAGTGTTAACCTTTTTCTTGTGTAGTCAAGGTGGAAGGAGAAGTTAAGAAAGGAGTCCAACCAAATGCCAAGGTACTTAAAAGAGGTAGTGCTTTATGTGGGATGTTGTTTTGGTCATAGATATGAAAACAGTTTTCCATCTTTTAAGTTTCTGTTTGGTGCCAAAATTCATATTTTGGTTTTGTTGGTTATGTGAAGGAGGCTTTTGTTGGTAACCCAGTAAATTATGTCTAGCAAATCTGTCTGCAGCCCTGAATGGAAATTGAGTACAAGTTGATTGCGCAAAATAGTACTATTTCATCTGCATAGAGAAGAAGGGAGGAATTAGGTCAGTCATGGGGATGTTTATTTCTAAAGATGGAAAATAGTAGAGGAGCAAGTCTGGAACCCTGTGCTACTCCTTTTTGAAGGCTGACAGATTGGGAAATTGAGGTACGAATTTTGATCAAAATGTAGTGATTAGTCAGACGGTTTTGAAATCAAGGTAGGGTATTGGGACTGTTCTGGTCAATGAGGTCAAAAGCTTTTGTAAGGCAAAAATGATAGCAGTACTGAGCTTGCCTCTCATCATTGAGTAATATATAATTAGTCATGGTCAATACAGCTGTGAGTGAGATATGAGCAGGCCAGTACCTCTGCTGTTTATGAGAAAGAAGGTTGTGTGAGCACAGTATTAGGTGAGTTGAACATAGATAATTTTTTTTCAAGCAGTTTGCCTAGAGTGGGAAGGGTAGAAACTGGCCTGTATTGGAAGTTTTAAAGGAGTTAGATGGCTTTGGGTTTGGGTGGATAATGGCTGTTTTCCATATATCTGGCATGATATTTTGTTTTAAGCAGAGCCTGAAGATGTGCTACATGGTTTAGTGAAGAAGTCCCTGCAGTAGTATAAGAACCAGGGATAGTTACTGTCTGCACGTGTTGGGTAGCCAGTTTTTATTTGTTAAAGAAGAGGTCCTAAGTCTATTATAAATGAGTTGTTTTGCGGGAGGTGTAGATCATTATATGCATTGTACTTAGTCAGCCACTGTAGCTATATAGCACATGCATATAAGTTGCTGAGCACATGCAAGATCAGTGCCATTTTTGTATAGACAGCCAGAGTGAATGCAGGCATAAATGGAGAAGCACATGCGAGTGCATCTGAAGTGATGAGTCAGTCAGTTAGCTTAAATATATGTTCTGATTACAGCTCCTGATGTTTTTATGTACAATAAACAGCTTGAACCCATCACAGTGCCTTGGTGTCTCATTTGAATACAAGAGCTATGTGACATGGTATCAGAAGTGGGATCTGAAGTGAAGCAACTCACAAACCATGAGGCACAAAGTTAGAAATTATGGAATATATAGGTGCAAACTCGCAAACAGGACAGTGGTTATTCAAAGGTACTTAAACTCATTTAAATGATTTTTGAGTCATCGAATATGTGACAAAGCATTCAAAACATTGAAAATAATTACCGAAATAAAGGAAATGTCCAAAATTGAAACATACTGATAAAAGTATTCAAAATAAATACAAAACAGTTTGAAATGATTAAGTGTTAAAATGTGCAAAAAGGCTAAAACAACTGAATTTTTTTCACAATGTACTACTTTTTTGCTTTAACTGAAACTTTTCAAAGTATCCGAAGTGTCCAGAGTGTTTGCGGTATTTTTAGTGTTAAAGTGAAGCTTTTTCAGAAAAATTGTTGTGCATTTGGGTATAATTACAAGTACCTGGTCTATGCTTACATTTAAATAGATGTTGTTGTTATGGTAGAGGGAGTTTGCAGACCTGAACTGCTGGCGTTTGATAAAAATATTGCTGAGAATTGGCGAGTGTTCGAGAAAGAATATGATATTATCATACAGGCTGCATTTTCTGATAAAGACACATGTACAAGATGAGCCATACGTCTTAATTTAGCTGGCTAAGAAGCCATTGAGAGGGAATGTTCATTTGTGTATGCACCTGCCATGTATGCAGGGGAGGGGGATAACTGCCATATTGTAATACAGGCTGAAATGTGGGAAGACCCTGAGTGCTTAAACCATAAATTTAGAGAAGTGTGTAACCCGCAAATGAATAGTACAATGGAAAGGCACATGTTTTACACAAGAAATCAAAAGCCTGGTGAAACTATAGCAGCATATATTACTGACTTAAGAAATAAAGCAAAAATGTGCAGATTTGGTGATTTGAGAGATGAGATGATAAAAGACAGGCTTGTGTGTGGTGTTAATGATGCAGTGAGAACGATTTTGCTTCAAGGCAGTGATTTAAGTTTGAGCAAAGCCACTGTGATTTGTCAAATATACAAGCTTATAGAAAAGCACACAAATGTGCTTATGCATCAGAATAATTGGTCTATATCATATATTCAAAATTCCAAAATGTCAAACAGCATATGTTCAAACTTGGAATTTCGAATATTGAAAACATCGAACGCTCAGAATAGCAAATTTTTTCCCAGGGAAAAAAATTGCTGTTCTGAGAAACATACACACAAAACAAGCACACCAAAATAAATAAACCACACACATACAGTTAACAAAACCCAACCCCACACTAAACCACACATACATTACTAACTATCCACTTACCTTAAGCCGCACTGTAACCCTAAGGTCCGTAACTATCGCACACATACCCTGCAAAACTATACACAAACAAAGCAATTAATACACCCACATACAGTTAACAAAACCCAACCCTACACTACACCATACATACATTACTATCTATCCACTTACCTTAACCTGCACCCTAACCCTAAGGTCCATAGCTTTTGCACCACAGTGGAGGAAATAGCGAAGCCACAGAACGGCCCACCAAAATCTTGCCCTAGGTAAGAATTCGATGTTCCGGGGCTTCACTATTTTCATCATTCGATGTTGTGGGTTCGATGTTTTAACATCCGGCATTTTACTTCTTCGAAGTTTTGATATAGACCCAGAAAAACATGCATGCAGTGCCTGCCAGTGCAAATGTTGATAGTGCACAACACAAAGGTAAGATGAAAAAGAAATATAAACTGAATGGGGCCGCAACACCCAACCTCAGTGTTAACTGTTGTAATTGTGGATGTAGTCATTAACTTAAATGAGAAAAGTGCTTAGCTTTTGGTCAGCAGTGTCACAAATGCAAAAATGGAGTCATTTCAAAAGGCTTTGCAAGTCTAAAGTGGCACATACTTTTATTAAAAGAGAGCATCCAAAGAATCAAGTAAATCAGATACAGAGCCTTGAGCAAACTTTCTGTGTTGAGGGTGCCTCTGTGATTGATGAAACAGTTAATACAGTTAATTATCAGTTGGCAGCAAATAGTGAAATGTGTTCAGATTAATGGGTAACCTCTAGAGCTTAAAGTAGACACTGGATCCAAGTGCAATGTTATATCAACAGAAATGTTTGTTAAGAGCTAGTGAGAAACTTGATTCAGCAAAGTGTGCAAAACTAGTTTCTTATGGTGGCAAAGCGATTCAAACTGATGGCACAGTAGTTCTTGCATACCATTCTGCTGGGAACAGCTATGACTTGCAGTTTTATGTGGTCAAAAGACATGTGCAGTCATTGTTAGGCCTCAAAGACAGTTTGAGAATGAGACTGATTTCATTTAATAAAGAGGTCCACCATATAATTCCAAACAACCACAATAGTTTTACACAGAATATTTTTAGTGAATATACTGATATTTTCACAGATGATCCTGGCAAACTTTCAGTAACATAATCCATGAAATTAAACCATGAAGTAAGCCCAGCTGTCTGACCAGCAAGAAAGATTCCAGTAGCAATGCAGGGCAAAGCAAAAGCAGCACTAGACAAAATGGTGAATTTAGGTATAATTACTCCAGCAAAAGAACCAAATGAATGGGTATACTCCATGGTCGTAGCTCATAAGAAAAGCTCAGATGATATTTGAATATGTATTGATCCGAGAGAGTCAAACAGAGGACTTAAACATCCTCATCATCTGATGTGTACAGTAGAAGAAGTAGCCACTCTCATGCCTAATGCCACTGTTTTTCAGTCTTAGATGCAAAAAGTTCCTTTTGGCAAATTTGACTGGATCACAAATCTTCATTGTTAACTACTTTCAGTACACCATTTGGTAGATACAGATTTTTGTGAATGCCATTTGAGATTAATTCTGCCAGTGAAATGTTTCAACATGCATAGCAACAAATCTTTCTGGTTATCCATGTGCTATAATAGTAAAAAACATTATTGTAGGGGGTAGAGCTGAAGACAAACATGATTGAAACCTCAAGAAAGTTCTAGACTGTGGACGTGAAGTTAATCTTAAACTAAATCTTCAGAAATGTAAATTCAAACTGAAAGAAGTTACTTATGTGGGTCATTTATTTACCAGTTCTGGCTTACAACTAGATCTGTCTAAGCAAGCAGCAATTCTTGAGATGCCAGTTGCAGAAAATGTCACATCTTTACAATGTTTGCTTGGTATGATCAACTGTTTAGGAAAGTTCATTCCAGACCTGAGTGAGCTTTCGGCACCCTTAAATGAGTTGATACACACAAATGTACACTGGTTGGAACAACATCAAAGAGCATTTGATATTCTTAAACAGAAAAAAATTGCCAGTCCACCCACATTGAGATATTATGTTGTTCACAAACCTGTAATTCTTCCGTGTGATGCTTCAAAGTATGGTCTCAGTGCAGCATGCCTTCAAGAAGATGTACCAGTAGCCTATGTATCCAGAACTTTAACCCAAACTGAAATGCAGTATGCACAAATTGAAAAAGAGCTTTTAGCAGTAGTGATTGCATGTTCAAAGTTTAATGATTACATGTATGGCAAACATATTCAAATAGAGACTGATCACCAACCTCTATTGACATTTTTAAAAAAGCCAATACATATAGTCACAGCATGCCTGCAATGCATGATGTTAAAATTACAAAAGTGCAATTTCAATATTGTTTATACAAAAGGCAAATATATCTACCTTGCTAATGCTTTGTCAAGAACACATAAACAAACAACGCATAACAATGAGAAAGCAGACTTTGAAGTAATTGAAGTCAGAAATTTTTCCTCATCATGTTTTGATGAACTCAGAAATTACACAGCCTCAGACCCAATTCTCCAGAAACTGAAACATTTTATTAGTCAAGGATGCCAGCACAACAAACTAGTTTACCACTTGACATGCAGAAGTATCTTCCTTATCACGATGAGCACACGATGAAAGATGGCATCATCATGAAAGGTCTTAAAGTCTAAAGTCTTAAGGTCTAAAATTCCTACAGCATTACAACAGGGATATATCAAAATTTTGCATTGTGGTCACCTGGGTACTGATTTAACCAAAAAAGGGCAAGAGGCATAGTATTTTGGCCTTCTATGACAAAAGATATAGAGAAGGAAACTAGCATGTTCAATTTGCAATAGCACTAAATTGCACCAACAAAAATAACTACTTCAGCTAAACCATATTCCTGAATTGCCATGGTCAATGGTAGCTACTGATATTTTTGAATGGAATGGTCAGCATTATTTAGTATTAGTAGATGCTTACTCAAATTGGTTTGAAATTTACCTTCTTCATAGGTTCATAGGTTTATAGGTTGGTACTAGGCTATCGGCCCTAAGGCCTATACAAGCCTAGCCATAACAATTCCCTGGCTATTTCTTCCCACACTATTTACTTACCTGAACCCCTGTTTAGCAGTCAACTGACGTGATCCCCTAGGTGAATTTCAATTTTTCCCATCCAATCATCAAGGTTCCTTTTGAAGAGGGCCAAAGAGGTGCTCTGCTTGACATGTATGGGCAGTCTATTCCAGAGTCTGGGGAGTCTCTGGGTCAGGAACTTGTCCCTCCAGCATGTTTTGTTTATTGTGATGACAAGGTTTAGATCCCTGGAGCATGTGGCTCTGAGGGATTGTGATTTCTTTAAGTGTAGCATATCCAACAGCTCTGGGTTTGACATGGCCTTGTATGTTAAGCACAAATCACCTTGGAGTAGACGATATGTGACAGAGTATAGCTGGAGTTTTTTAAGGCGGTCAGCATAGGGCATCTGCTTTAGGCCTGTGATTCTTTTAGTGAGGTATTTCTGTGGCCTTTCCAGTTGTTGCAGATGTCTTGAGAGGTACATACCAAATGGGGCATTGTATTCTATAATGGATCTAATGAGGGCTGAGTACAGTGGGCAATGACCTTGTTTTTCTGGATGAAAAGCCCTTAGTGATAAGGTGTGCCACATAGAAGGATTTCCTGACTGTTGTGGCAATATGGTTATTGAAGGTGAGACACTGTCCACCTGTGTCCCTAAGTCTCTTATCACACTTTCGGTGTTTAGTGTACTGCCACCAATGTGGTAATTCATGGGTACATGTTTTTTCCAAAAGGGGATAACTATACATTTCTTGGCATTGAGCTTGAGCCCATGGCTCTGGCACTAAGCATCTGTTTCTGTATCCACATCATTTGAGGATTCAATAATGCCTCCCAGTTTGCAGTCATCTGCAAACTTTTTTAGCCAGAGTCCCTTAGTGTTGGCCTGTACTTCAGAGAAGTAGATGCCAAACAAGAGAGGTCCCAGGACAAAACCCTGAGGTACTCCACTTGTCACTTGTCTGGAGCTGGATTTGGAGTTAGCTACTTTTACAGCGTGGGTTCTGTCAGAAAGCCAGTTGGCAACCCATCGAGTGACATAGGGATTAATGTCCAGCTTAGTAAGTTTATCTATGATTCCAGATTGGGGGATAGTGTAAAAGGCCTTGACAAGGTCCAGATAGGCTGTGTCGACTGCCTTACCCTCGTCCATGGCTCTGCAGACTGACTCGAAGAAGTCATTTAGGTTCAGGAGAAAAGATCGGCTCTTCACAAACCCAAACTGGGTGGGGTCCAGTGTTTTAAGGTTGTCAATGTCTTTGTTAATAAGTTCCATGATAATACGTTCCATGGCCTTGCAGATCAGGCTTGTCAGACTGATGGGGCAGTAGTTCCCCGGATCCAAGGTGGATCCCCAATTGTGGAGTGGGATAACTGTAGCTGTGCGCAACTCAGTGGGCATAAAGCCTGAGGTGAGGGTATGATTAAACATGACACTTAGGTGAGGTGCCAGTTCATTTTGTAGGTCATGTAGTACACAGTCCAGGATGTCATCTGGTCCCATGGATGCTGTATTCTTACCTTTGGAGAGTGCATTTTTTACCTGTGTGGCTATTATTACCAGAATTTGGCAATCTTCCGGTACTGAGATGGGCCATTTAGGGGGTGGGAGGGGGGGTGACGTTGGCACTGAATCGATCTGCCAGGATATTGGCAATATCCTTGTGATCAGTATATTTAATGCCATTCTGTTGTAGCTCAGAGCAGATCTGAGCATTGCCATTTAGTTTCTTGACATAGTTATAGAATGCCTTGTGGTTGTCTTTGGAATCTTTGGCAATTTTATTTTTGTAACTAGCTTTGGAGAATTTTATAAGGGATCTCAGCTTCTTACTGAGGTGGTAAGGGAGTTTTTTTGAATCCTGGGATTTTCCTCTTTTCTGCAACAGTTTCTTCCTTTTGTTGTAAAGTTTGTTTATGGCAGAGGACCACCAGATTGGCTAACTTTTTTTGGAGGAGAGCATCTTGGTTCTATTTGGGATGGCATAATTCATGCATGAGTGGATGTGCTCGTACAGTGCCTTAGTGTAGGACTCAGCAGTCGAACTTTCAGTTCCCGTCTGCACGGGTGTCATGAAGTTTGTAACTTCTGACTTGAGTAGCACGAAGTTGGCTTTGGAGAAGTTTTTTTATGGAGGCTTCCTTACTGGGGGATGGGGGTGGGATGTGGATGTTAAGGGTGATTAGCTTATGTTCTGACCTGACCAACGAGGGGGTGACCATAGGTGTGGAGCATCAATTTCCCATATTGGTAATGACCAGGTCTAGGATATTGGAGCCCCTGGTGGGACTATGGATTAGCTGATCCAGTGCATTGGAATTTATGAATTCCTAGAACCCTTGGGCAAAGGTGTTGGTACACAAGTAGTTTTCCCAGTTAATGGCAGGGTAGTTGAAATCACCCAGTATTAGGGTGTTTGGTTGTATATTAAAATTTTCCAGTATGTTTAGAAAGGTGTAGTGAGAATCTTGGGGCATGGTGGGGGATCTGTAGCAAGCTACAGTTTGGATTGCAGTCTTACCTAGTGTTAGTTGCACCTGGAGAATTTCAGACGCATTGTGTTGGGCAACTAACCTGGTGGTGTGAGTATCCTTGGTGAATATGGACACTCCTCCACCTTTAGTGTTTTGGTCCTGGTTTGGTGGCCAAAAAGTGTGGTAAGAGTTGTAGCCTGGTATTGCAGGGGTGCTCTCTGAAGCCTTCTTCCTTACTTAACATCCAGCACTGTCATTACAAAGTTGAAGAGACATTTTTCTGTCCATGGTAGTCTGCACAAAGTCATTTCTGACAATGGTGCACAGTTTACAAGTCAGCAGTTCAAGGAATATGCTGAGTCTTGGGAATTGTCCATGTTACTAGTAGTCCTGAGTTTCCACAGTCCAATGGATTAGCTGAGCATGCAGTTCAAAGTGTGAAACATATGTTGGAGAGATCCAAGAGTGATGGTACTGATGATTTACTTAACTTACTCAATCTCAGTAACATTCCTTGAAATAACTTGCTTTTTCATCTGCTCAAAGATTAATGTCCAGACAGACAAGACCAACTTTACCAACCAGTAAATGATTGTTAATACCAAATGTAAAGAACAACAGGGTGGTCAAGACTCAACTTTTGAAAAAAATGTCAGTCACAAAAGTTGAACTACAATAAGTCCAGCAAACCTCTAAGACCGTTAAGACAAAAAGAAGTTATGAGAATGCAAACATCTAAAAGATATGACCGAGTGGGTATCATCAAAAACCTTTGTGAAGAACCAAGATCTTACATCATACAATCGGATCGAATGCATTTCAGAAGGAATCGAAGACACATATTACCAGTCTCCAGACCAGTGATGCAGCAGATTGCCTGTGCTAAAGCTCTACACTTGTTCAAATTCCAGGGGATAGTTTACTTTCTTCAAGTAATCCTGGTGTAATCCCTGAAGTTCGAGTTGTAAAAGAATCCCCAGAGACTGTCCCTGTTACTAAATCCAGTCAAAGTTTTTATGCGACCAGTTAGGGTAAAATTTCCAAACCCATTTCGAAATACACAGTGACTTGGACTTAAATTCATTTGTTGTTATATACTGATGTGATATCTAGCTTGTTTAAATATCTTGTTCTCCAATTGCCATGTCGAGCAAATCAGAGGGAGTATGTAAATCTTTGTGTGTATTGTACCTGTTCAGCCACTGTAGCTAGATAGCATGTGCATATAAGTTGTTGAGCATGTGCAAGATCAGTGCCATTTTGTATAGTCAGCCAGAGTGAATGCAGGCATAAATGGAGATGCACATGGGAGTGTGTTTAAAGTGATGAGTCAGGTAGTTAGCTTAAATATATATTCCAGTTACAGCTCCTGATGTGTTTATGTACAATAAACAACTTGAACCTATCACAGTGCTTCACTATCTCATTTGAATACAAGAGACATTCGACAGGAGGGATGGTGGGCAGTGTGTGTGTGTTTGACAGGGTTGGTAGTTTGGAGACCTCAGTGATGAAGTCAGTGGGAGAGGATGTAAGAGTTGCTGTTCTTGGGTTATTTTGAATATCTCTCCCATTGATTTAAATCACTTCTTTCCAGAGCTGTTTTAGTGATTTTAACAAATGACATTTGGAATGTTTTTATTTGCTGGATTGGATTTAATTGTATAGCATTTTTTATTTTAAAAACTTAGCTACTTCTTTCATTCTAAACTTGCTTACATACAATAGTGCAGTCTTCATACATGGTGCACTGAACTCTCCTGATGTTCAGCTAATTGGTTATTTATACCATTTCTTACACGTCCTGTAGTTGGTAGGACCCAAGTCAGGAGTTATAATAAGTAAAAAAGCAGCATAACTATTTAAAAATTGCCATTCTTCCTGGGTCTTCACTGAAAATGGGGTCCTACCCAGTTGGACTTCCCCAGTAATCAAATGTCAGTAAATAAATAAATTCAAATAGTGCCCAGGATCACACCCATCTTGACTTCTCACCTACTAGCTAATTCTTCCTGTTTAACAAATTGCTAGGTTAGGGTATTTTATATAATCACATCTTTAATTTGCCCACTATATATTTGCCTTCCATTTTGTTTATTGTCCCCATGATCCCGTTTCCTTTCATGATAATTATTGGGATAATAATTCATACTTTCCCTCTCAAGTTGTTTTACTTCCTTCGTCAGATATATAACATCCTGTACTTTTGGTTCTTGGTTGGTCTTCCACCAAAGGCACCGGAACCATAGGGTGAGGTGCTGCAAGACCATCTTGTCATATGGGAAAAAAAAAAAAAAAGTAATGGGTAGCCTGATCCCAGCACTAAGCAACATAGGAAATTACCAAGGACCCCTGTGGCAGGGGGCAGGAGGGGTGTAACCTGACCCATCATGCTTCAACAATTAAAAAAAAAACCTCTGTTGCTACTGCTTGAGTGTTTTTCCTGTTTGTTCCTGTTATTATTGCTGCCCAGAGTCGTGTGTGTGTGTGTGTGTGTGTGTGTGTGTGTGTGTGTGTGTGTGTGTGTGTGTGTGTGTGTGTGTTGTGTCACTGGTTTTGGACCTTTGCCCCCCCAATAAATTTTGTCTATTTCCAGATTTTTTGTGCTGCATAATTGAGAGATTTAGTTGAGTGTCAAGTGGATTTTACAAGGAGCTGAGAGCTTCAGAGGAAGAGAAGTTTAGTGCTGCTTATGCCAAGTCTGCTTGTATTGTTAGTAGCACAGCAGGTAGTATCCTTGTGCTTATGCCAAGTCTGCTTGTATTGTTAGTAGCACAGCAGGTAGTATCCTTGATTTTGATGCAGAAGGCTGTGGGTTGTACTGCCACAGTATGCAAATGGATTGCTGATACTGTACTGTGTTGTACGCTAAAGGGAGTGGATGCTGTAGTCCTGTGAATGTCCTCCTTTGGAGGAGTTACCTAGTAACTATGAACCTGTTATCAGTTTGCCATCCATTCCCTATTGCAATATTATTAGTTTATCATTTTTTAATGTAACATAGGCAATTTTTCAAGGGCAACAAGCACTTTATCTGTAGAGGAAACAATGAAATATATAGTTGTTTGCTAGCAGCAACATCTTCATTAGTTACAGATCTCTTTAATGTGGAATTATTTAGATGGCTTTTTCTTCTGCACAGATTGTGTATATTTACTGATATTGGTGGGTTGTAATGACAGACGTTTAAGTAGACTTTTATGATGGAAATGTTCTGAATTGGGCAGTTTTGGCATTATTGGTTGACAGATTTTGTTTCATTGCTTACTTGAAAAATGTTCAAAACAATAAATTTAAAACACTCTCTAACAAGTGTGCTGTATTATTCAAGGAATAAAATTTAATACAAGTAGGAAGGTGAATCAAAGAATGCATACATATTTGCATGGCCCTAAAAATGTGTAAGGAGCCTATGGTTTGAAAACAGCCCAGAGGTGAGCTTAGTCCTCCACTGGCCAGATGCAAAATTAATGTGGGTTTTTATGCCATTTCAATGAATGTGAGTTTCAAGGACAGAGAAGTTTATTGCTCATGCTAAGTCTGTTTTCATTGCAAGACTGTATTGTTTGTTTAGCAAATGGCTATCAGTGTTTGTGCTACATATTATTTTATTTCAATATCTGTAATCATTGTAGAAGTACATAAGAAAACAGTATGCACACTGACAGTTTGAAACAGTGTTTATGGTAATTGAGGAGAAATAGCCAAGTAATGGAACATTGGAGTGGCTGGGGAGTTGGCTGCTGCTGGAGCAGTAGGAGGTTTCTGCAGGAGGGGCTGCTCTTGAGGGCCCAGTCTATTACGCTGCCTAGGAGGGCTCCATTTAACCATGATCCAGCTCTGGTATTTTGCACTGTTTACTATAAAAGCACTGTTTCACTATAAAATGATCAGAAGTTGGAATGAAATAGCAAAGTGCCAGTTGTAAAAAATAATAAGCACTTTTGTTCTGTGTTTGACAATAAAGGCAAGAAAGTGCTTATGTTTTGCAACTGACACCTTGTTGTTTCATTCCAATTTCTGATAATTTATGGTTTTCACTGTTATTTAATAATTAATAATAGTCATCCCCAGGATTCACTAATCTTCCATGTAAGACTAAATTAGTCTTACACGGAAACACCAGTCTATGAGTAAGATGGCAGTGCACCATGCATATTAATGAGGGCGCGCTGCCTCAACTCTAAGGCTAAAATGGAGCATGCACGTGTGCAGGGGGCATGTCGGACTGCCGAGTAGTCCAAAAATCCATGCCCCTGCAAGTTTCTCCATCGGAAAATGTCTACTTACATGAGCGAGTCTGCTCAAATGTGTACATACCCAACACTACAGTCCCCCACATTCTAAACCCCTGTGCAATTATAAAATGTAAAAATTCTAATTTTTTTGTTATTCCCGATACAGCTGCCCGTATTTGTGCATGTTTGTGCAGGTTTGCCCATTGCTTAGCTACAGTTAGCAGCTTAGATACCGAAGAATAAGAAAAAATATGCAAATTTAGCAAAATGCTGATAGCGTAGTGGTAGAGCCTTCGCACAAAGAGGAGGCATTCCAGGTTTGAGTCCCACCACTCCCCCAACTTTTTTCAGTTGGAAATCTGTATATAAAAATAATTCCTGACATTTATCATTTAAATTTTGTAAAAAGCATTGAAATGGCCTACATAGTAGTGAACAAATTATATATATATATATATATATATATATATATATATATATATATATATATATATATGAAGGTAAAATGATTCTGCATACTGATGGATGCATAAGTAACATATCTTAAGCAATGTGAAGCACTGCTAAGCAAAGTTTACCAGTATTAAGCATATTTAAATATAATTGCTTGTAGATGAGCACTGCGTTAACTATTGCAATGGTTTTGCGTGCAGCTGCGCGTAGCTGCGCATAGCGTCAACTCGCACAAACTGTTTGCGCAGAGTTGCACGCCGCACTAACTAGCACAACATCGGGCAACGTCGGGCAACAAAGAGCAATGTCGGGCAAAGTTGAGCAAAGTCGGCTAAACACAGCCACACCTCCTAGCCGGTCTGGCCAGTAGTAAAATAAAAAGCAATGACAGGTCTCAAACCCGGGATACAGTGCACCATAACCACAGTACTGAACCACTAAGCCATGACAGCATTTCATAACCATGCACTTTCAACACACACATACATATCAATGGAAGTTTACCCATTGCTAAGCAGGTGTGCCTTCAGCTGAGTTTTTTCAAAACTGGTCAATCACAAATAAGTGCAGGAAATTATGCATATTTAAGCTCCATAGGCGGGAATACTTGCCATAACTGGTTGTAGCTCCCATCTGCAGGCAGCAATGGCTGGTGCTGGAGAGGGATCTCGTTTTTGAGCGCAACGTTGGGGCATTGAGGAGTCAAAAGTAATGGTTTGGCTCCTTGTCCATAATCATGAGGATAGACTCCTGCAGGGCCAGTACCACAGCACCCAATACAAAGCAGAAGCCTGGGACCGTCTAGCTCATGAAGTCACCAGTGCCACAGGCACCCCTCAGACTGGTGAGCAGGTCAGACACCACCATGCAGACTTGAAGAGATGCAAGGGGGATCAACTGGACCAGTGGATCCAGGAGGCCCGTGGGATGGAAAATGCCCCACTACTGAGTAAGTAGCCATGGAATTAAGTATGTAAGAATTGCTATTCTAGTCTATACTATGGATAGGTATGTCTCAATATCACTTCATTTACTTCACAGCTGCAGATATCCGTGCTGTGAACCAGCAGGCCTATGCAGAGAGGCTGCTAAGGCTTTGCCAACAGGCAGGTTAGTAATTATTCTGCATGTACTGTTATGTAAAATAAATGAGAGAGCATGAAAAAAGTGTTTTAACCCAATAAATAAAGGTATAATAATGCTTTAATAATTATTCTGCATGTACTGTTATATAAAATAAATGAGAGAGCCTCTAGAAAAGTGTTTTAAGTCTTTAATAAAGGTATAACTCCTGGAGTGTGTCTGTCTCATTTGTTTGATATGTTGTTGTACTCTACCATTATAGAAATAGTACTGTTGTATTAAGCGCTGTTAACACACAGTTGGGTTGGCCCATATAAAGTGGATGAAGGGAGTGCCAGTAGCTTTTAAGCATATTTACAGTCCTCAACTGTTGGTTCATGCCCAGCATGTACAGGTTAATCTGGCACATGAGTAGCTTGGTATTGTGTTTCCCAGAAATGTCATTGTGCTGGCAGAAATGTAGGGAGCTGTTAACATATAACTGATAATTTCACCTAAACATATCTAGATAATTATAGGAAAGTAGAGCTGTCAGTGTACCATCTCAGCAGTAATGTGTCTGAGCAACTCACAAACTATGTAGCAGTAACATCTGAATCCCGGACATTTTGTATGTCAGATACAGGCCATGTGTATAAAGATCTAGCAAAACCCATTTCACAATTTAAGGACAATTGGGTAGTGTAATAATACATGTAGGGGACATATAACTGCAGTTAATAGGAATGTAGTGTAAACTAGAAGGATATATAAGTTGTTAATGGAGCTATCTTTTTCCACCCTACTGTATGTGCATAAAAAATGCAATTCCACACCTCAATGGGTATGTCTAATCTCAAAACATTTGTTGGGACATATGTCCTATTGGTTTAAAAATATCTGCATTTATTTCAATGCATGTGCCCTGTTCAAATACCACAATATTGGTGGTCTGTTGCCATCAGTTAAACCTGCATGCTGTTGTAATGTCCACTGTTGTTCTATATATGCATGTGTCATGCTTGTTGTTCAACTGTTGGAACTCTGGTGTGTTGGGTTAATGAGAATACTTCTGCATGCTGTTATAACTTATTGGGAATGCTGTTGACTGTTACTAACCCATATTGTCTTTAAATCCTCTTAAACATAGAATGTATGGGAAGGCCAGTCCCAGCTGACCCACCTGTCCCACCTCAGCTGGCAATGGCACCTGGCACCAGCAGGTCCGGTGCCCAGCATGGAACCTCCTCCTCCGTTGGCCCTGTACCACCTTCGGGTGGAAGCACTGCAGGGGATGGGGCTTGTCCCCCCATGCAAGTGTGGGCGGAGGAGGGCTACCTATCACCCTCCGAACGGTCCGGGCTATGGTGTGTAGGGAGATTGAGTGTTCTGTCACTGATTCTCTATGTCAATTTGAGGCACGAGTGGCGCGACTCACGGGTGAGCCTGCCCCTCCTACACAGCCCCAAGCACAGCCACCCTCTAGGCTGTGAAGATGCAGTGGTGACTGCCCATGGGTGGGGATCTCAGTTCCACTGTTGCCATCTGTGGGCTCATGGGCTTGCGATTTACAAACATCCTTCCACATCAATGGTGTTCACTCGCCACATGTGTCATATTCTGCCCATGTATGCGTCTTGTTTGTCTTGTCTGTTTACCTCCCTAACCTACCTCCCCAAATATACGTACTTCCCCTACCCCACATTCCACTCTCACCTGAAAAAAGGCAATCTGCTCCCCAAAAAAACAATTCCGCCCCATACATAGCTGCCCATTTTGCACACATATCCACTGGACACATAAACTGATATTTAATAGGCAGTACAGCATACTTTGTTGTCCTCACCCCTCTCACAGGGGTTGAAGGTTTCATATTTCCCTCAAAATTTATTGCATATGCACAGCTGTTGCTGTCAAAGAAATGGGCAGCTATGGACCTTCCCTACACTCGTCCTGCACATCCCAAGCTGTTTTCCCTACTGTCTTTCCCTCTTTGTACCCCTTTTTCACCACTTTCCTATCTACCCATTTTCTTCTCTTTCAAGAAATAAGCGAGGGGGTTAGAGGGAGTAAGCACTATTAAGCAGTACTTAGCGGGTTTGCACGAGTTTGTGCTTGTGTTCACTTAGCTAAGTGTTGCTAATCATCGCGCAAACCCATGCAAACCTGCTTACAACTGCTTAAAAGTACCTTAGTCACTCTGTATGTCAGGGCCCTTGTTCTGCTCAGCAGCAAAATAAAACACCTCTGTCAGTCTCAAACCCCAAACCTTGTATACACTACACTGAATGAAGTACCACTAAGCCACGGTAGATATGTAAGTTGTTGCTGAAATAAATATATCATGCATCAGAATGAGTGAATGTAAAGGAAAAATAGGAATGCCATAACACAAAACTTGTTCAGTGGATCTTTACCAGCAGTTGTTGTGGAATTGCATTACATGACTGTGATAAGAGAACCATCCATTCTAGCAGGAAATAATGTTAGAGTAGCACTTTACAACCCCCACACAGTATCATAGCAGGACAAACACTGGCATATCTGATTAGGGCAAAGGCCATACTTCCCAACTGTAACTAATTTTCAGGGATGTCCCTGATTTTGAAACAAATTTTAGCTGTGTCCCTCTGAATCCCTCTGAAAAGTACTGACATTAGGCAGAAAGATGGGAAATTACACTTAATGAATAATGACAATACGTAAGAGTTAGACACCGCTTGTACTTCAGAAAAGGTGCATTAATCCATATGCTCTGGTTCTCTCAAAGTCTCAACTTAATGTCTCTAATATTTTAAAGGTGTACCTCACTTTTACCTACTTTTCCCTGAGTCTGTTCAAATATGTACCTGAGTGTTTGAGAGGCCTGGCAGAGGCAGAAACACATAGGCATATCAGCTTTTCTGCTGTTACACACTGTGCAAATAGCTTTGGAAGGAGTTCCAGAAGCATACCCTTATATAGGAGTACAACACTGAAATACCAAAGGATGTAGCCATGTACTGGTAGCAACCAACTGTAACAATGTCATTGTTCCAGTGCTGAAAAGACTGGTGTGGTGCACAGACAAAGAATAACAGGCTAACCTCCGCTACCATCTGGACTGGTCCACAGTTGGGAGCTATGCAGACAGACTACTTGCCTTGATAAACTAACAGTTACACAGCAACCCTTTAAGTCCAACAAGATAAGACTCACACAATAATACATAATGCTCTCTGTACTTCTGCACCCCTACCCAAATGTACAATATATCTGTGTGTTCAGGGTCTACCAAGGATGTAGGTAGGCATACTCAGTACTGAAATTTGTCCAGTTTTCATGAGCAGCCTGAGCTAATGTCAACACTAACAAAGCACAAACTGTTTAGAAGTGAGTAAATTAATATTCACAGTATAGCAGTTCACAAACAGCTCATGTGCCAAAAGAATACATCTCAATAACTACTTTTGTATGGCAGTTAATTGTATAATTAGAACCGAAAGTACATACTCCCATGTATCTTGTGTTAGCATTTGTAGGGGTGAGTACAATTCTACACTGACAAGTGTGTACTGGAAGCAGCAACATTCAGGTCTGAGTACAACATTCAAATCACTGGCTACATCCCCGGCTTCAGATATAAGAACTATACCAACCTTCTGACTTAAACAACGATGTCCACAGCAAACAAGCATGATCCCAATTTTGGAAAGCTGAAAGGGCTATGCTTACCTGACTTAGCAATTTATAGCATTGGGTTGCTATGACAATGATTACTGCAATTGCCACACAGCAGGCTGCATGCAATTAGCAAATGGTGACCACCAATAGGTGCAGAGGCCATCACATGCACATGTGCAAATACCTATAAAAGTACGCTGTAATTGCTGCCCACAAACTCAATCACTCTATTGCAGAGACTGAGAGAGAGAGAGAGAGAGAGAGAGAGAGAGAGAGAGAGAGACAGTGAAAAACAAAAGCAAAAGGAAAATGGAAAATAAATAATACCAACTCGTACAAAGGAAAGATATGTAACAGATATGTATTTACTGGCATGTAGTAGATGTTTTTGAAGAGTACTCTACATAATGTGAACCATTCATATGTGGCAGCAGTACGTATCTATGCACATATGTCCTGCTTAAATACTGCCATGGACAATTCAGTGCATAGCTGTGTGCAGTGGGACATAACTGTGTCATATGTAGCTCAGTATTAAATGTCAAACATCTGATCCATGTTATCTGTGTTCTGTACAGTAGTGTGGACAATGGCTGTTTGGGAGATTAGCGCAAACATTTATATAAACATGGTTGTGACAGAGTAACACATGCATGATAGTCATATTAAAGTTTAGCTTAGCATTGGCAACTGCTGTACCAGGCTAGTATGCTAATCTAGCATTTGTAGCTATATATACCCCCGCTAATGTTACTGTGTGTTCACATGTGACACCTGTTCATGTTGCAGCAAGGTCCAACAGTTCAGCTGTGAGGTCCAGGGACTTACAACAGTGTGGACCTTGTGTGTGTATGGCACACACATATGGAGAGATATATAATTGTCATATATATTAACATCTGTATTTGTGCATAGAGCAAGGGACATATTGCAACTGTTTGTGAAGGGTGGACATATATATGTTGGTGAAGGTTATGTGCATATTTGTGTGTAGGTTTTAGTGTGTGACAAACAAGACAGCATACAGTGCTGGTATATGACATGTGGTGGTTAAACTCTATGGGTGTTTTGTTCAGTTTGCAATGTTGCAGCCAGTGAGGCCTGCTAAAGCTACCTGGGCTGAGAAAACTTTCAATGTATTTCTCACAAGACGGTGTGATATTATTACATTACTGTATACCTCACATCCTTTGCATAATTGATATTCCCACCATGAAAGGTGGACTGTATGTGTGCCTATATGTATATGTACTCCAATGGATGTGTATATGTATGTGTGTGTGTGTGTGTATATATATATATATATATATATATATATATATATATATATATATATATATATATATATATATATATATATAGAGAGAGAGAGAGAGAGAGAGTGAGAGTCTCATATATAGTCATACACACCCACATCTACTTGTTGCAATAGATTCTATGTAAAGTTGACTGAGTGTGATGGTCAATGTGTTGGTGAATGTGTCAAAGATGTGTATTTGTGGGATAGCTTATTGGGAAACTGTTTCTGTCATGGCATTATGTGTCCTTGTTTTGATTCCAGCAAAAGCTGTGTATGCTGTTGCTAGGCAGATAAAGCACTATGGCATACAGTCTGATGTAGTCCCTTGGTGTTAACTGGGGTGTGTCATTAGAGGCTAAAGCACTGCACGTATGCTTACTGATTGGTACTGATGTTGAATCCAAATCCTGTATGAACTGTAGTACTACTTGAAGCTGTAGGCCTAAACAGCAAAGTATGGTGTATGTCCACATTGCTTGGAACCACTGTTTTGTGTGGTCCCTGTAGTCGTCACAGATTACATTCCTCGGGCTTAAGGTTTTGTAAGTACTGACACACAGTACTGTATGGTACACACGTAAAGCTTATCTGGGTTGCCATACCTTTGTGTCCTGTAATTGTGTCTGATGTGTGTGTGGGTATGCCTGTAACATGTCCTCTGTCATATATGTGTTACAAGATATAACTGTGTATCTAGCAACATTTATAGCTTACTACAGCAGTATACCACCTATATTCACAATTGTGCACATATTTTGGCCACGGGTTTGCCATCAACAAGTTGTGTGGTATAATGATAATACTGTAACTGGACTCTACAAACATTGTGATGGATGACATGTTTCTTTATGCATTTGCTTGATCTATACCTTCTGTGACTAGGTGGTGCATTCTGTTGCTTACAGTGTGCCATGTACTGTTGTATAGTCTTATATAGTGATTTTATTTTGTTGCTGTGCAGAACATGGTTTATTATATAGAGCATGCCAGGCACTTTCAAGCAGTTGTGGAGTGAGCACTGATAAGAGGTAGTGAAAGTGTTTAATCTCAGTCAGCTAATAGGTTGCTATATATGGCAGTTCAGTGATATCTGTGCTGTATAATGTTAAGTGTGCTATATGACTTGCTCAGACATATTTTTTCTTTGTCTTCCAGGAAACATGACCCACCATCGTAATCCTAGCTACAGTAGTGCTGAGGATGACATTATTACCAGCTGTCTGATTCAGCACTACAGCCTACTATTCTCGAGAACCAGCCAAGACCAGCATGAGTGGACTGCACTGTGGCAAGATGTTGTCCGGAGGGTAAATGACATAGGCATCCATAACTGGACATATGAGCAGGTACGCCATCACTGCAGTGATTTACTTAGACATGTCTGGCAGCATGCTTCTGATGTCCATAGACAGCTTGCAACAGGTGGTGGGGTTAACATCCATCCCCCCTCACCAGAGTGAAGGAGCTGCTCCTGAGCCTGGTGGCACCTGCCCAACAACAACAGCAGCAGACATTTACCTTGATGGAGGTTGGAGCCACCCAGCAAGATCACATGGAGTTTGCAGTTAACATGGCATATCTGTAGACTATTGTTACCTCTATTGGTAGATCATGCATATGTGAGATGTGTACTGTGTAGTTAGAAGATGTGGAGCCTGTTGTTGTGCAATACTGATCATTTAGAACATAATCTGTAGGCCTGTGAATGTAAACTGTTGTACTACTGTAAGATTGCAAACCCACAGTAGCAATGCCACAGTTGTCGCCACTGACAAACTGTCTCATATCCATGTAGGTCCCTCTGGTGTGACAGCAAGGTAGCAGACACATGCTGGTGAGTGTGTTCTACATTTATTTTTGCAAATAAAAAGTAAATGTCATAGTTAAGGTGTAGGCCATGTACACATGTAACACACCTACGCATAATGCATGCTGTGCATATTTGCTGTGAGACTACACACATCTCAGTAATGTGATTAGCTGTCTCAAACACATCCAATACACAGAGCATGTCAAACAAATGTGGCTACACTGTAGTAACCATTGGCTAGGCAAAGTCGATACACATGCACACAACATACACAAGTATGTCATACACAGAACATGTTAACATGCTACACATGAAGTATTCACAAACCCTCTGTAAAGTCACACTCCAGTATCCCAAATGTCATCTACACAGCACACATAATATACCTGAGGGGTAGAGCCCTGTCATGGATCAGTGAAACACTCTGCAAACCACAACACATTCATGTCAGCCAGTGCTCCTTATTGGCCTCCTTACAAACCCATGTAACAACTGGCTGTGAAATGGTGAATGTAGCCATGGTAGTGCAGTTCTGGTACAGCATGATAGGTGCTGGTTTGGGACAAATTTGTAGCCTTGAGTGACCACATGATGCTTCATGATGATGGCTTACGGTGCTACACCTCATCCAGTTATTGTAACCACAGTACTACACATAGCTTTCATTGCTATACACCTCAATGTTGTGTGTGTGAAAACATATGTACCTATAAACAATATGCATACCATCACCATTTGCACAACTGACACATATATGTCTTGTAATGCTATTGAGTGGCTAGGTCATATGACACACATTGGATATGTGTGATGTTTAAATTTGCAGTTGTGTTTTAGCATGCCATGTCATGGATGACACTGGCATGTCCACAATATGATATACACTCACCATAACTACTGTACATTCGCTATGTGGACCAATGGTATTCCATCAGTTATACATGCATCACTGATCTTGTGTTTATACACAGCATGCATGAGCTAAAACTGTGTCCACAATTATATGCTAAAGACACAGAGGCTCTAATCATAATTGAATATCTATGTGACAAACAGATACACATCCAGCCATGGTATGTATACCTGTGAGTGATGGTGCACAGTACATTAAAGAGTTTTTAATACTTGCACAGCAATGTTGTGTCCATGTATACATTGCGTTCCGGGGAAGGCCAATCACCGAACAACAAAACCTATGCATCAAAGTCATGTATACTGTTAGTAACAAGGACTGTCTACACTCACACTGCATGCTGTTGAGCAACACATGTACTGCATGCTGACATGTGTGATATGACTGTTTGGCTTGTGATACTCTACCCCACCATCAACTGCTATTGAGTATGTTCTGAGATTGCTGGTGGTGTGTGTGTGTGTGTGTGTGTGTGTGTGTGTGTGTGTGTGTGTGTGTGTGTGTGTGTGTCTGCTTTAGTGAGGACTGTATTTGTGTGCATGTTTTTATGTGTTCATGTGTGCATGTGTTCATGTGTTCATGTGTGCAGGTGTGCATGTGTTCATGTGTGCATGTGTGCATGTGTGCATGTGTTCATGTGTTCTGACATCATGTACAGGTCTTAAAGTGTGTTTCCTGTTTTCCTCTCACATGTGCTGAGGTTGGGCTGGCTCAGTGCAGCAGGGAACCTGATGTCACTGACACAAATAGTGATAATGAGGATAGGTGTGTTGAGGCACAGGCATGTTTGTCAGGGTCTGTTGTTGGGCCACCAATTGACAGTACACAAGTCTCCACCCCATCCATGCACACAGTCATACTGCCTGTATATCCATCATCACCAATGCCCTTAGCAGAGGGACAGTGCACAGTCGGCAATGGCCAGGACGGTGTGGTATCTATGGCACATGCATCAGGACACAGCAGCCATAGCCAGATGTCTGGAATGGTACCACATAGACAGATGTCTAGGGGTTCTTGTCAGAGCACTGCTGGTTATCATGCCCCTGGCAGATGTGCCACAACTCTTACAACCTCACGCATGTTCCAGGCTGTCATGGAGGTACAGGCATGTATGGAGCGGTACACCAGACAGGGACTAAGGGCACAGAGGGCTCATAACACCTCTTTAAATGACAGTATCCATGACCTAGCAGGTGCCATCCATAATTACACTGAGGTCATTGATAGACACTGGGGTGAGACATTAGATGTCCTCCACAATGTCATGTCCATGTGTCAGGACAGTGCAGGATGGTTGAGATGTCGATGTGGATGTATGTCAGCAACATCATCAGCTGGCAGTCGCCGTGGATGTCCATCAAGTCATAGCTGCTCCCATAGTGCCAGTACCAGCCCCAGCAATGTTGGGGATGGGCTGTCCATAGACCATCCTAGAAGACCACGTGCACGTGGCTCTGGCCAGTCCCAGGAGGGACCTGGATCCAGTGTACATATGTCAACCTCTGAGGATAATACCCAGTCTGGATTAGTACCTGATACTGTCTGTAGCACCCCTGCCAGACACAGTTCCCGTATCCGTGGCCAGAGATGGTGATCTGTAAAGCCTGCCAGGTATAGTCTGTAGCTGTCCCACAAACCTCCGTATATGGCAGCCACATGGTGGAACTGTGTGCATGCAGACACACACATGTATGCCAGACACCTAGGGCAAACACATACCCACACACATCAAATCCACATTGGCCCATAACAGTACTCTTGGCCCTAACACACACACACACACACACACACACACTCACACACATTCACACAAACATGACAATTGTATGGCTCAATGTAGGCCTCTGGCAAACCAATAACACACCCTGTGCATGTGATGAAACCTGTGCCACCTCCTGTCATCTGTAACATTGATGCAGGAGCAGGCTAACATGGTGCTGATGCACAGGGTGACTTACTAACAGTATAGCAATGTTAGCATGTTGTCAGCAGTAAAGTGTAATGATATCCTTGAAGGTGTAGCTGAGCAGGCATGATGCATTACAGCTATAATTATCAATGTAGTATTGTTTACACCAGTGTTTATTCCAATTCTGTATTGTCTGCCCATGTGCCACTTGGCTGATGTGTGTAGTTTTGTCAGCATGTGTTAGAGAGTGGACAGTAAGTGTGGGATGTGTGCAGCACAGATTTGCAGGTGTACATTTGTGAACATGGTTGAGGTGCACTGTCTGCATGCACGTGCATATTGGACACAAGGGAAGGGTGACATGCCCTGTATTACACAGTGTTAACACTCCATAGTTTCTATTGGTGGCCAGTATGCATTATACTACACACATTTTGGAACTTGAGTACACGTGTGTGTATGACACAGTTTGACACTGTGCCTTGGGTGATACTGTTACTATCTGTCATTGGTTTGCATTCTGGTAGTATACATAACCTCAACAGCCTGACCATAAACAATTGTTAGATGATGTCTTGACAACTGACACACAGATGTAGGACACACAGTAACATTTGCAGCCTTCAAGTACTATTCTATGCCGGTAACCAGTGGTATTCATCTGCACTCAGTCCTGGGACCACTCTTGTTTGGCATATAGCTTTCTTAGGTACAAGCAAACACAGTAGGGATATGTCTGGCCATATTTGGCAATGCATACTGTGGGCTATAATGCATTCTACAGATGACACACACATCCTCCAAAAGGGTATCATACAGACAGATACCTGGTGTCGAACCCATGCTGTAAAGCTATAAGCCAAATAAAGCATAGTCATCCACTTTTACAAAACATAGTACCCCAGAGTACCATATAGGTAGTAGCCCCCAAAATGTTGAACAGGTACCGATGTATACATAGAGTCATGGGTTAAGTCATCTCTCCTTTGATAATTACATTTCCAAAGGGTTTTGGAAATCCGTCTGTGGATCACATAAGCAATAAGGGGTCTGCATGCATATCCACAAAGTTTGTTGCACACCTATAATAAATAGCCATCTTTGACAGACTTTGCTGCTTTTGAACAGGTTTCAAATATACCTCAGAAATAAACCCTCACTCACACTATTCAATAGAAACCATAATGAGTGTATGTGAAACGGATGATGTATGCCAGGGATCACTGCAGTAGCTAGGCTTGTCACAAGCATACAGATGTGACCTAAGGTCTAGAAAGCGGCAGCACACTCTGGCAAAGATAACAGATGTGTTCATGGAGAAAGCAGGGTTCCCACCTATGAAATAATTGAGGTCACATGTATGTATATGTATTTGCCACACAGCTACCTGACGTGTAATGCACATACTGTTGTCATTGTGATATGTCATACAGTAGTAAAAGCAAAACCCATGACACATTGACCAACAGTGTCACACATGTAGAGCACAAACACACACACAATCACCAAGTACACGATTCAAATCCCTACATAACTACTTTATGATACTACAGCAGTATGCATTTACACGATGCATTATACACATTACTGGGAGTTCTCCTTTCCACAGGTATAGTTCTAGGATGGTGACATCATCAGACTAGACAAAGTGGGTTACATTAGGTGACATTAGGTGGGCTACATAGAAGGAATTTCTAAACACTTTGGCAATGTGATCATCAAAGGAGAGTTTACTATCTACCTGAGTCCCCAGGTCCATAATTACATTCTCTGTACATACTGGATTACCACATATGTTGTAATTTGTGTGCACTTTGTTTTATCCAAAGGGCTTCACTATGCATTTTTTGGCAATCTGCTTGAGGGCATTGTTTTGACACCAGGTATCTGTCTCTGTAAGACCCTTCTGGAGGATGCCTGTGTCAGCCATAAAGTCGATTATGGACCACAGTTAGCAGTCATCTGCAAACTTGTTCAACCATACTCCTCCCATGCTTGCCTGTGCCTCTGAGCAGTATCTACTGAACAGGTGGGGTCCCAGGACCAAGACCTGTGGGATGCCATTTGTGACTGGTTTAGAGTCGGACATGGCACCCGCAACTCTGAACATGTGTGCTTGATCTGTGAGCCAGTTGGCCAGCCATCCTGTGATATAGGTGTTAATGTTCAAGGTGGTAAGCTTGTCCATGATGCCAGAGTGGGGAATGGTGTCAAAGGCCTTAGTAAGGTCCAGGTGGGCTGTGTGGACTACTTTCATCTCCATCTATGTCCTTGGTAACTGTTTCAAAGAAGTCAACTAGGTTTAGGAGGCAGGATCTGCCTTTAACAAAGCAACGTTGGGTAGAATCCAGTGTCTGGAGGTTCCCAATGTCTCTGTTTATGGGTTCCATGATAATTTGCTCCATAGCTTTGCAGAACATGCTAAGTAGGCCTATAGGGCAATAGTTTCCAGGTTCTGTTGTGGCACCACCTTTGTGGAGCTGGATGACTGTTGCTGTATGCCATTCTTTGGGTACATAGCCTGTGGTAAGGTTGAGTCTGCACAGTGAATGTAGGTGAGGGTGTAGTTCCTTTTGGAGCTGGTGTAAGACTCAGCATGGAACACTATCCAATCCCATTGATGTTGTGTTCTTAGCTTTGGAGAGGGCTGTTTTTATCTGCATGTCCTTGAAGTCTGGGGCTCTGCATTCTTCTGGGATGGACACAGGCCCTTTTGGGGGTGATGGGGGGAGTTTGCACTGAACTTGTCTGCCAGGATGTGGGCAATGTCAGTTGGTTCAGTGTATTTTTTGCCATTTTGCAGTAGCTGACAGCATATTTGAGAGTTGCCACCTAAATGTTTGGTATAGCTAACAAAGGCTTAGTGGTTGTTATTCTTACATTCCTTGGCAATTTGTCTTTAAAAACTGGCCTTGGATTATTTTATGAGCAATCATTGTTTCTTCCTAATAATGATCAGTGATGCCTTTTCTTTTGTGAAGTTTGCTCTATCATGTGTTAGTTTCCTCCTTCTGTTGTATAGCTTCTTTATTGGCAATGACCACCGGATTGGTTTCTTCTTTTTGGAGGAGTGCGTCTTGGTTTTATTTGGGATGTCTCGATCCATTCATACTTGTAGATGCTCATAGAATGTACTTGTAAATTATTCTGCAGATTGTATAGCATTATCCTATAGCAAGGGGGCTTTGGAACTTTCCACTTTGGTCTTGAGAAGTGTGCAGTTTGCTTTTGAAAATTTCTTCACAGTGGTTTCCTTGACTGGGGGGGTGGGTGGGATGTGGATGTCCAGTGTGATTACTTTATGATCTGATAT
Source organism: Protopterus annectens (assembly GCF_019279795.1). Classification (NCBI taxonomy): domain Eukaryota; kingdom Metazoa; phylum Chordata; order Ceratodontiformes; family Protopteridae; genus Protopterus; species Protopterus annectens. The sequence continues at coordinate 1,656,474,963 of NC_056725.1, read as the reverse complement.
TACCAGTGAGGGGTTTATCTCTGTTGTGGAACACTGGTACCCCATGTTGGTGATGATCAGGTCCAGTATGTTGTCACATCTAGTGGGCATGGTGACCAGCTGTTCCAGGGCATTTGAGTTTTTAAACTCTAGGAAGCACTGGGCAAAGGACGTTGTACACAAGTAATTCTCCCGGTCAATGTTTGGGTAGTTGTAATCTCCTCATATAATGGTGTTTGGTAGGACCTTTATATTTTCCACTGTTCTCAGGAATACTGAGTGAGGTTCCTGAGACAAGGTAGGTGATCTGTAGCAGGCTACAATGTGATAAGCAGCTTTGCCTAATGTTAGTTGCACTTCCATGGTCTCCAAGGCCTTATGCTGTGCCACTAACCTGAAGGTGTGGGTATCCATAACGTACATGGATACACCCCTTCCTTTTGTATTTCACTCTGGGTTTTGGGGCCAAAGATCAGATGGATTGTGAATGTTTTACGTGGAGCACGTCCAACAGCTCTGTGTCTGACATAGCTTTGTATGTTAGGCAGAGATCACCTCTGAGTAGGCGATATGCGAGAGAGTACAGCTGGAGCATTTTGAGATGGTCTGTGTATGGCATGTATTTCAGGCTGCTAATGTTCTTTGTGAGGTATTTCTGCAGGCTTTCCAGTTGTTGTAGATGTCTTGTGAGGTACATAGCAAAAAGGGTGTTGTACTCTGTTATGGATCTAGTGAGTGATGAGTAGAGGGGAACAATGTCCTCTTCTATTCTGCACAAGACACCTTTTGTGATGAGGTGTGCCATGTAGAAGGATTTCCTGACTACTGTGGGGATGTGATTATCACAGGTGTGTCCACTGTCCACCTGTGACCCAAGGTCTCTTATCACACTTTCAGTGTTAAGTATACAACCGCCTTTGTTGTAGTTCATGGCTACAGAGTTTTTACCAAAGGGAATGACAATGCACTTTTTGGCATTGAGCTTGAGGACATGGCTTTGACACCATGCATCTGTCTCAGTGAGGCCTTTTTGTAGGATGTCCACATCTTTAGTAGTTTCAATTATGGCTCCTAGTTTGCAGTCATCTGGAAACTTCATTAGCCACAGACCTTCCATGTTAAAGTTTACTTCAGGGAAGTAGATACCAAACAGGACAGGACCCAGGACTGAACTCTGTGGTACTGCACTCATCACTGGTCCAAAGTTGTACTTGGAGTCTGCTACTTTCAAAGTGTGTGTTATGTCAGTGACCCAGTTCGCAACCCATCTTGTGACATAGCAATTTATACCTAGTTTAGTGGGTTTATCTATAATTCCAGAGTGAGGGATGGTGTTGAAAGCCATGGCAAGATCTACATAGGCTGTGTGAACCACCTTACCCTTGTCTACATTTCTGGTGACTGCTTCAATGACCTCTATCAAGTTTAGGAGACATGATCTGCATTTTACAAACCTAACATGGTTGTGGTCCAGAGTTTGGAGATTACCAATGTCTTTTTTTATAAGTTATATGATGATACATTCTATGGCCTTGCAAAGCAGGCTCATCAGGCTAATGGGGCGCTAGTTCCTGGGGTCCGTGGTGTCTCCACCCTTGTGTAGTCAGATAACCATCACTGTGCACCATTCAGCAGTCACAAAGCCTGAGGTGAGGCTATGACTGAACATGGTATGTAGGTGTGGTGCCTGTTGGTTCTGTAGTTTGTGTAGAACACAGCCTGGGAAGTTATCTGGTCCCATGGATGCTGTGTTCCTGGCTTTGGAGAGTGTTTTTTACCTCTGGAGCCGTGATGACAGCCACTTTGCAGTCTTCAGTTATAGAGATGTACTCTTTCATGGGTGATAGGGGTGGTAAAGTTAGCACTGATCCTATCTGCCAGGATGTTGGCAATATCAGTTGGGTCTGTATATTTAGTGCCATTGTGCTGTAACTCAGAGCAGATCTGAGTGTAACCATTGAGATTCTTGACATAACTCTAGAATGCTTTGTGGCTATCTTTAGAATCAGTGTCGATTTTGTTTCATAACTAGCTTTGGAGGATTTTATCAGGGATCACAGCTTCTTACTGATGTTGACCATGGAGCTCCTCCACTCATGGGGATTTTACCCTCTTTTTGCAACAGTTTCTTCCTTCTGTTGTGCAGTTTGTTTATGGCAGGGGAACACCAGATTGGCTTCCTTTTCTTGGAATATAGTGTCTTGGTTCTGTTTGGGATGCCACGATGCATGCAGTCATGTAAGTGCTTATAAAGTGCAATTGGGAAGGATTCAGTAGTCGTAACTGTATTGTCCATCTGCATGGGTGCCCTGCAGTTCAGCACTTCTGTCTTATGAAGCATGAAGTTGGCTTTGGAGACATTCTTTAACATGGTTTCCTTAATGGAGGTGTGGGTCCAGAATGTGGATATGTAGGGTAATTAGCTTATGGTCAGATGGGACCAATGAGGTGCTGACTTCAGGGGTGGAACACCAGTCACACAGGACAAACCAAACCCCGTAACCAACACAAATAATCACAAAGTGAGCTAAATACTACTCATTGCCAGAAGTCTCAGCCTCCAGATGCACACACTCAAGGCACTTCTCATTATGGAGAATATTGATATCTGTGCAGTAACAGAAACCTAGTTCAAGGCTCCAGACAGCACACCAGCACTACCAGGATACTACTCATTCCATACCTGAACCTGAATAATAGCACATAGGGTGAGGATGTATCCATATTCACCAAGGATAACTACACCTCTCTCTACATGCTCTCTACAGGATATGTACCCATAGAATGTTGCACAACAATGGTCTTCACACTCCACAGGGATGGGGCCACAAAAAGCCCTTGGCATTCATGCTCTATAAGCCTGAAGAGTGTGCTCTGCAAGGCAATGGAGCCAATCATAATGGAAGTCAACAATACAGAGATTGGGAACCTTCACACAGTTGAGCACACCCAGTTTGGCTTCTTCAAATGCAGAACACGCCTCCTATACTGGGATGATTTCCTTGACAGTTACCCAGGCTACAGATGATTGAAATGAGTTCAACACAGCCTACCTATACCTCACTAAGGCCTATGACACCATTCGCCAGTCAGGTATCATAGATGAACTCACCAACCTGGCCATGAATCCATACATCACAAGATGGATTCCAAACTGGCTCACTGATAGATCCCACACATTAAGAGTTGCTGGTTACATGTCAGACTCTACACTGGTAACAACTGGTGTCCCCCAGGGTTCAGTCCTGGGGTCCCTCCTGTTTGGTATAGACTTCTCAAATGTACATGCCAACACAGGAGGGTTGTGGTTGACTAAGTTTGCTGGGAACTGTAAAGTGTTTGCCATAATAGATTCCCCAGAAGACAGACATATTCTCCAGAAGGGACTCTATGAGACAGATGTGTGATGTCAGAATCATGGCCTCAAGCTCACTGTGGAGGAATGCATAGTGATCCTCTTTGTTGAAAACAAAATACCCACAAACTACCACATAGGTGTTACCCCCTTAAAAATGACAAGGTGATAAGGGATCTGGGGACGGAGTAAATAGTCATCATTCCTTTGACAACCATGTTGCCAAAGTGATTGGGAGATCCTTTGTGGCTCATCTAATCAACAAAGGGTTTGCATCAGGATCCTAAGAAGTAGTGTTGGCATTCTACTCTTACGTCATCAGACCCATCATTGAGTACAGTGCACCATTTTGGATGTACTCGACTTAGCATATTCAGCAGCTGTAAAGACCACATAGGTACCTCACCAAGAGGATTACTGGCCTCAAACAGTTGTGTTATGCAACACAACTGGTAAAACTAAATCTGTTCTTTGTTGCGTACCACCTACTCAGAGGCACACTCTGCCTAACATACAGAGCCATGTCCAACACATAACTGTTGAACATGCTCCATCTACAGATAACAACATTGAGTCACCTTACAAATTCCAGGGATATGAACCTCATCACAACGATGAATACAACATGCTGGTGGGATAGAGTACCATCCCAGACACTTGCCTTACTGTGGAAAAAAGTCCCAATGTACATCAGACAGAACCCCTCACTGACACTCTTCAATTGGAACCTTGATGAGTGGATGGGAAACAGACAATTCATGCCAGGCATCACATTAGCAGCCCCACTAGAAAGGGGCTTAGGGTATTAACTATTAGAACAAGGCCTTGGGAGACTATCCAATGGTGTGGTGAAAGCTGCACAACTTGCGTAGGCTGATATATGCCTTCGTGGAGATAGTCTACTACATACCTATGAACCTATGTGGCAGGTACATGTCTACAAATAGTAGATGTGTACTTCATTGTACAGTCATGTTGTACAGCAGGCACATGGACCATATATACTGTATTGCTTACAGATACTGGTGGCTGTTATGTACAGTGGGAGAGATGTGCACCTCATGTCTTTCATACCATTGGGATGTGTGCTGGGTGGGGCAGCCCTGGATGGTTCCCTGTCATGGTCACTCTCTTACACACATCTCTGCCCATCCATCTTTGGCATATATATATATATATATATATATATATATATATATATATATATATATATAGGCTATCTGCTTGAAGGCATATATTAGTATGGCTAGAGTGTGCAGCTATCACCACCCATGGAGTTAGTTCCCTAGGCCTCTGTGTAGTAGAGCTGATGAAGTGATCCATGCTGTGACAGTTCAGTTTCACAAACACTCATCAAGGCTCCTCTGGAAGAATGTCAGTGAGGGACTCGGCTTAATGTCAGTTGGGAGCCTGTTCCAAAGCAAGGGAAGTCTGTGAGTTAGTGATGTATCCCTCCAACATGTTCTATTTAATGTTGTGATGATGATATTCCTAGAGCATGTGGTACAGTGAGCTTGGGTTTACTTCAGATAGCACATGTACATCAGTTCTGCATTGGACATGGACCTGTCTGTTGGGCAGAGATCTCATGAGTAGACAGTATGCAACAGAGTACAGATTGGGTTCAATTCAGTCTTGTTGCATGGGGCAACTGTTTGAGGCCAGTAATCCTCTTTTTGAGGTACTTCAGTGGTCTTTCCAGCTGCTGAAGGTGCCTAGTCAGATTCATTGCAATTGTGTTGTGGTACTCTCTGACGGGTCTGATGACTGATGAGTAGAGGGAACCTCCTTTGACCTACATGCAAAGACCTTGGCAGTTTGTGGGAACACATAGCATGATTTTCTAACCACTTTGTGAATGTGTTTCTGGAAGTAGAGATGACTATCCACATGTGTCCATAGATCCCTTATTATCACCTCCATATTTAGGGTGTTGGCACCTATGTGGTATTTGTATGACTGTAGCTCAAGGTCATAATTTTGACACCACATCTGTCTGACTGAGACCTTTTTTAAGGATGTCTCTGTTGTCCCAAACATCGATTATGACAACTTTTTTGCAGTCATCCACAAACTTTGCTAAACATAGCCCCCGTGTGTTTGACTGTATTTCTGAAAAGTATACACCAGACAAGAGGGGTCCCAGGACTGAGCCATGGGGGACAGCAGTTGTTACCAGCTTGAACAGCAGACCATCAGATGATATACATATTTATGCACAGGTTGTTGATTTTGTGGATACGACATGTGCCTGGGATGTTGGAAAAGGGCTTTTCAAGGTCTATGTGGGACGTGTGTAGCTCATTTCATTGATGTATGTCCTGGGTGACTGCCTTGAAAACAGTCTAGCAGGTTTGGGAACCATGATCTGCCCCTGACCAAACCAAAATGGGTAGGGCTGGGTGTTTGTAGGCTCCCAATAGCTCTGTTTATGAGTTCCATCATGATGGACTCCATGGTCTTGCAGATCAGGCTTAATAGGCTTATAAGACAATAGTTCCCATGGTCTGTTGTGCACCAACACTTGTGGAGTGTGCCAAACATTGCTGTAACCCATTCAACAGTTTCATATCCTGTACAGAGGGTGAGTCTCAACAGACTGTTCAGGTGTAGGATCTGTTTGTTTTGGAGTTCACATATGACACAGCTAGGGAAACCATGTCATTCCATAGATGCCATGTTTTTAGGTTTGGAAAGAGCTGTTTAACCATTGTATATGTGATTTCTGGGTTTTCACAATCTCCAGGTATGATAATGGACCCTTTTGTCAGTCAGAGGGGGGTAAATATGCATGAACCTGTCTGACAAGATGTTGGCAATGTCAGTCATGTACATGTATTCATTTACAGTTTGCAATGACTCAGAACATATATGAGTTTACATTGATATTTATGACATAGAGAAAGAAAGCTTCATGGTTCTCTATGAACTCTTTGACAATATTTTTGCCAGAACATGGATTGGATAATGTTAGGAGTGCTCATTGTTTATTGATGATACTGATCGGAGATTTATTGATCTTCTTTGAATTTTCACTTTCTTTGAACAACTTAAGTACTTGTAGTACATAGTTTGATTATGACAGGAGTCCAACATATTATATGGGTCTGTTTTCATATAACTGTGTGCGCAAGGCAGGATTGGTGAATAATGACAAGTTTCTGGGGTAAGAACTGCAACTGCCAGATATGTGTGGCCCACTGCTGTACTCAGACATGACCTAAGTGTGTGAGCATGCCCAGTATGACCTTTCAGTATGTTGTTGACTAACATTTGCTTCGTTTATTTAAGTGTGTGAGCATGCCCAGTATGGACATATATACTATATGTGTGTGAAAAATCAAGTTGGTTTTTACTTCAGGGCTCACCTTTGTGTTGTACATTGACAGGAAGCACATTGTGCCTGCAGGGCTTCCATGAGTCACTTTGCATAGACTTATCAACATTTCTACATACAGGGGGGGTAGCTATTAGTTGTACATTTCTACCCGGGTGGGCACACCTGATTGTTACTGTGGGTGTACATAGGATGAGGGGTTCACCTGACACTTATACACATTTGCTAGGCCTGCACTGCTATGTCAGGTACTCCATTTCAGTCTGTACTGTTGCCTATCATACTGGCTTGAAGCATACTACTGTACTACAGATCTTAGCTTCCAATTTCATGCATATTAGGTTGTGACTTCATAGCCTACCAAACCCACATCACACTGCCTGGCCTGCTGTTATCTGTCTGCATAGGCCTGGGGGGAAGTTACTCATATGCCTCTTCAGAGGGCATGATACAGCATTTGTTTGTGTTTGCGTTAGTCTACAATTGTCCTGCTGTGCCTATGCCAGTGAAATGCTGTCATGGCTTAGTGGTTCAGTACTGTGACTATAGTGCACAGTATCCTGAGTTCAAGCCCTGTCACTGCTTTTTATTTTCCTGCTGGGCAGACCAGACTGCTTAAGGAACAGTAAAGCAGGTGCGAGCGTGTTTACCTGACTTTGCTCAACTTTGCCCAACCTTGCCCAACTTTGCCCAACATTGCCCAACATTGCTCAACGTTGCCCGATGTTGTGCTAGTTAGCGTGGTGCGCAGCTCCGCACAATTGTGTTTAATATGCTAAATAGTGGTAAAATGTGCTTAGCACTACTTTATATTGCTTAAAATAGAGCAATCATGCCTCAGGTGGTGCTGCAGGGCTGCCTATGTCGGATGCACATAGTACACTCCCTATACATGTTTGAAAACAGGTAGTGTCAAGTTAGGCATCCCTTTTATTGTATGTGCGAGTCAGAGAGAGGTGTCATTTCCAGGGTTCCTACTGTGTCAGTGTATGTGCTATGCATTGCCTCTTTGCCAAGGCATACAGGGCACGCCTCCTTCTGCCTACTGGGGCAGGCTCGGGTTGTTCCTCCTCTGAGTCACGCTGTGCCTGTGCAGGCCTTGGCAATGGTGGGGGGCTGTTTGGCCCTGCCCCATGCTGTTCCTGCTGCACCTGTTTTCGCAGGATCATATTGTGTAACATGGCACATTTGGGTACATGTAGTTGGTGAGTACTGCAAGGCTCCACCAGATGTGTCCAGGCACTGGAACCATGACTTGAGCATCCCAAACACACGCTCAATAATGTTTCTTGTTTGTGCGTGTGCCTCATTATGGAGTTCTTGTTCAGGTGTGTGTGCATTTCTGATGGGTGACATCAGCCACGGCTCCAGTGCATATCCAGCATCCCCCACTAGGTGATCGTCAGGAATGTCCCCATTGGCAAATCTCTGGTACAGCTGCGTCAGATGCCAGATGTGGGAACCGTGATAGCTTCCAGGGCAGCCAGCACACACATTCATTATTATGCCCTGGGCATCGCACATGACCTGGCAGTTGATGGAGGGGAAGACCTTGCGGTTGATGTAGACCCTACCCCGCTCACCGGGTGGTGATTTGATGTGTATGTGCATGCAGTCTATTGCACCCACTACCTCAGGGTATTCTGCTATTTGGTGGAAAAGACGCATATTGCTGGCCAATGCCTCATGGGAATTGGGGAAATATACGTGCTCACCGACATGTGCTGACATGGCATCCAGGAACTGGTGCAGTACCCTGGATGCTGATGCCTGTGAAACCCCCATCATATCACCAGTTGGTCTCTGGAAGGTACCTGTAGCTAGTATTTGTAGGCCAACACATACCTTGGTATCCACTGGGATGGGTTCCCCTCTGTTGTTTCTGTGTGTGTGAGGCGTGGCCGGCATAGTTCAACAATTTGCTGCAGGAGGTCTCTGTCCACTCTATAGCGCTCCACTATCTCCAGCTCATGTAACCCCTAGTAGGTTACCCTGGGTCTGTACACTCTTCTCCGTCTCCTCACTGTGGGTTATTCAGCAGCATTCACAACATCACCACCCTCAGCATTTTGCACATGTTGGTTTATGATAGTAATAGCCGCCCGTAACATTTTGTCTGACTTACGCTTTTTAACTTTTCACTATTTCTATACTGCAGTGTTGCAGAATTCTTGGGAAAAAACAGGGTAGACTTCTGTTTGCAGAGTTTAAAGTGCTGGGCTGGGCTGGGCTAGTCTACTGCCTGTGTAATTGGCTGATTCTTATATATTTCACCTGGCAGCTCTGCTAGTTCTCCTTGGTTAACTTCCTACTACTTCTTTCCTTCCATTTCCCTTTCTGTTTCCACCCAGGGCAGCACTGCGCAAACAAGCACAAACACGCACATACACACGCACACACGCTGTGTGCCCGTTTGCAAGAAATTTCAGATATATCCACGGCGTACACCTTTGATTTCTTGTTTTCAGCTAGAACAACTGTAGACACGCCTCTTGCAATCCTGAGCAACTCAGGGCAAACACAAGCCACTGTGCTCCAATAAGCTTACAGTCTTTCAGACATACCCCCTCATGATGTCACCTATCTTCTACTCTACTACTCCCCTACTCCTACACTTACACTCTTGGGACATGGCTCACATGCCGGGGAAAATTGGGATTCACTATCCTTATCCTCATTTGCATAGGATTGCCTACTAATGCATCGTTACATCTCTCACACTGAGCTTCCCCCCCTTAGCAACCACTACTCAGTGGCCATGGTGTTTTCAGCCTGCCGTTCACCTGCATGGCAGAACAAGCTTTTTAGTGAAAATGCCCATTTTTGGCTATTTTTCCATTTTTTTCATTTTATTTAAAGTGCTGCATGTTTGAGCGGCGCTGCACTATGCTTAAACATCAGCGATCAGGGGAAAAATGGATTTTAAGGATTTACAACATTTGCAAATGCCAATGGCCTTATATTTGGCCAATGGCATGCTTCCTCAATTAGATGCCACCTTTATTTGGAGCTGTCATACCTCTGTTTTGCTATATGCAGAACAGTACTCTGTTACCAATGGAGTGCATTTCTGCAAATAACACTACTCTTACATGGACAGGTTTGTGTTTCCTGGATTGCAAATTTACCTCATTTGCATAGCTTTCAGCAGCAAATTAGGTAATTTGCATACCATATGACTGTCCGTGCAAGAGTAGCTTTAGAAGCTCTCATGCACGCCCCTGCCAGCTATTGCTGGATCGCTCGGCAGACATATTGGCTGTCTGCCGTCTTACACTACTCTTAAACTCCGTGCAAGCTTTCATAAATCTGGCCCATAGTGTGGAACATGTCAGTGCAGTTCTGTGGATTGTAGACCTCAAGTGAAAAGCGGCAGCCCACCCAGGTACATTCCTGGCAATCATTTATGAAGTAACAGCAGTAAAAATGATGGTGATGATGGTGATGATAAAATAAGACTTAATGCAGGCAGAAACTGGAATAGTTTTGCTGTTACTACATTTTCAGAAGTTAATACAGTTTCTTCTTTGCCTTAACTCATTTTTTTCATTAATGCAAGTTGGCCCCAGTTTTGTTAAATTTTTAAAGTAATGCTAGGAACATTCATTTATTTAAAAGAACAAAACAAATACTGTGTGATTTTTATTCTGTTTATAAAAAAGTTATTAAAGCTTCTTGCCTGACTTTAAACCTTCTGTTAGATTATTTATTATTATTGTTATTTTTCAAGTTGCCCAAGTTTTGTTGCACTTTTTTATTTAATTGAACAAATGAAAAAAAATACATGTCAAGTGTGAAAGTGGTAAACAGTTTTAGCTCACAGTTCTTATTTAAACTTCAAAACCTCATAGCTCAAGGGATGAAGCCAAAAACTTAATGGGTGAGGATAAAGGTCAAAGGTCAAGAATCAGGGACAGATTTTAAATATAGCATTGTTCTTATATGCTTTGTTGCTAGAATAAGAGATTTTGCATTAGCTTGCATTTTCTGAAGGACATGAAGTCTGAAACTCGTGTCTATTATTAAGTTTTGCAGTCCTCATAAATTTGCCAGAAAATCACACACATTATGAGGAACAGACTAAAAATATGACACAAAATAAGGGAGATGCCTCTTAGGGCATGAATCGGGAGAAAGAGTGTGAAAGGCTCCAAATCATGGGCAAATTTTAAGCTTTACTCTTGTCACCAAAGCAATGGATGAAGGTAAAAAAGTTCACACCACACTACATTGACCTGACCAAGCCTTTTGACACAATCTCCTACTCAGGTTTAATACAAAAGATGAATAATGCAGGAGCAAACACTTACATCACCAGCTGGATTGCCAACTCCTTGCTCAAAGGATGCAGGAGATCAAAGTAGGGGAAGTTACCTCTAGAAAGAGACTAGTCACCAATGGATTTTCCCAGGATTAGGTGATGAGACTTTTACTGTTTGTCATATACATCTCAAAAGTAAAAGGAAATAACAAAGGGTTTTGCCTGACTAAGTATGAGATGCCTTAACCATCATGCAGGAAGGTTTGTCCCTAACAATAACTGGTGCCAGAAAAATGAATTGAAACTAAACTCCCAAAAATACATTATTGCATCCTTTTGGAAGTCATCTACTTCAGACCATTGCCAAATTGAAAATATCCCCTGAGAACTGACCCAGTTGTTTGGCATTTGGGAACTTGTGTGTGCAGAGACCTAACTTTTGACCAGTATGTACCCAGAGTCATAAGAAAGCCTTTCTATATTGCACAGCTTATAAGCAAATTGATTGTGACTAGATCTAGAGATGTTATTGTCCCCCTTTACAAAGCCTTTATTAGGTCAATCATTTTGTACAATGCCCACATTTGCATGCATCTGTCCAGACCCATGCGACAATTGGAATACCCACAGAGATAGCTTACTAAAAGGATACAAGTCCTAAACAATAGGTCTTGCATGTACCACCTCAAAGATTTATCACTATACTCAATATCCTACAGAATACTTAGAGGTGACCTATGTCTGGCATAAAAGGCATCCTCAGAACAAATACTGATGGACCTACTAAACATCAGCAAGTTAAATGGCATCAGAAAAACGCAGTCCATGTAACTAAACTGTATGTTTTGGAGAGATGAATATATATCACAGAGGGCACCACTTTTCCAGAACTGACTATCCATTCAAGTAAAACAAAGCTCAACTCTGTCCATATCCAAATGCAACTTGGATCTAAGGATGGGTAATAGAAAATGTACTCCAGGATTGCCCCTCATGCTACTAATGGATTGAGACAGTTCCTAAATGGTGCATCCCTTGCATGGGTCCCCCAAAATTATCTATGATATTTTCACAGTTATTCTCACTAAGGCTAATATACATTTATTAGCCATGGGATAGGTAAGACCAATCAGGGAATGTTAATTCAAGCACCAAAAGTGAAATTGAATTAAAATGTCTTCCAAGTGAACCTATGTTGTGGTAGTAAACAGTTTTAAAAAATTGCCCTTTTTAGATCACTCAGCTTCCCTCTCTCCACCCCCACCCCCCAGCCTTCAACAGCTTCCAACACATGTGTCTTCCATATCCTAGTTATAACTTTCTTAGCTAGAATCAGTAAAAAATGATTTTATATTACCTTTCACTTTTCTGTATCTATCCAATTCAAATGAAAATTTATCTTCGTCATTTGCCAATCCTTCCACAATATTTTCCATACTAAGTTCCTCAAATCGCTTTTACAGGTATCAACTTTGACTCACTATTATCCAGTTTCCTTTCAAGTTTTGTATTGCCTGTTTTAAAAGATTTCTAAGTTGAATATATTGCTGCTTGTTGCTTTGGAAAGGGAAGTTTTGCCATGCCTGCCATGTATCATCCCTAAAGTTTATATAGGATTTCAGTTCAGGAGTGAGCCAATCATTTCTTTTTGGTTTGTAGCGTGAAGAAAGGTTAAGGAAGCATTTGCCCTGGAGGGATCTGAGTATATCTGCAAGAGCTTCTGCAGCAAGGTTAAGGTCAGTTAGGTTTAATGTGAATGACCAGCCTGTGGAGGAGTGGGCTTATTTATGTTTTTAATGTTTGAATCTATCTTAGGACTGAATGAGATTAATTTCCCTGAAGAGTAAAAAGTTGTTAGTGGAGTAAATGGAGAAAATCTAATTGTAATTAATTTTCCCATTCAGAACACTGGTACAACAGGATTCTGACTGCATGTGATGATATTCCTTTAGCTTTGATTTTTTTTTATTTTTGAGTTTTAAAAGGGTAAATTAACTATAGAGTTAAAAACTGTTTTCAGAATAATTAAGTAACATGATAGTTAAATTAGTTTTTGTGACATTTAGTGTTGTTATGATTCAGATCATAGGCACAGAAAGCCCATGTTGCTTGTTGCAAACCTAGTCACTGTTAGCATAATTAGTAGACTAAGAATTATTCTTACACTTCATTTATTATTATTTATTGATAAATCTTATTAACTGTCTAAAACAGATAACATCATTTATAAATGAAAGATCATATTTAAAGAGAATCAGGAAAAGACTTACCAGTTTTCATGATCGTTCTTGTACTTGCGATCACCCATTTACTGTAAAATCTAACACTCATTTGGTGTGTTTAATATTAACTTTAACTACTAAAATGTACTACCAATAATGGGAACTGGACAGTGGACACCTCTTTTAATTATTACATCCTGACAGATGTACTGACATCATAAAGGAAGCACATCTTAATTAATTAATTGTGTAGATTAATGGGGTAATTGCTAAAGAAATGCAATTATTTAGTCATCTGCTAAACGGTTAATGTCTCTAGGACTGATGTCATAGATGTCATTAGGAAAATCAGGGTGGGTATACAGTTTTTAGGAAAAGAAGACGGCTGTTGTCAGAGTTTATAACCATGCAGTATTACGACATAGAGAAAAAAATAATATCCATAGTTTGTGCAGTCACCAGTACTCACTTTGAAAAGTTTAGCATGGCATTTGAAAAGTTTAGGTAGCACGTAGTCTGTGGGGATGGAGATACATTAAAATGGTCTACTTTATTACAAATAAGTTCCAGTGACTTGTGTTTGGCCATTTGAGTTTCAATGGAATGAAGATTCAATGAAATGGCAGGGACCCTTATAGATAGATAGATAGATAGATAGATAGATAGATAGATAGATAGATAGATAGATAGATAGATAATAGACAGATGGATTCATACACATTCAGGTGAAAAAACAAAATACTTGATACTTGTATACTTGTATTTGCAAACACAAGCAAAAATAGTTCCTTTGATTGCCTTCACCACATTTTTCACTCATAGCCCATTGAGGATTACAGGTTTGTTTTAAAACTAAAGTCTAAGACTGCAGGCATCTCCTAGGCTGTGTTCCAGCTATGTAGGCATGTATTTAAATTTGGGGTACATTCTAACTTGTTAACCCAGTCCAGGCTCTGCCATTCCACATTTCCAAGGTCTTCCTTGACAATGATACTCCAGGTGAAGAACTTCTGGTTTTCTACTTTCATGTAATTTCCTTATGTGTACCCTCAATTGTCAATTAAAACCCTGTTAGCTAGCTAAAGGCTATGAGGTTTACACTTTCAATTCTGCAGTATACCAATGGTACTGTGCATACATTTAAAGCATATTACAGATTTTCAGTTAGTATGTTGCACCGCCCCCATTTTCAGGTAGTATATTGCACCCCGCCCCACACACACACGCACACACACACACACACACACACACACACACACACACACACACACACAAAGCCAGGTGGGTTATAGACCCTTAACAAAACATCAGCATTTCTGTTGGCTGAGCCTGTGGGTCTGTGCATACTGAAACAGTGAGAGGAATTATTTTGTATTGCCATCAGCACATGGGTATAATGTGTTGCCACTTTGAAACAACTGTCTAAGATTTTTTTCAAGCCATACAAAGTTAATTTTATTTCTAGACAGTCTCTTTGAATAGCTGAGTATCTCTTTTCTGCATTATTCATCTTTCAGTTGGTGTAGCACTCAGGGTGTGCCTCACTTTGAATGATGGCACTAATCACCAAACCCAACTCTGATATTGAAGTTTATAAGTCAAACCTTTTAGTAAAGTCAGGACTTATTAACATAACATCAGACCTTAGAACAGCTTTTCATCAAGTGATCTATCAACCTCAAGAGGCCATTGTACCTTACGGGTGTTTTTCTTCTTGCAAAATCTGTCAAAAGTCAGGCAATAATAACAAATTTAGGCCAAACTTTCTGTATTACTAATCTATTCCAATAAAAGCATTTACCTATATCTTAATAGAGGCACAAACTAATGTTTAAGGCCTCTATTTTTTCTAGTTGAGGTCTTACCTCCCCCTTCCTATAAGGTACCCTAAGTACTTGGCTTCCACCTTGCCCAGATTACTTTTCTTAGCATTTGCAGCAAGCCTGTCTTATGGTGTCTAAGATAGCTTGAATGTTATGTGATATTCCTGGTCTTCTGAATGAATGCTGGGCTGAGGCTTAAATATTTTATCCAGTGGTGGCTGTGACTCATACTGCTCAACCGCTTAGTGCAAGATATCTGGACAAAGCCTAAAATAATGGAGGGGGCAAGGCCCGCAAAATAGGGACATATTTTAAATATTGCTTTTATAAACTGATAAAGTTACAAGAATAACAAGATTTGTGTTACCATGCATTTTCTGTAGGACATGAAGTCTGAAACTTAAATGTATGTCATTACTGAGTGATTTCAATCCTCAGTGATGAAAACCACAAATTTAATGAGAAACCAACCAAAAATATAAAGCAAAAATCTGGACATTCTGCAAAACGCTGTACAGCTAAGAGGTATGTTATGCTTCCAATAAGGGCAAATAGTAGCAAAATGTACTGAAATAGACCATCAGGGAATACAAAATCTATTTTTCAATAGAATGGGTTAGTGGTATCTGACACTATCCCTATAACACGCCTAGTGTTGTATCTGGCCTTTCCTAATTTCTCTATTATCAACTCATTAATTCTGGGCTTGGGATGACGATTGATCTTGGAAATGCTACACAGTTTCTTAAAGACATTATATAATCTAATACTTCCACTAGTTTTAGAGACTAGCACTATGTTTGCTGTGGCCATTATGTGACCCTTGTATTACATTTAGTTTCAGAATGTTTGAACAACTTTTTCTACTAATAATTGTTTTTGTAACTCGAGTAATCTGTAATGTTTTAGTTTAACCTTATTGCAGGGCTGTTCTGAATATTATGTCTTAGTTTAGTTCTCTCACATATCTCTAAGAGCCATAGTTCTCAACCTCTTAGTGCAAAACATCTGGACAAAGCCAACAATAATGGGGGGCAAAGCCTCAAAAATAGGGACAGATTTTAAATGTTGCTCTTATAAACTTAGAAAATGACTGAAATAAAAGGTCATATTACTGTGCATTTTCTGAAGGATATGAAGTCAGAAACTCAAATAACTTTCATTATTTAGGGAATTCATTCCTCACTGATTTGCCACAAAAATCAAGAAAATCACAAATGTTATGAGGAATAGACCAAAGGTATGAGGCAACAATCTGGACATTCTGTGAAAATCTGTACAGCTGAGACGTATGTAAGAGCACTCACTTATTTCATAAAAAATATCTACTCTTGCTTTTGTACATTTGACAAAATACTGCATCTGAGGATAAATCTGCAACTCGTTTCTGAATTAAAATGTAACAGATTTGCAAGCTATGTTTATGTCTTATAAAATCTACAGCAAGTAAACTAAAATATGTAACTTAATCCACAGTGTGCGAGAAATTGTGACCTTTTACTATGAGATGTTAACTGCATTTCTACTGGGAAATACAACAATTATACCTAAAATGTGAAGTGTATAGAAGGCAAGTGAATCAGGTGCTGTAATTGTTCTGCCTTGTGATTATAAGATATGTGACTATTCCTGCACCAGGAAGCTAAGTCCCGTAAAAGAGAAATTAGAAGAAGTAAAGGAGACAGATAACTTGGAGCAGAATAATTAACTCATGCCAGGTAAACATGAAGCTCTGGTTGACATCTGTGGCTTCTGTATGGGAAAGATTATAAGCCAAATACTCAAATGAACAATAAAAAGAGAACAGAGTCAGAGTAATATTTCTTAACTGTCCTGATTTTCACAGAATATCTGGATTTTTGCTTCATAGTTTTAGTCTATTTGTCATACAATTTGTGGCTTTCTGATAAATCATTGGGATGATCTCAGGGTTGAAGTCATTAAATAGTGATATACAATTGAGTTTAAGATTTCATCTTTCTGAAAATGTGTGGTAATGCAAATTCTGTTATTCTAGTAGTTTTCTGAGCTTATAAGAGCAATGTTCAAAATCAGTCCTAATTGGTGGGCATTTGCCCCCCCCCCCATTATCTCAGGCTTTGTCCAGATTTCTTGGGTAAGATTTTGAAAGATATGGTCAGAGTCAAAGAAGAACTAGCCTTTTACTTGTGATGTACAGACCTTTGAGTTGTTTTTGCACATGTATCTGCCTTAGTTTAGGGCTCTGTATTTCTTATAGCTAAAATAGCTAGTGGAAAATATCGATCTGAAAGTTGCTTTTTTCTTGTAGTTTGTTTATAGTGATTATTTTCTGTATGCCCTGTGCAATGTTATATTTATCTTTATATTTATTTATTTTATCGATTTATATTTGATTGCTAACAATATGGCTTAATTCATTCTTTTTAAGTAAAGTATTATAATTTGCTCGGTTTAAAAGGCCTGTGGCTTGCCTATCTATGCATTTATTATTTTACTCAAAGAAATTTTTATTAGAATTGTTTCCATATCTTCAAATAGATTGAACCATAAATAGTGAAACATAAAATAATAGAAAGTAATCAACTAGACAACTATTTACAAAAGAAACTATATACAGTTGCCTAAGTATACAATCTATTACATCGCGTTTCCATATACAATATGCAATTTGTATTAAAATGCTGTGCTGACTAATCAGATCAATTTGTTTTGTCAAATATTTCGTCAACTTTCTGCCAATAAGTGATGAATGATGTTGTCTTAGCAGTTCTTTTCTTTATGGTTACTACTTCCATTTGAGACACAAAGACTGCGATTTTCTTGAAATCTTGAAAAGATGGTGGTGCTTTATCCTTCCAGTATGTTGTTATGGCTTTACTTGCAATGGCAAGCAATGTCCACAGTAAAGGATATTTTACTTTTGGGACACATTGTGGTATGGGTACATTAAACAAAACTAATAGGTTCATAAGTTCATAGGTGTGTACTAGATTAATGGCCCTGGGGCCTTTCCAAGCCTAGCCATAGGATTACCTTGGCATAGTGCCACCAAACCTTAGTTCCCAGTGCCTCTGTCGAGTAGAGCCACTGTAGTTATCCCCAGGGTGAATTTTCTGTTTCCCATCCACTCATCAAGACTTCTCTTGAAGAGGGTCAGCGAGGTGCTCTGCTTGACATGTACAGGAAGTCTATTCCATAGCATGGGCAGTCTCAGGGTTATGAACCTGTCCCTCCAGCATGTTCAGTTAATTGTGGTAAGGAGGTTGATGTCTCTGGAGTGTGTGGCGTGGAAGGAGTGGGATTTCTTTAGATGTCACATTTCTAACAGAGCTGGGTCAGACATGGCTTTGTAAGTCAAGCAGAGATTGCCTCTAAGTAGGCGATATGAGACAGAGAATAATTGGAGTTTTTTGAGTCTGTACATATAGGGCAAGTATTTAAGGCCTAGGATCCTCTTTGTGAGGCACTTTTGTGGTCTCTCCAGTTGTTGCAGGTGTCTAGTGAGGAACATGCCAAATTGGGCATTGTACTTGATGATTGGCCTAATGAAGGAAGAGTAGAGGGAGACAATGACCTCTTTCTTTCTGGATGCAAATCCCTTAGTAGTGAAATGTGCAACACAGAAGGACTTTCTGACCACAGTGGCAATGTGGTGATCAAAAGAGAGGTAGCTGTCAACCTGTGTTCCCAGATCTCTTATAACACCTTCTGTGTTCAGCGGACTACCATCAATGTGATAATTCATGGGAACTGGATTTTTCCCAAAGGGGATGATGACACATTTTTTGACATTGAGCTTAAGGCCATAGTTCTGACACCAGTCATTGGTCTCAGTGAGGCCATTCTGTAGGATGCCAACATCACTTGCGGAGTTAATAATAGCTCCCAACTTGCAATTGTCTGTTAACTTTGTCAGTCAGAGTTCCTTTGTGTTGGCCTGGACTTCAGAGAATTAGATACCAAACAGGAGAGGAACCAGGACTGAACCCTGTGGGACTACACTCATGACTAGTCATCAGTGTGACTTGGAGTCAGCTACTTTCACACTGTGGGTTCTACCTGTGAGCCAATTTGCAGCCCACCTATTGATATAGGGGTAGATGTCTAACTTAGTGAGGTTTTCTATGATTCCTGAGCGGGAATGGTATCAAAAGCCTAGCCAGATAAAGGTAGGCTGTATGAACCACCTTGCCTTCATCCACAGCTCTGGTGACTGACTCAAAGAAGTCAACCAAGTTGAGCAGGCATGATCTACCCTTCACAAAACCAAACTGTGTGGGATCCAGAGTTTGGAGATTCCCTATATCCTTGTTTATTAGGTCCATGATGATGTGTTCCATAGCTTTGCATATCAGGCTCATCAGGCTAATGGGGCGACAGTTCCCAGGGTCTGTAGTCACTCCTCCCTTATGAAGAGGGATGACTGTAGCAGTGTGCCATTCAGTAGGGACAAAGCCTGAGGAGAGGCTGTGATTGAAAAGGGCACACTGGTGAGGTGCCAGCAAACTCTGTAGTTCATGAAGAACACAGCCAGGGATATTGTCAGTTCCCATAGAAGCTGTATTCCTGGGCTTGGACAGTGCTGTTTTAACCTGTGCAGCAGTGATATTGGGAGCTTGGCAAACTGCTTGTATTGTAATTGGTCCTTTGGGGGGGGGGGGGTAAAGTTGGCACTGATTCTGTTGGCCAGTATACTGGCAATATCTGTTGGCTCAGTACAGGAGGTACCATTGTGCAGTAGCTCAGAGCAAATGTGAGTACTGTCGTGGAGATTTTTAGATAACTATAGAAGGCCTTATGGTTGTCTTTACTATCTGCTGCAGTTCTGTTTTCATAGCTTTAGAGGATTTGATGAGGAATCCCAACTTTTTGTGAGGCTGATAAGGGAGTTTTTCCAGTCTTGGGACTACACCTTATTCCACATCAGTTTACTCCTTCTGTTGTAGAGTTTGTTTATGGCAGGGGACCACCAGATTGGCTTCCTTTTTTTGGAGGAGAGCATTTTGGTTCTATTGGGTATGGCGGGATCCATGCATTTGTGTACGTGTTCGTACAATGCATTGGTGTATGATTCCACAGTCATACAACTATTCTACATTTGCATGGGTGCCATGAAGGTAGCCACCTCTGTTTTTAGGAGCCCAAAGTTAGCATTGGAGAAGTTTTTCATGGTGGTTACCTTTGCGGGGTCTGGGGTGGGAGGGATGTGGATATCCAAGGTGATTCGTTTGTGGTCAGATCTAACCAAGGAGGATCTGACTATTGGTGTAGAGCAATGGTTGCCCATGTTAGTAATTACCAGGTCAAATATGTTGCTCCCACTAGTGGGGGTAAGAACGAGCTGGTCCAGGGCATGGGAATTAATGAACTCCAGGGAACGTTGGGCAAGTGTATTGGTACATGAGTAGTTTTCAAAGTTAATGGAGGGCTAGTTGAAGTAGCCTAGTATGAAAGTGTTAGGCTGGACCCTAATATTCTCCAGGGTGCTTAGGAACATGGAGTGTGAGTCGTTAGACATGGTTGGGGACCTATAGCAGGCTATGACCAGAATTGCTGTCTTACCCAATGTTAGCTGCACCTGAAGTATCTCTGATGTGTTATATTGAGCTACCAGTCTGGAGGTGTGTGCATCCTTTATGAATATGGAAACACCACCACCTTTGGAGCTTCGGTCCAAGTTCTGGGGCCAAAAGGTGTGGAATGAGTTATAGCCTGGCTATAGCTGCCTTGAACCAGGTCTCTGTTACAGCACAAATGTCAATGTTCTCCATTTTAAGGAGTGCTTTGAGTGAGTGCATTTTGAGATTTAGACTTCTAGTGTAGAGCATCATGACCCTCAGATTGTTTTTGTTTGTAGCTGTTACGGTGGTAGTTTAGTCTTTGGAAAACCAACTATAAAAGGCACTATATGAATGACAAGAGCCTTGGCCAGTATCTGGAAGCCCAGGGGGGACAGATGCAGGCCATCTCTGGCAAAGCATCGATGTCTGTCAGTCATGTCATCCCAGGCAGACAGATACTGGAGCCCCTTAGAATGACAACACTAACTTAGCCAATTGTTGAAATCAATCATTTTTTGCTTGTACTGCGGTATCATTCTGGGTGATGGTAGGATGCTGCTCATGGCTAGGGTCATACCCACCTGGGCTACATAATCCGAGAGCTTCTCCATGTCTCTTTTCATGTAGTGCAGGGAGGTATGTCTCAGATTATTCACACTCATATGAACAATGACAAAGTCATATTTGTACCTGTTTGAGGGACGTGAGTGCATGCATTATGTGATGGATGCTGGTACCTGACAGGCAGCTGACTGTTACTTTCTCCTTATTGAACTTAGTGAGTGGGACATCAGTGTGCCTCACTATTGAGTCACCTATGGCTAGTGTATTGGGTATGCTGTTTTGGCTTAGGGGCTTTGGTTGAGTGGCACACTATTTAGGAGAGTTGTGTGTCTCATGATTAGTGTTGTGCTGTGGTGGTCGAGTGCGTTTCTGCCTTGGAGGACTCTGCTGCTTGGGCAAATTTTTATTGAGAGCCTCCATGAAGGTGGGTGTGTGGTGTGTGTTTTTATGTGAAGGCAGTGCTGGTGTGTGTTCTGGATTGCTATGTTTTCCATGTGGTGTGGTGCAAGTGTTGACCTTCTCCTCTTGACCAGCTATTCCAGTATTGGCTGGAGAGTGCATGCCTTCCATTTTGGCTATATAAGTGCATCTCTCACAAGTCTGAATGTTGGGAGGTAAGAGGAGAGGGTTGTCAGTGTACATGAGGCAGTTGCTACATTGCATCCGGATGCCCAACTTCACCAGGTTAATAGGAGAGAGCACAGGGAACTGACTTTTAGACATTTCTGGAGGGGTGGGCATTGATAATACGTACTGGATCTGTTTCCTTGTGGAATGGTTAGTGCTGGTAGCACTTCTGTGTGCTACAATAATTGCTACAAGAAGTCTGGTAAAGTGCTAGACTAATAAGCTAGTATAAGCAGAGGACAGAACTAGTAGATCTAAGGGACAAATTGAAGAGCAGACTTTGGCACCCCTTAGGAGCTTACAAACAGTCCTGGACACAGCATGTCTGCATTTGGACAAGACTAGTTACAGGAGAGGCAGGAAACAAGTGCAAACATGGACTTTTAAACCAGAAAGTTGAGAGAGATGGAAAAACTACCTAAACAGCCAATAAACTACAATTTCTGCACCAGAAACCACTCCCCTTGTGCTAGATAGGCTACTTAGTGCTTACCACCCCCACTGATAATCTAGAAGGCTTCCCTCCAACACAGAAAGGCTTGGGGGGCTCAAAAGCTTACAAACAGTCCTGGGTACAGCAAATCTGTATCTGGACTAAACTAGTTACATGAAAGGGGAGAAACAAGTGCAAACATGGGCTTTTAAACCAGAAAATTAAAAGAGATGGAAAAAACTGCCCAAACGGCCAACAAACCACAATTTCTGTGCCAGAAAAAACACTCCTCTTGTGGTAGATAGGCTACCTAGTGCTTACCACTCCCACTGATAAGCTAGAAGGCTTCCCTCCAGCACAGAAAGGCTTGGGGGGCTCAGAAGCTTACAAACAGTCTTGGATTTAGCAAATCTATATCTTGACTAGACCAGTTACAGAAAGCTGGAAACAAGCTCAAATGAAGGCTTTTAAACCAGAAAAGTTGATAGAGATGGAAAAGATGCCCAAACGGCCAATAACTGCAATTTCTGGACCAGAATCCACTCCCCATGTGCTAGATAGGCTACTTAGTGCTTACCACTCCAACTGATAAGCTAAAAGGCTTCACTTCAACACAGAAAGGCTTGAGGGCTAAGAAGCTTACAAACAGTCCTGTATACATCAAATCTGTATCTGGACTAGACAAGTTACAGGAAAGGGGGAAACAAGTGCAAATGCAGGCTTTTAAATCAGAAAGTTGAGAGAGATGGAAAAACTGCCCATATGGCCAACACCTACAGGTTTTGGGCCACTTACTTGGTTAACTGAAAAGTATCATTAAAAATTGTTTGAAAAAAATAATTAATTTCAAATCAATGTTTATTCAGTGAATGACACTCAAAAAATGTGTTCTCAATCTGCTTTTGTATGTGTTTTACATCTGAATCAATCAATATGTTTCTTATGTATTAGTTCTAATCTATGAGGGGTTAGAAAGGATCTATGTAGGAATTTCCATGCATATAGTTTCCACTGAAATGACTTGGTGGTAAGGCTTCATAATAAAAGGATCATTTATTTTTCATTTTTTTCAGGATCCTTTTGATTAACCTGATTATAATAATTCCAATAACTATTAGTGGCATAGTTCTTTGTTTATTTAAGTGTCTTATGAATTTTGGATAGATATTCTTGTCTTTTATAAGTATTATTTATTAAAAGTATCATGATCTATGAACTTAGGAATATTATTTTTAAAAGTTGGTGCCATCAGTTCCAGCTTATTTGTGATATACTGTCTTATTTGTTGTATTGGTAGCCACAATTTATCATCTAACTCAAATTTCCTTTTGATTTGATCTAGTGTGAGTAATGTATTGCCATTGGGTATTTGATACCAATAAATCACTTATTTTTCTTTAAACTCTTTAATTACATTTGAATCAAAGGTAGTTATACATTCTTGTGTACAAGCTATAGGATGTAATATAGAAAACATGTCTTTATATCTGGGTTCATGTATTTTCTAAACAGTATTATTGTTTCAGTAACAATTATATACTTTGTTTTTATACTTTTATTAAATATTCTGTTATCTGTTATCACATTATAAAATACTTTTGTTGGATTTATATTATATTGTTCATGGACTGAGTTACTAATCATATTACATATAGATTCATTAATTAATTTCCATTTGGCTGTATAGGTTGAGTTCAGCCATAGAGTATAGTTTTACTGTTTTAGTAATAGAGGACAATGAATACATCCCTATATCTGGTAGATTAATTCCACCCTTCTACCAACCTTTTAAGTGGTTGTTAAGTGTGATTCTAGGCTTATTGTTAAACCAAAGGAAATTCAGCATAATTTTATTGTATTGCTGTATTATATCAGGCACTAAGTACTTAGCAAAATCATTATTTAATTCTCTTTTATTTGAGTTAATTAATAAAATTTTAGTTTTGATTTCATTAAATACAAGACCATAAATAGTTTGAAAGAAGTTCATTGTTTGGAATAATCCAGTTAATGATTTACCTTTATCAGATATTGTCAACAGGATGTCATCAGCAAATAATTGTATTTTCATGTCTAAGTTATTCCCACTTACTATGCCTTTAATATTTGTGTTCATTCTAACATAGTTAGCAAAAGGCTCAATTGCTAATGCAAACAGCAGAGGTGAAAATGGGCATCCTTGCTTAGTTCCTTTTCTAATAGTTATAGAAGTAGAGAGACATGACCCAGTCTTAACATAGACTAGATAATTTTCATATAGTGTTTTAATTAAGAATGTGAATTGTTGTGAAAAAAAAACATATTCTTCTAGTACCATCAGTAAATAATTCCAATCTATTGAATCAAAGGCACTGTTGATGTCTAGACTCACCAGAGTCATGTATCTCTTACTTAAATCAGCATAATCAATTAAAGCAAGAATTATTTTAATATTATCGTAGGTGTTTCTATCTTTTATGAAACCTGTCTGGTTGTGATCAATTAACAATGGTAATGTATGTTTAATTATCTCTGTATGTATTGCCATAAACATTTTGTAATCAACATTTAACAATGAAATGGGCCTATAGGAAGAACATTCTGAGGCATTTTTTCAGATTTCAGAATATGTGAGATGAAACTATGTTTCCAAGAAGGTGGAACTAATATTCCTTGCATAACCTGGTTCAAAACCTTCAACAATAACTGTTTAGCTTCTTTCTACAATAACTTATACATTTCTGGTGTATGTTGTCATTTCCTGGTGCTTTATTGGGTTTCAGTTTTTTTATTTGATCTGCAACTCGGACATTGTTATCTGCTTGTCAATGTTTCTACTCTGTTGTTCCTGTATCTTGAGGTTTATATTAGTCTGAAAGACATTTCTAATTGTTTCTTTCGATTTCATCTCTATGTTGCTAGTATTCATTTTTTGATAGTGTGACTGAAATGTTTCTAGTATGCTGTTTAGGTCTGAGACTTTCTTATTAATGTCAGAATTATATATTTATTTTATTTGATTCATTTTAATAACTTTCTTTGTTCTATTTGCTATTATCCTTTGATTCTTTGGGTTCATTGAATAAGAAATAAGTTTGATTTTTTTCTAATTCTATCATTGTTTTATGATGTAATGTTTCAGTATATTCTTTATTTTTCATTGCTAAATCATTAGTTAATTGACTATTTCCTTTTGTATATTAAGTTTAATAACATCTATTTCCTTTTGAAGTTCAGTTAATTGCTTGTCCCATTACTTCCTTTTATTTATGTACCACATTAACGTTCTTCCATATATGTATGCTTCTAATGCATAGATTTCTGAAGTGTCTTCATCTATGCTTAATTCAAGAAATTGTTGTACTTCTTTTATATGAAATTCTTTAAACTCTTTCAGATTCGTTATATAGGATGGTATTCTAGTGATTGCCACCTTTTGTTTGTTATGAACTTCTACTTCAAAAGTAATTGCATTGTGGTCTGTTAATGGACAAGAGATTACTTTAACATTGCTAAGGAAGGTGGTTATTTAGTTTGATATGTATACTCTATCTATTCTTGAGTGTGTGTTATACCTATGTGAAAAAAATGTATAATGCAGAGAATCTTTGTCTGCATATTCATTAAGATCTTTAAGATTATATAGTTCAAAATATTCTGCTTGTGTTTTGATGTTGCAATTTTCCTTTTGGTATTTATAGAGTCAGTGTCTTTATCCCTTTGGGGTGTTGGATTACTTCTTCTAACTGTTGTTTAACTATACTTGTACTCAAGCCAGGTATCCAATAAAAGTTAATGAAAGTATACAATTTACCATTAATTGAGACAGTTGACATACAAAGCATCCCAGATTTATCTTGATATGAGCTTATTATTTTTAGCATAATGACAGAATTTTTCCATAACATCATTACCCTTCTTGTTTTTTTCTTACGTGACAAACTTATTAATACTGTATAACCATTGAAGCTGAGTAAATTAAGGTCTTCAGTTAATAAACGTGTCTCTTGCAGAAATAGTTGTGGGTTTATTATTTTAATATATTTAAATAAACTTATTCTTTGACATTTATTAATTGATTAGAGGGTATTTGCTGCTAAATGGTGACAAGCTGCTGGCATCTGTCTCTAATTGGCCTGCTCTGCAATATATTGTCATTTCTGTTTATAATCATTTGACTTATTCATAAAACATTAACAGTATCTAGTTGACCCATGTCAAGTAATTTCATATGGCAGCTGTTTACTATCTTGGGCCAGAACAGAAAGTCTTAATGTTGAAAAATGTTATCAGTCTTCCATGGAATTTAGTGTTTGTACGTGTGTATGTGTTTGTGTGTGTGTGTGTGTGTGTGTGTGTGTGTGTGTGTGTGTGTGTGTGTGTGTGTTTGTAATAGTTTATTCAAAATACAATGTAAACAATTACTTGAAGACCCTGAAATCCAGACAGAATAGTGATAAAAGGGTCTGTGGAGGTAGGCCAAAGACTTTGCTCAGTGGAGTGCTCAGTCTAAAACCTACTGTTGGGTGTGGTTGATGTAAGCCCATACCCAGGTAAAAAGTGTATTCCTCATTCATGTTCTTGTAGCCAAGATACACTTTGTGAGTTGTTTGGTCGGTCATATTTATGTACATTTTTATACCTTAGTCTGTTTATTACCAGTGATGCAGCTTTAAAGATCATACCCCTGTTTGTCAGCAGATTTTATATAAAGATAATTTAGTTATGGACAGTGGACCAGAAGCAAGCATGGTAGCTCCAGTACATTGTCTCCTTTCATACAAGAATTCTTCTCTCTGTACTTCTGAAAGAGATTTTCTGTTTTATTTTTTCTTGTGTGAACATTACCTTGCAAGGTCTCTTCAACATTCTCTACTTCTTCCCTTGGCTTTACCAGATAAATATACTAATTGTGCTCTAGCTTTATCTTCCTGACTTTATAAGTTTCTAGTAAACTGCATTTATTTATTGTTATTTATTTGTCTTTTGGTAAACAGGAAAGTCCAACTGAGTCAATGGTCTATATTCAGCTGAGACCCAGGGAGAAAAGCTCCACAACAGATGCAAAAACATTTAAACAGCGATTGATGAGTAATTATAGACATGGAGAGAAAAGCCTTGCAATAGACTAAATATTTTACATTGAGCTAGGGGGAAAGGTTCCATAAAACACACATAAACACATTGTACAATAGCTGATAAGTAAATTGTATACAATGGGAGAAAATGCACAGAATAGATAAAACCCAGATTTATTATTTTTATCATCTTAAATGGCCCAGCCATTTGGCCAGAAATTTATTTCCATGGAAGGCACCAAGCATCAGTTTCTTGTGTTTAATTCTCTGATTTGGGGATTCTTTATTATAAACCCATTGTTTTATTTCCTGGGATCACTCATATCCTCACTTGCTATGGGCTTTGCCAGTTTTACTCTATTCTGAAAACTAACACTGATTACTAACACTGTTAAACAGCTTTTTTTCTCTTCCTAAGTTTCTTTACAAAAACAAGCAGCGCCCTTTTATAGGTCATAGGAAAGGATTTGTCTTGCTGTCTTTGCAGGCTATTTTAAGCTTAGCCAATAAAATGGCTTGCAAGGGCAGTTAGCCTAGTGCTAACCTATAAACCTATGAAACTTTTGGTGCTTGAATTAGCCTATCCCATTTGGTGTTAGATTGGCCATACCCATCTCATGGTCAATAATTATATATTATCCCTTGTGAGAATAATAAGGATCATACAATAGATAATTTGAGGGGACCCATGCATGAGATAAAGCATTTTATAGCTGCCTCTATCCAGGTGCAATCCTGGGGTAAATTTTCTGTTTCCCATCCATAGACCCAAGTTGCACTTGGAAATGGACAGGGATGAGCATTTTTTTATAAGGATGAAGAATCTGTTCCAGCAGCTGTATCCTCTACAAGATAATCTCGTTTCTTCAAACTATTTTGCTGATTCATAGGTTTCAGAGGTTTTGTACTAGGCTAATGACCACCAGGGTCTTCACAAGCCTAGCCATGCAACCCAGCTGAGTTTTGTCCCACAGCTGCTTAGATGCCTGTGTGGTGGGGTATATTAGTAAAGACGTAGCTAAGGGTTATGTGAGGGAGGTATGTTATTTGAGGATTAATTTATTTACTGTTGACCTCTGTCTTTCAGAGACATGGGGGCCAGACCTCGGGTGAATTTGTGATTTACTGCCCAGTGTTAAAGGTTTATTTCAAATAAGGTCATGAATGCACTCTGCTTCACACAGCTGTGTAGCTTACTCTGTAGTGTGGGGATTCTTTGAGGCACATATTGGCTCCTCCAGCAGGGTTTGTTTATGTCACAGGCAATGTTCAAGTCCCCTAGATCTAGTGTTTCTTGTGCTGTTTGTCTTGCAGATCTGCAAGAGATCCATCACAGCTGGACCTTATATGGTAGGCATAGATTGCATGTCAGTAACATGTAGTAGACTAAATACAGATATAGGACCTTTAGGTGATCTGTTTATGACAGGATTTTCATACCCTGGGTTCTTCTGGTGAGGAACCGTTGAGGTCAACTGTTGCAAGTTCCTTGTTAGATGCATGCCAAAGGGGGCATTGTACTCAATGATAGGTCTGATAAGAGCTGAGAAGAGTGGCACTATTACTACATGTTGGTTGAATGCTAGATTACTATCTACATATGTTTCTAAATCCCTAACTAATGGGACAACTCTTAGGGATGTTTTATCAATAAAGAAATTAGATTGGATAGATGATTTTCCAAATGATACTATAATAAATTTATTTGCATTGTGTTTTAATCTGTAGTTTTCACATCAGTCATCTGTTTATGTTAGACCCTCTTGTATGATGTTGGTGCACCATGGAGGGAATCTAAGATAGCTTCCAATTTACAGGCATCTGCAAACCTGGTAAGCCTGAGGCCTTTGACATTTGCCTTGACTTGCAAGAAGTAAATGCAAAACAGGAGCAGGTCCAACACAGAGCCCTGGGAAACTGCTGGCAACAGTTCTTTTGGTGGAGGTCTCACCAATCCTGAATTCTTGGTCCTATCTGTGAGCCATTTGGCAATGTACGGATTTATGCTTACTCCTGGGAGTCTGTCAGCAATAACTGAGTGGGGTATTGTATTGAATGCCTTGACTAGGTCAGGTAGGTGGTATGTGTGATGCCCCTGCACTGGCCCAGTAATAAAGGAGCCTCAATCCTCACCACTGGCAAAAGTGAGGGACATACACAATGGTGGGATGACAAGTATACAGAGAGTGCAATCTCCCTTAAGAGCACACAGAGATCATAGTCAGTCTGGGGCTAGTTTATCCCTCCCTCTCTCTCTCTCCAGATCCCCAATAAGACTCCCCACTGGCACAGCTATAGAGTTGAGTCCTTAGCCTGGGTTCCAAGCCAAGTCCTCCCAACAATCTCTCTGTCAACCAGTGCTTCATGTCCCTGCCCAAGTAGCTGAAACACACACACACACACACACACACACACACACACACACACACACACACACACACACCCGCACACACACACACACACACACACACACACACACACACACACACACACACACACACACACACACACACACACACACACACACACACACACACACACACACACACACACACACACACACACACACACACACACACACACACACACTTTGAGATTTGATTTATATACAAACACACATACACTCCTTGGGAAGGCTGGCACAGATTTACTAGCTATGCCCCCTTATGCACAGACTATAAGGTAGTTATCACTGCACCAGGACCCCTTATCAGCTACTTTAAGGCCCTTACCAAAGGGTGTCCAACCCTACTGTGTAATGTTACTATTATGCAAACGGAAGTTTTGACTGAGAGCAAGGCTATTTAGGAGTGGTCTGTACAGTGTCACCAAATACATATGCCAGTACTCTAAGAGCTTAAATATCTCTAAACAAACCAGCCACAATTAAAAAGTTTAAACATATTTAACACTAAATAAAAATGTTAAAATATATTTAACATTAAATAATAAAAGAACAAGACAATACAGATACAGTTACTTCAGAGTTCAAAATCACAGGAAATATTTTAAAACAACATTGCAGAACAGTCTCAAATAAACACAGAAAACATATATACTAATCGTTACTATATTCCTGTCTATATCTAAGAGAAATTACTGTACCCTAGTTACATATTAGCAAGGCAAGTGCAGCTGATGGTGGTGATGATGGATGTTTCCAGGTCAAAGACAATATATAAAATACAAAGTCTCTCTCAGAGAGAGTTATTAAATTAATATCAAACATTATTGCTGGGTCAGCTTGGATGACATCACTCTTTGTCACCTGCCTTCAGTTCCCAGGCTAACAGAAACTAACATCTCTGTGTAAAAAATACCTATCTCTCAGATGTGAAGCTGTTAGGAAGTCATAAAGCAGTACAACAGTTTACCTTTTAAACCTTGTAATTACCTTTCTCCAAGACAATAGAAAGAATCTTCTAGCTATAGATATCCTGCCCTTTTGCTGCATTAACTAACTTTTATAGCACATTGTAAAGCACTTAATTTCAACTTGTTTTCTTGAAGTTTTGTGAGTTAACCTTCTATGTTCCAGCAGGGTATGCTGTGGTTACATTCTTGAAGCTCAGTACATCACATACAGCTCTGTATAAATCATATCAATATTCACAAAAGACATAGATTCACTTACAAAATTCCAGATAGCTGGGCCAGCAGTGTCACAGTATGCACTGTTTTACCTTCATGATGCTACAGAAGAAGTTTAGATTCCAAGACTGAGTATTGCTGATGCCATTTGACTTGCGGATGTGCAGTAAAGTATTCAGTATTGGGTAAGAAGATGCCTTGCATGCCAGACAAAGGTCACCTCTTAAAACATAGAATACCAAATGCAATGACAGGACTTTGAGTCAGACCATGTAGGACACATTGTTTAGGCCTTGTATCCTTTTAGTAAGGTATCTGTGTGAACATTCCAGTTGCTGCATGTGTCTGGACAGACACATGCAAAAAAGGAGGAATTATAATCAGTGATTGGCCTAATGACAGCTGAGTAAAAGGGGACAATGACATTCTTATATCTAGATATAATCCCTTTGTTTATAAGCTATGCAATACATATGGACTTTCTTAACACAATGGATACATGTTGGTTAAAAATTAGGTCACTGTCTACAAAAATTCAGAACTCCTGAACAACTGAGTCAACTGATAGAGGTATATTGTCAATGTTGTAGTTCCCAAGGGTAAATGTCTTCCCAAAGGATATGATAATGCATTTTTGGCATTTAGTTTCAGTCCATGATGTTGGCACCACTTATTTATTGATGCAAGATAAATTAATCCTTTTGGGATTCAATGACTGCTCCCAGCTTGCAGTCATCTGAAAACGTGATTAGCCACAGCAATTTGGTATTAGCTTTTACTTCAGAAAAGTAAATACCAATCAGGAGAGGTCCCAGCAAAGAACCTTTGAGATCTTCAGTGGAGACTGGTCTCTTTGTGGAGAAAACTTCCCCTTTTTGATCTTCTGTGACCTGTCTGTGAGCCAGTTGGTAGTTCATTGGGTGACATAAGGATTTATTCCCAGTTTATTTAGCTTTTGCACTATCCCTGGGTGGGGACTGTACCAAATGTTTTTGGCCAGTTTGAGATATGTGATGTGTACTGTTTTTACCTTCATCCATTGCTTTGTTGACCTTTACAAAAAGGTCCACCAGGTTGAGTAAGCATGATCTCTCCTTGATGAATCCAAACTGAGACAGCTCCAGTGTTTAGCGGTTCCCTTGACATATCCTTATTGATTAATTCCATGATAAGTCTTTCATAACTTTGCATATGAGGTTGATCAGACTTACATGTCTGTAATTGCCTGGATCTGTGGAAGGTCCTCCCTTATGCAGGGGAATGGCTGTATCTGTTCTCCATCCACTTGGTACAAAACCTGTATGGAGGCTGAGGTTAAATAGTGTTGCTTGGGAGTGGGTAAATTGTACTTCATTCTATTTAAGCTGCATCCAGGGATATTGTCAGGACCCATGAATGCAGTAGTTTTAGTTTTTTAGGGCTTGGTCTTGTTTGATAGTTGGAGGCAATCCTGTTTCAGATATATATTGAGAGACAGGTGAAGGGGAGAGAGTGATAAAGTTGGAGATGAAGTTATTAGCCAGTAGGTTGGTTGTATCTTTTGACTCAGTGTAGGCAACATTGTTCACAGTCAGCTCAGTACACTGCTGAATTGTGCTTTTGAGATTAAGAACATAACTAAAAAAGGCATTGTGATCATCTTTGGCTTGGGTAGCTATTTTAGCCTTGAACCTGGCTTTGGTGGATTTTATTAAGCTTCTGAGTTGCCTGTTTATTTCAGTGACAAGGGCTCTACCATTCTGGGAATTACTCATTTTGTTTTGGTCAAAGTTATCTTCCTTTTATTGTAAAGCTTTTTGTGGTTTTTGCCTTGCACTTGTTCTTATAGGGTACTACTGCATCTATGCAGTGTTTGCATGTTGGTATAGTGTGGTGGTGTACTTTTCCACATAATCAGTGGAGTTATCTGGGTTTGATGGTGATTTAAAGTTTGTCAATGTATTTTTTTCTGAGAGAAAATTCTAAAGGTTATTTGGGCTGATGGGATCTCTTATTTCAATAAAAGAAAAAAGCAAGGCTGTTCAGATGTATATTGTTTAATAAAACGGAATAAAACATAAAAGTATATTAAAATTGGTAGGCACTTTCGCAGTAGACACTGCTTCTTCAGACCATAATCAAATCAATTAAACATCCAAAAATATATATCTAAACAACCAATAAAAACAGTGCACTCATTTAAAACAGACCAGTCTCCTCTGTTTTAACTTGGGTCCTAAAGAGACCCTATCATTTAGACCATAATCTTTATCAGCTTGCAAGTGTAGTATCCAATGCAGTTCCCTTCCTTCTGTAATACTACTACTGTTGCCTAGTCTCCTCCCTGAGGTAATATCCTCTGCAGCTCTGAACTTAAAGCAATGGTAGCTCCCTATCTCCAAGACATGTCTAGCCAATGAATTCATATTACTTCCTTGTTTAATGTCCCTAACGTTCTATAATTCTGTCTGTAAAATACCAATCCATCTTCCCTACGTAATATTTTCCACATCATACTACATAACTGGAAATTTTTTTAACTGATGAGAAGCTTAAGAGTATAGTGGGGGCAACACCCTCTTTTAGTTTCAAGCGTAATAAAAACTTGAAAGATTTACTTGGCAAAGAATAAAATATGGCCAAGACAATATCATCCCAGTGACAAAGTACTTTTTCATTTAGGCATTGCAAGGCATGTGCTTATATTATGAGATAAAATTCATTTGTTCATTCCATTACTGGTAATGTTATTCTCTTACCCAGTATGCTGATTGTCAAACTTGTGATTTCATATATTTGGCTCAGTGAATAAACTGCTGTTCATTTTATGTAGGCAAGACTAACTGCCATTTGAAAGAAAGGAATTTAAAATATTTGTCAGCAATACGCTTAGGTAATGTTCATAATGCTTTATACCAACATGCCAAGAGTAATGTAGGGCATACATTTGGTTTCATGGTATTATGAGTTAATATAGTAAATTTAACTCAGCTCAATGAAACAAAATGGA
The DNA here is from genome assembly GCF_019279795.1 of Protopterus annectens. NCBI lineage: Eukaryota > Metazoa > Chordata > Ceratodontiformes > Protopteridae > Protopterus > Protopterus annectens. The sequence continues at coordinate 1,656,441,182 of NC_056725.1, read as the reverse complement.
TCATTGAGCTAAAGGCTGATAGAGCCCCTGGTTTGAATGGAGTCATCTCCATTAAACCCGCCCTGAAGAGGCAGAGGGTTCAACATTGAATCACCATTGGTTATTATTTCTTTTAAATGGTAGTTTTACCATTGTGTGAGTTATCTGATGAAGGGATAAACCCAAAAGCTCTTATCTGTGTTTATTTGAATACATTGTTTTACCAGCCTGGTGGTCCAGCGGCTTTAATTCATTATTTTGTAAGTTGTTTAGCAAGCTGGACTTTTGGTGAAAAGGACCTCATATATTTTGTACTTATTGTTTTTTTTTTTTGGGCATTTGGCTGGAGTACTACGTTAGTTTGTTTGTTGATCTCTTATTTCAATGTTATTTCAAAGGGGATGGCTAATGGCCAGATATAAGAAGTGACTAAAATACATGAGGGATTGCACAAGATGCTGACATACATAATGTTGCACACCCTAGTGGGTAGTAAAATGGTAGTTTTACCATTGTGTGAGTTATCTGATGAAGGGATAAACCCAAAAGCTCTTATCTGTGTTTATTTGAATACATTGTTTTACCAGCCTGGTGGTTCAGCGGCTTTAATTCATTATTTTGTAAGTTGTTTAGCAAGCCGGACTTTTGGTGAAAAGGACCTCATATATTTTGTACTTATTGTTTTTTTTTTGGGCATTTGGCTGGAGTACTACGCTAGTTTGTTTGTTGATCTCTTATTTCAATGTTATTTCAAAGGGGATGGCTAATGGCCAGATATAAGAAGTGACTAAAATACATGAGGGATTGCACAAGATGCTGACATACATAATGTTGCACACCCTAGTGGGTACTCTGACTAATTGTTCCAGGAAATTTGTATGGACAACTTCCAGTAATCTCTGTGCATTTGTGCTAGTGATTGCGTTGGTTTCCCCACCTAAAGTTGGATAGTTTAGTTCACCTAGGAAAATGGTATTGGATTGAATATTAATTTTAATTCCTGTACATGGCATTGTGGTTTTCTTGAATCATAGATGAAGTTGTATAGCCAGCTTATATATAATATGGGACCTTCCTGATGGTTATTTGGACATGAAGACAATCTAGTATACCATGCTGCTTTACCAGACTACCAGACTTGATGTGAGCCTTTTCTGGATGAAGCATGGGACTCCTCCTCCTTTTACCCCCTCTTACATAGTAGCTGCTCAAATACCTGCTGTGCAGAAGGTCAAATGATGCAAACTTAGTTGAAGCTTGTTGTAGCTCTATGACTGCAAACAGCAAGTAGGGTAACAACTGGCCTCAGAATTAACAACTGCATCAAACATTTGGCCTTATCTTGGAAGTCAGTGTTTTCTAACATTAATACTAATCCATCACTCTAAAGATGGTTGACTGGCATCTTCAGCTATTTGTTATTAAAGTATTGCCATAACTGGTGCAGCATGAAACTTTAACACAGTAACAATAGCATCCTCAGATTCAAAATGAACTTATGAATCACTATTCTGCCCTGTGGAGCTCCAGTACAGCTCAACACTGAATATACATTTATCACTTTGACTGAAAGCATATGCTGTGGAGAAAATATACAGGATTTTCGTTTCAGATACAATGACAACTCACAATTCAGTGAACAAGTATTCTAGAGTATTACTATGTTCTGCATACTGACATTCAATGAAACATCCTCAACAGAAACCGAGTTATTACAAAATATCAGACTGTGTCAGATTATGGATCAATGCATTTGGAACATATGCATAAAAGGCGACACTTCAATCCCCCCTTGAAATTTCATTATGAAACTTTCACTCCATACCAACTGGGTGTTTAGCTACAGAAGATACCTAATGCTGTTATTCTACCCACAGGAATTCCAGATCCATTCAAAATAAAACATGAGCCTATCACCTCTTTAGCTGGTTAAAAGCATGTATTTTAGTAGTGAAATATGTAGTACTGTACTTCTAATGTAATGGGATATTAGTGCTCATAAATATTCAAGATATTAATTTCACTCTGTTTTTTTAATAGAGAGCAATTAATCCCTTAACACTGGGAGTAATGCCATATAGTGACAATGAACATCTTCTGAGACACTGATTTATTAATTGAAGAGAGGTAGCAATATATCAGATCCCCTAAGAAAGTTCATAATAAAAATCATACAATTCCAATCAGATACTTGTGCACAAGCAAACTAAAGAATACTGTTTTTGCAATAGTTCATAAAAAGAAGGGGAAACATTGGGCAATTCTAAGAATATAAATGGGTACAAAGCACACTTAAGAATGCTATTCTACCCAAGGATTCCACTGCATCTGAATCCTGATTTATACAGCAACATAATACATTTGTCAGTTCGTGGGTTTTAGGACTTAAGATTTATGCAATAACAGAAATGTTGCCTTGCCTGGTAAACTATATACAATTTTCTACATCCAATATAATGAAAATTTAGAGCAGACAGTCTGTCATTATTTTTCCTTGGATTTTGAAATGTGATTTAAGAGCCTTTCAATGAAAATTAGGTATAATGCCACACTTTGACAACAAAACTCATGTAACCTTATTTTTTTAACTGCATATAAGATGCCACATGTAATTTTCCATAAGGCAGTTCATAATACAAGATCACACAGTTCTAATAGCATGCATATGTGCAAAAAAAATCAGGAATGCCATTCTACCTTAAGGACATCTTTACATCTCAATCTTGATTTATATCACAGTACTTTTCCTCTGGAGTTTACACCTCATCTTATACTGTAACAGAAATGCTACATTGGCTGGTATAACACCTTTTTTGTTTGTTTTACTTCTGACTTTATGGGAGCATAGTGCAGATATATTTTAGACTTTGCTTTTAACCAGTCATGTGAGTGAGCTTAAATTGTCCCTCCATGGAAATAGAATATTAAGCGAGAATGTGAAAATAAAACTGTTGTGAAACACTGATTTCTTAGTAGTGTATAAGAGGCAATATGACAGTTTCCCTAAGCAATTCATACTTAGTTTACAGAGTAGCTCATGACATTTTTCAGTACATAGAGTTTGGGCCTTTTTGAAAATGTAGTGCATATATATTATATACATTCTGGACATTATTTGCTTGTGGTACTTTAAGTGGAAGTGAATAGTTTACATTGGACATTGGGATAATGCCAGACTGTGACAACAGAATTCTTGCCAACCATTAAAATTTTAGTTTTACATAAAAGGTCATATGCCAGGTTTCCTAAGCCATTTCGTAATATAAAAATTCAGAGAATTCTAAGAAGATACTTGGGTAAGAATGTCATTTTCACCCCAACAGTTCACATGCCATAATCCTGATTTCTGTGGTGGTATATTATTTTTGCCAGTGCATGGAATTTAGGCCTCATCTTTTATACAGGAACATAAGTATTGCCTAGTCTTATGAAATACTTACTTAGCTTTACATCTGATGTAAAAACAGCACAATAAACACATTTTGGATATATGTTGCATTCTACTACTTTGTGCAGAAATGCTATACTCGCACCTTTGGAAAATGAGTGTAATGCAACACCCTAGTATATTTTCTTAGCTACATATGCCTGTTAGTGATTCATAAGTTCATTTTGAATCTGAGGATGCTATTGTTACTGTGTTAAAGTTTCTTAATGAAATTTTGAAAAGAGACTGGCATATGACCTTTTAAACATAAATGCAGGTATCCACATGCCTTCATTGTCACAGTCAGAGATTTTGCATTTTCTAGGTTTCCTGAGTTGGGGGCAGAAAAGAACATCTGCTTGACAGGCTATATAGTTCTTTACTGATTAGATAAGAAATAAACATCCTATTTCTTTCAGATTGTGTGTGTGTGTGTGTGTGTGTGTGTGTGTGTGTGTGTGTGTGTGCGTGCGTGCGTGCGTGCGTGTGTGCGTGTGTGTGTGTGTGTGTGTGTGTGTGTGTGTGTGTGTGTGTGTGTGTGTGCCATTAGTTTGGTTGCAGCAAACATAAATTGTGTGCCAGCATTTTTGATAATTTACATCAGTGATGAAACCAGTTCAATTATATTACACTTCAATTTCAGCAGTTAGACTGTAATATAATTCAGGAATTTTCATCCTTCTCCATAGCTGCGCAACCATGGAGTTAATATATTTAATTTCCAGGGTTGTCCCCACATCAGAAGGTGTGCAGGTTGAAGACCCTCCAATAAAAAGAAAAGTTTGAGTAATAGTAATTTTTAGTTGATCACAAATACAACACATTTGTTTATATTTGTGATCACTTGATTTAGATACAGTATTTTTGAGTTTATATGACAATAGGAATTGCCTTTGAACATTTTATAAGTATTTTATGCTAAAGTTCATCAGTTATTAAAAAAAACAGAATTGCACACACACACGCACACTCACACATATTGTTGTAGTTAGGGCAATTAGTGTTATCATTTTATTCCTGATGCAAATAGTGTGTATAAAGGCTGTGCATAGAACTATCGACAACTCTTGACATACATTTTGTATTAGGTAGGTTGATATACCTTTTGTAATTACAGTGGCTAAAAAATGGAACAGCCTCCCCATTAGCATACAAACCACATCCTCTAAAGCCTCCTTTAAAAAACGCATCAGGCATTATCTGAGGCAAAGCTGCTGTGCTATGACTGCTCCCAAGGCAAGAGCAATCAGACAAGGCACATATACCATACCCATCTTGCATTACTCTCACTGACCACATTAAGTTAGATACTTATTACTTTCAAACCAAGGCATTAACTAGTACTACCACTCTTCTAATTACAAAAGGTTACTATGAAACTATGTAATGATTTGTATTACTAATGAAAGTTTATGTCCTCCTATAGACCTGTCTTCATATTACTGCAAAACAATCTAATGTACAATGTTTCTATTGTATTGTGCAAACCACAACTGAATATTATGAAATGTATTAACTATTCTTAATATTATGAATGCTTTAATTCCACTGTATTGTGCTGTCTTCATAGCACTGTAAACAAAAAATATCTATTTTAAAGTTATAATGTACTGTGATGCTGTTTAAACACCTAAATGTATCTGTAATTGTCTTTCTGTGTGGAGCTTTTCTCCCCGGGCCTATGCTGAAAAAGGGCCTTGGGCCAAGTTAGACACCCCAGTTAACAAATGTAAAATAAAAAAATAAAATAAATTAGGCTAACAGGAGTCCTACATGGTTGTATTACTAAGACAAATTTTCTCTGAGATACATTAACAATCATATAGGCTTCATGCTAACCCTACATGATTTAAGCATGTTAGTGCAATGAGCAGCTGCGTTAACCAAATATATATATGCTGCTCATCATGCCTACATGTTTAAAGCACCTTTTTGAGGCCAGCAATAGTGTTCACTGCCATGAAAAGGTGCTTGCAAGTGTGAGCACAGAATGTAAACAAAACATCTTGCCTATAGGCAAATCTAACATAGGAGCACATGCTGTATCCCTGAAATATTAAGATCAAGTTCAGTGAAAGAATTCTGAAGACAGGGTCATGAAATGGGGAAACTGTACACAAATAATGATGGTTTGCACTGCATAATAATTAATAGGGAAGGGAACATGTATAAAATGTAAGCATATACTGAAGGTAAATGAGCTGAAGTGTCAAAGAAACATTGCTAACTTAAATCCTGCAATACTGATGCAATGATAATTAATATCAATGGCAATACCAGAGTTATACATATAAATAAAAATGGACATCCTAACAAAGGATGTGATATTGATATAAAGCTGCAGTGTAACAAAGGGGAGTTAAATGTGATATACACATTGATAAAATGTTGAGTTGAGATAACAACTATCAAAGACAGAAGATACATTATGAGATGAATGTATAGTCTATGGGTATTGCATATGAGATGTATATATGGGAATTTATGCATACAGGCTGATACCACTGCTGTATTCTCTACATCAGCATGTATACACAAGAACAAACGGACCTTACAGCTATAATGTCATTCACATCAGGAATGGACTTGTTTTCACAAATAAATATCAGTGGCACTCAAAGGAATTGGGTTTTTCACCTGCAAACATTTAATAGACAAGTGTGTGTTGAATAGTCATGTAAATGCTAAATGGTAATAAAACAACATATGCGAGTGACAAATGACAAAACAGATCAGATTACATTTCATGATTTCAAGTTTTCTGTTGGTAGTTAGCAAACATCTCAGACATTGCTATACTGTCCATACTCACATGGAATTACAGGGAACAGTAAAATTACAGCAATCTAACAATACCAACACACAAGAAAGTGTTGTAACAGAGGACCAATAACAGTTTTTTTATGGTTTATCAGCGTGCCATACAGTAAGAAACAATTATGGAAGAACTTATCTGCTATTAAGCTGTATAGTGTGATGAAAATTATAGCAATAATAAAGAAATTTCTGGATTAAGACATGCCATAGACAGCATAATTATTTTGGAAATTGGTAATGCCTGTGAGCAATGAATGGCAAAATAAATATTTGCATCATATCATATTTGAACACAAGCCAGGACAGATATCAGATACATACCAATCATAGATGCCACAGAAATTCACGTATCAGTCATGTCATGAAGAACACCCTTGAAGGGTTTACAGTACTTTCTTGTCATAAAGGGTATGGATGCTGTACCTTGTAGTATAGTAGCCTGAAAATGGTGGTCCTCTGACTGTGGCATAACTATTGTCTGTATGTGAGCTACTGGTGTCTAATACAGTTGTCTAATAGACAGATGTTACCAGATCCAAACCTCTGCCTATGATACTAGACTCCTACAGACTGATTTATTAAATACATGTCCCACAGGAGATAGCAGCAAAGGCTGTCACAAATAACTGAAATCAATATGTGCGGTAAGAAAGGAGTTACAAAACATAATACTAACAATCTGATTTAGGCACTATGCTGAAAAGGAGCTGAACATGTTATTACTGTCCACACAATAGTGAGCAGTACAGTATCAATGCTTCTTTGACAAGGATGTTATTTTCATCATGCAGGACGCACACTGTCCCATAATTGAACCCCAGTTTATCAGTTTAGATATGCTATATAAGCCAGTACTCAATGCATGTGTCACAGGAGCACTCACAGCACAACATGCCCCAAATAAAACATTTTACGATTATGCGATCACAACCTGTGATGATATATTATTGTCCAACAAAAAATGGATACAAACAACTAGATACAATGGTGTTTATGTAACTTCAGTACATTTACATAATGTTGCCCTTTCAGGAACTGAACAGCAAGCTATGTGACTCTACCGACTAATGACATGTGGATGAACCACAAGCACCACAGTGGAAGGCTTAATGCAAGTGTGACACTCTCCTATGCTAACTTATTACATCATATGTATGTAACATAAATAATCTCTTTAAGACAAAAGGGATGATGGAGGCCTCTCCTTCTGTAAAAGGACACATTATAACTGTGTTGGATGCCATTCATACATTACAGTATAAGGCCCAACAATGTTAACAGTTACCGAATGTTGATGTTAACTCAAGACCATAAGATAAGAGAAAATACAGATACAGTAGAGAATGAATGTGCCAGAACAGAAGCGTCTCTACAATTGTGAGATATGTCCGAATGTCAGGGCATTTCATTATGTTATTGCTGCAAGGGGTATGTGTGCCTGTAATTGCTGTACTAAGGCGACAGCATACAGGATGTCATCTCACTCCCTTGTGCCAGAAGGTAATGCTTACTACATGTTATGAAAGGAAAATGGAATCACATCATCATTACTCTAAATAAAAGCATCGCTATGTGAGAAATTATCAGAGCATTTTGTAAAAGGAATCAACTTCTATACGTGTACAGAACAGATGTGTTTGACAACAGTGTTAGCCACATATACAGTTGCAATAAGACTGATGCAATGTAGTCTGAACAGTAATGGCTGGATTTGAACTAACTACCTAAGATCACAAGCTACAGGTTAGAGTCTGAATCACGTGTCACATGACGTTGCAGTACAACTGTGGCAGTACACTGACATCACCACTGTTAAGCTGAATGCTTATGCTAAAGAGTGGTCAAAGGGCACAATGACACTGTAAACATCATGTGTAGTTTGAGAGTGGTCAACACAGCAGGAAGGAGAGAGACACAGTCACAGCTGGCCTCAAACATCCTACATATGTAGTTAGACAATGCACAAAGCACAGTATCAAAGTCACACACCACCTGTGAGATACTGCAGTTATGGTAGCATTATGTAATTACTACTTGGCCAAAAAAGTTTTCCATGTTACACATCAAACCTCTTACCTATCTAGTTACACAATCTAGAAAGCACACACCACAAGAGAAGTCTGACTTTAAAATGTGAAAAAGCACATTTGCACTTGTTGAAAGTCCACTGTTTGGAACAGATGGTGCTGTGCATCATAGGTTTAGGCAACTTCTACATAGGACAGTGCACTCTAGAATAACAGTGATGGATTATGTGAGAATAGGTGAAGTGTAACCATTGTAGAACAGACATACATTAACTGACTAAATTGATTGAATCAACAGCACTCTGAAATCAAGAGTTGACAAAATTAATACAGACATAAAACCATTGTGTAACCTAAAACAATTATGATATGATTTTCTTTTTTTTATTTTACTATTTGAGCACAACACTGCCAAGTTGAATTGTGCTACTGGTGGTAAAGTATTAGCACATGAGTGATTATATCTTGAAGTTTTGAACTTAGATTGGGCATCGGTTCTCTGTATTGCTCTGACTTTTCCACAAAGATCTGTAACAGATAGGCTTCACAATAGGGAGCAGGCACAATAATACAGCAGCAAGATAATGATTTGTTAAGGAAAGGTGGAACCAACATTTACAGCCACAAGAGTCAGGCAAAACATTCTGAAACATCTTTTATCCATCTCGATTCAGCCCTTAGGAACATTCCAAGAAAAACATTTAGACCTGAGTATTATCTAAGTACACCAACAAACACTCATATTTCTGATAGTTAACATCTGACAGCAGATTTCAGCAAACATGAATGCATGTGTTCATCCATATTACACTACTGACCATTGTAAAGTGTACATCCAACACTTCAGCTTATTGAAAAATGCATTAACCTGAATAAACATAGTTAAGAACAGTGGTGCAAAGTGAGGCAGAGTAATGTGGCCAAAGATAATAAAATCACATAAGCTGTGTACTTCCATTTGGCCTTAGCTGCAATTGTTACTCAGCATCAGACATTGTGCAGATCAAGAGTTGGAAGAATAATGATACAAGGATGAGATACATCAACAGGGTGAGACAGAGGCAAAGTTGGTTATGACAGAAGAATGATAATACTGGATCATAATGATATATAGCCATCAGGTACACATAGGCTAGTGTACCAAAACCAGTCAGAAACACTTAGCTAATGGCTGGATTAGAACCCTTGAAAGCAGTCAAAAGTCTATCTATACACCTGAGAATTATCTCATCATGCCACAGAAAAAAAATATATATTTCACAACATTTAAATAATGCATTTAAATAATGCATTTGAAGCACTGTGACAACTTACTAAAGCAGAAGGGGTGAAGAGAGAGAAACAGAGACAGATGAAGAGCAGAATAGCAACAATATGTTTTGGGGACAGGTAGGAGCATCTGTATAGTGTATTACTCTTACTTATTATATCATCATTAATCTGCCTTGTACAATAAGGTGCTTGCTACAGGGGACAAATAAGGGGTATGAGAGTGCTACAAACATGCAGATGTAAGCAGGATACTGTTCAATAAAAGTTTTTCTTAGCTTTTATGTGTTTGTATTTGGCAGCCATTTTTTTAAAAGTCTGGAGCTTATGGTGTGATTTACATTGTGCCATGCTTGATATCAAGGCTGAGGTATGTCTACTCAAGATGCTTTTGGTTAAGGGACTGAAAATAATTTTCCGGCTTAAATTTGGACCCAAGTCATACTAACCCCATGCCTCTCTAGGGTGATTTAGTGCACCTCACAGTTTGCAGCTATTTTCTGTGCAGCTGTACAGTACATAAAGAAAATAAATATATATGAAAGCATAATGAGCAACTCTGTTGGCTGACTAGATAATCAATGCCATATCATAGATTATAGGTTGGTATATGTATACAACTAAAGGGTGTTTGTAGTCCTATATTCAGCCTCCTTTTGGCTTAGCAGATCCTGCTTGCTCTTTTTAAGTCACTATAGTGGTAACAACATTGTTCCCCAGTGTGTAGAATGCCAGTTGCACCAGAAACACCCTTGGCTAAGCTATTCCAAGCCACAACCTTATATTGAGACCTGGTGCTATCTCCTTGCAGCATCTTACAGCTGTAGCGCTTCAGGAGGAGTGCCACAAATATCTTGGCCACATCAACACCCCACCTTTATGCTCTAAATTTAGCATCATTCTCTCCATTGCAAGCCATGTCTGAAAAGGTCAAGCTGGCACCCAATTCAGATCTCAAGTGTAACTGGATGCACAGCCTTACCAACCACATTTGTACAATTGAAAGCAGATGGATTCCTTGGCAGATACATGGGCACTACTTTCATCATTTAACAATAATGATGTGAAACATGCCATTGAGCTATGTCATGTGTGATGCTCAACCTACTGACACAGGTTTCAGTGTTCAACAGTACCATGCTTAATAGCATAGCTTTTAATCATTGAAGTTTGGAAGGAAAAAGAGGCTGAATTGTGAGTTATTGTAATGTTTGGACTTACACCATGTCAAAATATTGCTGCACCAGTTGGGAATCCATCCCATGCAAAAATTGCAACTTAGCTTTCGAATTTACATTGCCATAGGAGAAGTACCTCTCAAGCATGGAAATTAGAGATATACTAATGTCAAAATGAATGGAGATATACTTTAGCGAGCCCTGCATGTGTGTGATTTTAATTAGTCCTGGAAATGCAAATGTCAGGGAGGCCTGCATGTGTGTGATTTTAATAAGTCCTGGGAATGCATTCCTATGTAATCATCAGTATTTCTGTTGGTAAATATATTTCATATGGAAGCAGTTAAATAAGCTTAGTAATACAGGTTGAGGTAGTTTGCACACATACTTTGCAAGACATAAATGTCCTAAACACATAGGATATGTGATGAGTCATTATGATTATAACAAAAGTATTGTGCCCATCATACACATGCAAGTGAATATTAAAAGAAATGTCATCATTGTCACATTTATCAAATTATACACACATTATCTTGATATTGTACATGAAGCACTAATGATTTATGCTTAATAGAAAACTTTAATTATGAAAGAATTACTGATGCATTGCTTGCAGTAAACGTGTTTAACATTATCATCTGTCTGTATTTTACAGTCCTAATAAAGTGTTGTGAGAAATGAGATTCTGGCACCCTTTGCAAAATATATATTTTAGCTTGATCCATGTCCTTAATCACCTGCATTATTTACCTAAACTCACTGAACTTACATCTTGTGCTACAGAGATAGGTATGTGACAAGTCGAATTACTCCACTCAGCAGTTTCATAGTGCTGAGGAATGCACACCATTGCCAGGTGTGCTTGTGCTACATGAGGTAGCCTAAACTAAATGTTCCCGTTTTTCCTTAGGTACTGAACCATGTTTGCACTCTGTCAAATGGAGAGTAAGTGCAGATTAAAAAATAAATAAATAAACAAAAAATAAATAAATAAATATTGGTAATAATTGAAATGTGATCTGTAAACATGATTTGAACAATGCATTGTATGCCTTATTTCTGTTAATTTACTTCATTTACACCTTGTGCCACATATTTGGACATCTGACAGGTGCATTCCCAGCAGCCACTATTGTCAGTGGTGCTGAGGTCCATGCACTCACACCAGGCCTATTTGAACTACATAAGGCAGCATAAACCAAATTTTTCACTTTCTTCCTAAGGCAGTGAACTGTGTTTGCACTCTGCTGAGCAGAGAGTAAATGGAAAAGACATTAAGAAAACATTATACAATGACTTCTCATTGGTATTCAAAAGCTTGCTTGCTGATTGGCTACCCCAAAAAGCATGCCTGCTTTTAATCAAGCAAATACCAATTTAAAAGAGTCCTGGAGTTCAAGTGCCATTGAATGGCCAGACTTTTCTATTGGTATATACTATGGAGGACAGAGTAAAATACATGACAAATCAGGTACATTATGCAGAACTACTGAAACATAAATGTGCCTGATTTTCCTTGTATTTTTTGCTGTTCCATTCCTTAAAACTCAGCAGACTGTGACACAACTGAACTGCATGGTGTTTCACAGAATGTCTAGATTTTTTTCTTTTTTTCCTTATAAGAGATGTGTTTTTCTGGCAAGCAACTAGGGATTGAAATGATTAAACAATGACCTGCATTTGAGGTTTAGGCTTCATATATTTCAGAAAATGCACACTAAAATAAAACCTCTCCATCAAACTTCTTTTTAGGTTTATAAGAGTAATAAAAGCTGCCCCTGTTTTTGGACCTGTTTCCCCATTATGCTATGCTTTGTCCAGGTTTCTTGCATTAAGAGTGGTTGGAATGAAAAAAAAAAACAGCAATGGAAATTCTATTGTCTCTATTCTTCTCTTAAACAGCACTGATGTACCATGCAGGTATAGGAGCATAAGTCTCATATGCATATGCAGTACATCAGAAAACACAGAAGAATGTGAAACAATGCGGAGGAACACTACAGCACCATTATACGAAGACTTATTTTAAGAAAGGTAAGCAATTTCTTCTTAAATAATGTTACAATATAATAGCAATAACCCACTCCTGAGTATGAGTAATGCTGGATTTGCCCACAGTTGGCATTGTTTGATCAATTGACCTTCAATCTCATGATCAAACCACACTATCCATGGGTAAATCCAGCTTTACCCACATCCAGTCATGGGGTATTGCTTAAATACATGACAGACAAAAAATCTGACAGTAAATTAAATGCAATCAAAGGGTATATGCAGCTATGACCAGAACAAGAATTACTTTCAAGTGATACATTCATTCTTCTCACATCTCATTGCAACATCAGAAATGTACTTTGTGGAACACATTATCAGACTTGTAGTTAATGACAAATAATGTTAAGATGGACAGACAGATTGTATGCTGTTAGCAATAGTGAAAATATCTGATTTTTAAACAACAGCAGAATGCTATCACAAAAGTTGATTACATATGTATTCAGACCACCTTGTGGAAAATGATCAATTAAGTGAATTATAACCCTGCATCAGCTGTCTTTTGTCTTAAGTTTATTGCACGTATACCTTGTGCCACAGAGAAAGTTACCTGACAGGGGCATCTTCTTAACTGAGTACTATCCAGAGTGGTGACATCCACACAATGCTGCTAGGCTGGTTTGCATTACATAAGGCAGCCTAAACTAATTTTTTCACTTTTTTCTTTAAGTGGTGCAAGTTCATTTTGCAATGCCAAGTGGTGAGCAAATGCAGAAGGCAATATTTTTCAAAAGTATTCACAAAAATTGTTTTGGATAACAATTTGAAAGAACATGAAATGAATTCCAATATATATATAGCAATGAGAAGAGGTACTACTGCATTACATTGACACATTCACCCTTCTCACATCTCCTTGTCAAATCAGTGCTATCATGTATGTCTCACAATATCAGGACTTTATGTAATGCTATGTAAATGGAAAAGAGGACAGGTTATATCAGAAATGCTTTCATTTTTTTCAAACAGCACACAGTTAATAGTGACATAATTTAAAATTACATATCTGTCTGTCACTTTTAGTCAGTACTGACCTTACCTGAGTTTTACACCTCAGCACATTCATACAACAAAATGAGTGTCAAGATTTATTATGACCTCCCTCTGTAAAATCATTTGTGAGCAGGTTTTGAACCTTGCACCACCATACCTCTCAACCTGGAAATATAAAACATCTGGACAAGGCCCATGAAAAATAGGTACAAATCTGTATGCTGATTAACATAAAATTTGCATGCATAATTACATAATCCCGCCCACTCCAGTGGAATTGTGGGATACCAACGTTCAAACACAAACTGAAAAAACAAACCAAAATATAGCACCAGAGTCCCCCTGCAGCCATTCCAATGTCCCATTACCTGGCTATTTCACCCCATTTACCATAAACACTAATGTGTGCATAATGCTTTTCTCCTACAATGATAATTCGGATTTTACTTTTTACCATTTTATAGCACAATGCACAAACAGTAGTAGATATCTGCTAAACAAAGCAATACTGTCTCACAAAGAAAATAAAACTGGCATTAAAACTTCTCTGCCCTTGAAACTTACATTCATTGAAACAGCATTGAAACCCACACCACATCCAAAGAAAATGCATCTGGCCAATAGTGGATAAAGAATACCTTTGGGCTGTTTTCAAATCATAGGCCCCTTGCACACAAAACAAGAAACATACATGCATTCTTTGATATACCTTCCTGACTTTATTAAATTATGTTCCTTGTATAATACTGCACACTTGTTAGACTTAAGTTAGAGTCCATTTTAAATGTATTGTTTAAACATTTTTCCAGTAGGCAAAAAAATAAAACGCATGAACCAATAATGACAAAACTGCCCTATTCAGAATATTTCTACAATAAAAGTCTACTTCCACACACACAATCACATTTTAAATGTATTGTTTGAACATTTTTCCATTAGGCAATGAAACAAAATGCATGAACCAATAATGACAAAACTGCCCTATTCAGAACATTTCTATGATAAAAGTCTACTTACACACACACACACACACACACACACACACACACACACACACACACACACACGCACACACACACACACACACACACACACACACACACAAACATGTAGAATGACTGTAGTGTACGCCATAGGCATCTTGCACAGCTTCTCATACTTATTTTCAATTTCAGTTTTTTTGGGGGGTGGGACAAAAGGCCAAATACCAGGGATAAATTTTAAACATTGCTTGTATAAATTTGGAAAGTTGCTTGAATAAAATGTTGCATTACTGCCATGCATTTCACTTCCAGGTCTTGAACCCAGGACCCTGTGCACTACAGTCAGAGCAACACACCACTAAGCCAATTCAGCAGTTTGCTGAAGGACAAGAAGACTGAAACTTAAATGGCTATCATTTAGTAAATTCAATTCTCACTTCTCACCATAGCTGTCAATGTCTCAGCACAAAAAACCTGGACAAAGCCAATAATGGGGAAATACTGCCCAATAATAGGGACAAATTTCAAATACTGATCTTATAAACTTAGAAAATTGCTAGAATAAAAGGTTTTGTGTTACCATTTACTTTCTGAAGAATATGAAGTCTGAAATTTCAAATGCCAATCCTTCAATGATTTTATTGAATGAGGAACAGAACATATGAGGCATATATTCAGATGTGGTGATGGCTAGGGACTTTACACACACACACACACACACACACACACACACACACACACACACACACACACACACACACACACACACAAAATTCTGTCTCTGTAGATAAAAGTAGATAAAAGTTAACTTTCCATTCTCATGGCTCTGCTTGTTTCCCCTAAACTGCAGACATGCACACACTCTGTTCCTGTCTATGTTCAATGTAGAGCTCTGCAGAAGCAAACTCGCATGGAGAAAAACTCAAAAAGAAAGCACCTTTAAAAGTTAATGTTCTATTCTTGTGGCTCTGCTTGTTTCCCCTAAATTGCAGACACATAAACACACACTCTGTTCCTGTCTCTGTTCAATGTAGAGCTCCGCAGAAACAAACTCGCACGGAGAAAAACTCAAAAAGAAAGTACCTTTAAAAGTTAATGTTCCATTCTCACGGCTCTGCTTGTTTCCCCTAAACTGCAGAAGTAATTACTTGTTATTTCCCTTGCAGTCGCAGATAGACCCACAGGTAGAGTGGCATTCTCGCAGCTCTGCAGAAGTAATTGCTTGTTTCCCTTTGCAGTCGCAGATAGATCCACAGTGGAATTCTCACAGCTCTGAAGAAGTAATTGCTTGTTTCCCCTTGCACTTGCATTTGCAGATAGATCCATTCAAACAGCTGGAGATGGAAATGTGTGGACGTGAGCCCTTGAGCACAATTCCGACAGGCTGATGGAGCTGACGTCATTGCACACGTGATGACATCAGCTCAAAAGTGCAGAAAGAATAAAAAATTTAAAACAAAGCTGGAAATAAATCGGAAATGAAGGGGTGTCACTCAGGAATTGTGGAATCCCATTATTTGGACCACAAAACTCAGTAAAAACTGAGTCATTTTGGTACAGTTGGGAGGTATGTGCATCACCTATACAGTTTCTCTAAGGTTAATGCATTTGCACATTGTGCCACAGAGGTAGGTGTGTAAGAATTTGAATTTTTTCAATCAGTACTGTCCAGAGTGCTGAGGATAACACACCAGTGCCAGTCTTAATCACAGTTTGTTTGTTTGTGTCTTTCAGCTTTTCCCAGTTAGGGGTCACCACAGCGGAACGCCAGTCTGCTAATGATTGGCAGTAGAGTTTTACGTGCTGGCTTGCCGGGCCTAATGCACAACCTTCAATGAAGGAATGCCCATTCATGCAAGTCGCCACACAGAAGACGCTTTAACTGAGAATTGAACGGGCAACGTCTAACTGCGAGGCAACAACGCTACCGCAGCACCACCACCGCAGTCACCAGTCTTAATCACAGTAATGATACTAATCCAAATTAAATTTGTCAATTTTTACCCTGGGCAGCGAACTGCTGTTCTTCACTTCAAGGTACCACTGACAACCAGCAAAGCGCAATCCAAAATGGTATGCAAATGATAAAAAAGACACATTTTGAAATAGTTATTGGAAATGTACATTTCTGATGTTTAAACAACTCTCTTATCTTGCAACAGGAACATTATGGATTTGAACCCTTAATCCAAAACATTAACAACAATCATTTAAGATTATTTTCTATATTTGCCACAGACAAATACATATATTAGCAAGGAGAAAACTGTTTAGATGTACTCAAAGAGTGACCTTGTATCAAGTCACATTAAGAGTTCAACAAAACCAAGTTATGAAAATTGTCCTTTCTCATTTGCCAGGAAATGTCTGAATGACTGTGATATTGCCAAAAATTAGGATACCTATGTTTTCACACAACATTAAGCAGAGTGCAAACACTGCAGGTATAGTTCTCTCTTTCTTTATTGTGCCTCTTTCCCTTTCTATGCTTCTGATAAGCAATGCTATCTAATTTTATTGCATGTATCAATGCTTAATGTACTCCCTTGAATATGCACATTTCTTAATAAGAGGCAGTAACTATGGCCATTAAAACTGCATTTGAATGTTAGGAATGTTGCTCTCCTAACTCAGTCAATGTACTTTCAATCTTTTCAGTAAGTCTCTTCTCCCTGACACACTCTCAGTAAGTGTACATCAAAGAGAAGAAATTGAAGCACCGATTGTTCCTATTAGTCAGCCTGATCATAGAAACTGCAACCCATTATCACTATGAGCAGGAAATGCTTCACAATGCTCCTCTTGTATTGCTAGGGCATGTGCATAAATTCCTGTAGCTCATTATACCATGTTAACCTTCCCTGTACTTAGTGCAGATTGTGGTATTCAGGAATGTTAACAATTTAACACATAATTTCCATATTCACAGTGCTCACAGGGCTTACCCAGTACTTTATAAAGTTAATCATGTAGCTAATGAATTTGTATTGTAGTGGGGAGACTGTTTTGATCCAGACAGCTCAATACTGCTAAACACACACACCATTTGGAGAATTAACCACTTTCTACACTAATTTCTTGTTAAGATATATTTCTGTTTCTTACATAATGCTTTTAGTATAAAATTAAGGATGAATTGCAATGCCAAGTACAAACCATTTATTTAATTTTCTGCTTTTTCTTTAACCTTTTTCCTTTATTGGTGGCATAGCCATGAATATAATTTATTTCTACATCATACAACATTTGCTACAGAACACTACCAGACCTACATTTTATGAGTTTTATTTTATCGGAATTTAAACAGTTATTACAGATGAGTGCAGTATAACTTCCTAGCATGGTCAGGTACTTTTCATTTAGAAAGAAATGTGTTAAGGTTGAGATATCTACCTGGCTGCCTTCTGCAACAGTGAAGATTACACTATACATTTCTACTTGTGCATTGTAAATTATTGTTCTTAATGTTGTGATGTATTACACAGTTATACCAACCTGTTCTTTGCATTATAGAACTGTTAAATATTGTTGTTGCTGTTAAATTTAAATATTTTGTGGAGGGCTGTATTAACTTGTCTGTAGTCATAGAGACCATTATCATTTAAATTGTTGTGTGCATGATGGATGCATACAATTGAGTTCACAGCCATCCTGTCTATCATATAGTTATTTTTTGTATTTTTTCTGTTTCATCTGATACAGGGATAAGACACCTGTTTCATCTGATACAGGGATATTACACCCAAGAAGAAGGCTGTACCCTGCAAGCCACCATTCATTGATGCAGAAAATGAGGTCATTATCCAGGCCTCATGTCAACATGGAGTTTTTATTTCAGGAAGATGTAGAGGTGACCAGTTTGCCCAAGAGAGGACATAGCAGCAGGTGGTTGATGACATCAGTGCTGTTGGAGGGCATGGGAGATGGTATTCCCAGGTAAGACACAGGACAAGTGATATGATAACCTCTGCCTGCCATAGTGCAGCTGCAGTTGTCCAGTAAAAAGTGCCTATGGGAGGTGGCCCTGCTACAAAGCCCCACTAACTGAAATAAAAAATGTTCCTGTCCTCTTTCAGACATACAGTGATCTCAGAAGACAGTTCACACAGAAACAATGTTTGTGCCATTGTGGACAACAGACCCAGAGTTTGTCAAGCAAAACCTCCAGGTGTGCAAAATGCAAGTGTCATTGTTATATCTTTATATGTGTATACCTTGGATTCACTTCACAATGCCAAATTTCCAAAAGATCGAATTTCATATGGCCGGACCATATGATCGAACTTTCAGAACCTCAACATTTTAAAATAAATCCACAAACACACACAAAAAAAGTTCTCATTATTATTGCAGGGGGTCAAGCACCCCTGCACTCCCACTACTTAAATTTACCAAATCTGACATTGCACTTCACTGAGGAAAAGGGAAATCTATGCTCTGTATACAGATCTCTGTTCACAGTGTCAAGATTCTGAAACTTCGATCATATGGTCTCAGCCATATCAAATTCAGTCTTTCCGAAATTTGGCATTGTGAAGTGTTCCTGTATACCTTATATGTATGTGAGATGATACAGTAATACTGAGCTAGAGGAAGGTGTCAGAGGGAATTGACAGGTCGGCACATTTTTTGTATGAGAACATTCTTAATTTACACATATAAAGGGGATTGTTTTCTGATTTTTGTTTCATTTGCATTCCGATACTTATCAGCCTTTTTTCTTTTTCCTACTTTACATACATGGACAACTGGATTGCAGGTTTTAAGACTACCTACATATGGTAAGCACACATTTGGTTATTGTTATTACTGTATATAAGTTATATTCATGTGTCTAATGGAGAGTAAAATTTGTGTTGCTTTAGCATCTATTACAGTTTAACATACCTTTCATATAAGAAAAAGTTTGATGAACTGTATTCTCTGTTTCTCTCTCTCTGTTGTATTTATTGCTTGTTATAATAGGTGATCTTGACTGTGTTGCTATGGAACTCCTACCACCTGATGTCAGTGTATCAGTAGATGATGATAATGATTGTGTTGATGAAAAGGTACTGTATGGAAGTGCTGAGAGTCAACCTGACACTGAGTTTGCAAGTCTTACATCTCTCGCTAATATTTTGGACACATACAGTATACCTATGTATACCCATTACACAGATATTTTTAATATAGGACAGGTTGAGGTTGACACAGTTGATCAAGGGAGTGTGGTGGCTTTGGTTGCAGAGCTGGTTGCTTCTGCCTGTAGCCACTATGAAGGCGAGTTGACAAACAGGAGAGTTGGTAGAGCTGTTTGGAAGAGGCTTGCTATCCACCTTCCTTCTGATGCTGGTGTGTCAATCGGTGTGGCCAAACATATGTGAAGGGCTGTAGTGGAGGCACAGGCATGTTCAACTAGGGCCTTGGAAGAGATAGTATGAGTACTAAATGTTGTGCATTCTGACATACATAGCTCATTAAGCCATGTGGGTGACTCCTTGGACAGGATGAATGACACAATGGATAAGGCAGTGTTTTCAATGGAATGTCTGCTGGGGAGGGTGGGCATTTATGTTGATGGAGAGCTCTACATGTTTTGATGTTAGTAGACTTGGCCATGCAAGATCCCACAACTGTAGTGACATGACTTTCACTCCTCTATCAGTGATTGTGGAGTCTGCACCCAGTTGAGGTAGGCCATGGGGTCATAGTCCTGGAAGTAGTTATGAGAAGAGCTCATATAGCATACATCACTCATGTTTAGGTAGCACCCCAACTTCTAGACAGGGGAATGGAAGTAGCAGTGCAATTCCTGGCAGAGGTGGTTCTCATTGCCAAGGGTAACAATGTTAAACTGACTACCCTATCATATACAACTCACACATGTCCAAGATGCCAGGATATAGTGCTAACACAGTGCTTGATTGTGTTCATGCAGGCACACACATTGAAAAAAAATCACTTTCCCATGTGAGCTCAATTACATGCAAGCTCTCTAAACAGTACTGTTAAGTGTTATACTTATATATCACTTATATCATACACACACACACACACACACACACATATATATATATATATATATATATATATATATATATATATATATATATATATACATATATATATTGGTACTAACTGCCGAAATGTTAGAGAACACTGTAACCATGAGAACTATGACCCGGATTTTACAAAGCTTTATTCAAGAAAATAAAAACATCATAAGGTATCTGAGCACTTTTTGTTCATTATGTAGTGTTACATGGTTGAACTTCTTCAGAAATACAATTCTTAACATGCAGGTTCATGTATTTAAGACTTTTCTCTGGCTATTGGGCTGGTATATTTGTGTTTTGCCAGAGAGTTTTTAGTATCTTGGTTTCTAATGTCTTGGTAGTGTTCCTTGATTAGGTCTCTTAGTTTTCTTAACTGTTTTTCCTAGATATTAGGCTCCACATTGCTCACAGACTGCTAGGTACATTATGTCTGTAGTGTTGCAGTCAGATGCTTGCTGCGAGGTGAAAATGTGCCTATGGGATTTTAGGGTGAAGTGTTCCCCTTTGGCTATGTACTGGCATCAGATGCATTTGCCTCAGCTGTATATGGCTGGAGGCCTCTGAGCATTAGGGGTGGTGGTTGAGGGGGCTGTGTTGAGAATAGCCTTAGAAGATAGTGTTTTCTTGTAGCTGAAGGCTGGGGATGGTCACAGTGCTTTTTGCAATTCACAGCTGCTTTATGATCTCCCAGTTGTTTGTCAGTATAGTTCTGATGGATTCTCAATCCAGGGAGATTGACAGGGGGAATCTGGTGCTGTCTTTGGAGGTTGTGTTTCTCTTTGTGTTGTGGAACCCATATCCTAGTACTGGATGGCATCTGAGGGGTCTGTTATCTGAGATCTCTCTCTGGATTCTGCTGATCAGTTCCATGGGATAGTGCTTGGCAATGAAGAGCTTGGCTAAGAAGTGGCATTCTTGTATGGATGTTTCCTCTTCATTTACCATGCGGTCTAACCACACACATTGCCCCTTTACTATGTCCTTCCTCATGAAGAAGGGGTGTTGGCTGGTGTAGTTGAGGTAGTTGTTGTGGAACCTCTGCTTCCTGTGTATATTGGAGGGAATTTTTTTGGATACCAGGTCTAGGGACAGTGTGACATCCAGAAATTGGACTTCATTCCATTTGTCTGAGAGGGCAAAGTCCAAGATGTCTATGTTGTGGTTGATTCTGTCTAGAAAGGGGTCAAGTTCCTCAGGGGGTCCTTCCCAGAGGAAATTATATAATCTGTATAGAATTTATAGAAACTGATGGACTCAAACCCCATAAGGTTGTTGAGGATGTCCATCTCCCACCAGCTTAGGACTAAGTTGGCATGGTGGGGTTTGAGTGCAGTTGGCTAGGTATTTTCCCACACTATCTAGCCCCTGTTGGTGGGGTATACTGGGGTACAGTGCCACTACATCCAATGTGACAAGGGTGCAGTGGTTTGTAACTGGGAGTAGCTGATGGATTACATTTAGGAATTCCCAGGAGTCTCTAAGGTAGTACTGATACTCCTGAACTACTGGGTTTAAGTAGTAATCCAGAAACACCGAGATATATACTGTTTTGTTCTTTTTAGACACCACTATGTGTCTCAGGGGTGAGTTGTTTGGGTCTTTGTGTATTTTTGGGATCCCAAACATTTTCCCAATTTGGGGAGATGGTACTCCCATGAACTGTAACTCCCAGTTGGAGATAAAGTCTTTCTGATAGAGGTCACCCAAAGCTTTGTCTATATTTAAAAAGCTTAGGTCAACCGTCTCAGGGGATACAGCTTTGTAGTATTCTGTTTTGGAAAGTGCAGCCTCCATCTTGTTGATGTAAGTGATGGTGTCCATTAGAATTATACCAGCTCCCTTGCTGGCCTTCATGAGAGTAATACTTGCCTCATTTTGAGCTGTTGTAGTGCTTTTCCTCTCAAGGATTGAGAGGTTAAACCACTTGGTGCTTGGTTTCTTTTTTCAGGGAGTTCCTGATTTTATTCTCACAAACCTTGGAGAAGATACTGAGGTTTGATTAAGAGGAGGGTTCTTCTTCTCCTCAGTGGGCTGTTGGTATCACTGTCAGACCCTTCCTTGTAACTGTCAGATGGGGAAGGAGGTAGTGTCTGATCTGGGAAAGTGTGGTTTAACCTCTCAACTCTTGAGAGAAAAGCAGTACAACAGCCTAAAAATGAGCCAGGCATTACTATCATTACTATCATGAAGGCCAACATGGGACCTGGTATTGCTCTAGTGGACACCAGCACTTACATCAACAAGATGGAGGTCACACTTTCCAACACAGCATACTACAAAGCTGTATCCCTAGAGACCATACTTCCCAACTATACTGAGTTTTGGGGTCCAAATAATGGGGTGCCATGATTGCCGAGTGGCACCCCTTAATTTTGGCTTTTTGAGCTGACATTATCATGTGAGTGATGACATCAGCTCCATGAAATTGGTCTGCCAGCCTGTCAGAATTGAGCTGAAGCAATGAAGCTCAATGTGCATGCATATAGGCTGGAGCTCTATGCTGCTGCCTAAAGTAGACATGCCATGTTTTTGGATAGCCCTCTATGGCTATGCTGCAATTTACAGATCCAGGGCAAGAGGTAGGAAGGAAGAACTGCCATTTTTAGGGCTGTGGCTGGATATCTCTCATCAATGATGAGGTGTAAGAAGAACTTTCAAGGGAGTGTGTGAGGTAGGAAGAACTGCTGAGGTAATGTGTGAGGTAGGAAGAACTGTTGAGATAGTGTGTGAGGTAGGAAGAACTGCCGAGGTAGTGTGTGAGGTAGGAAGAACTGCCAAGGTGGTGTGTGTGTGTGTGTGTGTGTGTGTGTGTGTGTGTGTGTGTGTGTGTGTGTGTGTGTGTGTGTGTGTGTGTGTGTGTGGGGGGGGGGGCGCCCCAGGTGAATATACTTGGTGGCTAGAGGAGGAACTCAGGCTCAAACCTTGTACCTTGGGTACAGGCAAGAAGAGCCTAAAGTCCCTACCCACCACACTTCTGACAAATTAGTAGATTTATGCCTCATATTTTTGTTCTGTTCCAGATTTATGCCTCATATTTTTGTTCTGTTCCTCATAAAATCTGTGGTTTTCTGGATTTTTGTGGCAAATCAGTGAAGGATTGAATTCACTAAATAATGACAGGCATTTGAATTTCAGACTTCATATTCTTCAGAAAATAAATGATAACACAAAAACTTTATTATAGCAGCAACATTGTTGGAGCTGTATTCCCCCATTATTGGCTTTGTCCAGGTTTTTTTGTGCTAAGAGTTTGAGAGCTATGGTGAGAAGTGAGAACTGAATTCACTAAATGATAGCCATTTAAGTTTCAGTCTTTCTATTGTTCAGGAAACTGCTGATTTGCCATAATGGTATGTTGCTCTGACTGTAGTGCACAGGGTCCTGGGTTCAAAACTTGGCAGTAAAACACACATGGTGGTAACACAATATTTTATTCTACCAACTTTCCAAAATTATAGGTTCATAGGTAGGTACTAGGCTATTGGCCCTAGGGCCTATATAAGCCTAGACAAAAAGGTACCCTGGCTTTCACCACCCAAGAAAATTATTTTCCTGTGCCCGTGTCAAGCAGAGCCACAGAGGTGATCCCTGGGGTGAATTTCCTATTTCCCATCCAATCATCAATATTTTCTTGAAAAGTGCTAATGAGGAGCTTTGTTTGGTATGGATAGGTAGTTTGTTCCAGAGTATGGGAAGTCTCTGGGACAATAATCTATCCCTCCAGCATGTTCTGTTTATTGTGGTGATGAGGTTTAGGTACCTACAGTGTGTAGCTCAGAGGGCTTGGGATTTGTTTAAGTGGAGCATGTCCAACAGCTCTGGGTTTGACATAGCTTTGTATGTTAGTCAGAGATCGCCTCTGAGTAGGCGATATGCGACGGAGTAAAGCTGGAGTTTTTTGAGATGGTCTGTGTAGAGCATCTGTTTGAGGCCAGTAATCCTCTTTGTGAGGTATTTCTCTGGCCTTTCCAGTTGTCGCAGATGTCTTGTGAGGTACATACCAAAATTGGTGTTGTACTCTATAAATGGTTTAATGAGGGATGAGTAGAAGGGAACAATGACCTCTTTTTTTTCCTGGATGAGAAATCTTTTGTGATGAGGTGTGCCACGTAGAAGGATTTCCTGACTACTGTGGTGATGTGATTATCAAAGGAGAAACTACTGTCCACCTGTGTCCAAAGGTCTCTTATCAAACTTTCAGTATTAAGTAGACTACCACCTATGTGGTAGCTCATGGATACAGAGTGTTTACCAAAGGGGATGACAATGCACTTTTTGGCATTGAGCTTAAGGGCATAGCTTTGACACCAGACATCTGTCTCAGTGAGGCCCTTTTGTAGGATATCCCCATCCTTAGGAGTTTCTATTATGGCTCCTAGTTTGCAGTCATCTGCGAACTTCGTTAGCCAAAGACCTTCTGTGTTAGGCTGTACTTCAAAAAAGTAGAAACCAAACAGGAGAGGACCCCGGACTGAACCCTGTGGTACTCCACTTGTCACTGGCATGAAGTCAGATTTGGAGTCTGCTACTTTCACAGTGTGGGTTCTGTCAGTGAGCCAGTTGGAAACCCATCTGTGACATAGGGATTTTTACCTAGTTTGGTGAGTTTATCTGTAGTTCCAGAGTAGGGGATGGTGTCAAAAGCCTTGGTGAGATCTAGATAGGCTGTGTGAACCACCTTACCCTTGTCTACAGCTTTGCTGACTGCTTCAAAGAAGCCTGTCATGTTTAGGAGACATGATCTGCCTTTTACAAACCTGAACTGGGTGGGGTCCACATTTTGAAGTTTACCAATGTCTTTGTTTATAAGTTCCATGATGATACGTTCCAAGGCCTTGCAGACCAGGCTCATCAGGCTAATGGGGCAGTAGTTCCCGGGGTCTGTGGTGGGTCCCCCTTTGTGGAGAGGAATAACTGTCACTGTGCACCATTCAGTGGGCACAAAGCCTGAGGTGAGGCTATGATTGAACATGGTGCTTAGGAGAGTGCCAGTCCATTCTGTAGTTCATGTAGAATGCAGTCTGGGATGTTATCAGGTCCCATGGATGCTGTGTTTTTGGCTTTGGAGAGTGTGGTTTTTACCTGTGCAGTCATGATTAGAGGAACTTTGCATTCTTCCGGTATAGATATGGGCCCTTTACAGGGTGAGAAGGGGATACAATTAGCACTGAACCTATCTGCCAGGATGTTGGCAGTATCAGTTGATTCTGTATATTTAGTGCCATTGTGCTGTAACTCAGAGCAGATCTGAGTGTTGCCATTGAGATTCTTGACATAGCTATAGAATGCTTTGTGGTTGTCTTTAGAATCAATGGCTATTTTGTTTTTGTAACTAGCTTTGGAGGATTTTATGAGGTATCCCAGCTTCTTACTGAGGCTGACCAGGGAGTTCCTCCAGTCATGGGAGTTTACTCTTTTTTGCAACAGTTTTTTTTTCTGTTGTAGAGTTTGTTTATGGCAGGGAACGACCAGTTTGGCTTCCTTTTTTTGTAGGATAGCATCTTGGTTCTGTTAGGGATAGCATGATCCATGCACTCGTGTAAGTGCTTATAAAGTGCATTTATGTAGGATTCAGCAGTCATACCTCTATTGTCTGTCTCCATGCATGTTGTGAAGTTTGCCACTTCTGTCTTAAGAAGTGTGAAGTTGGCTTTGGAGATTTTTTTTACGGTGGTTTCCCTAATGGAGGGTGGGGGCGGGATGTGGATGTCTAGGGTGATTAACTTGTGGTCAGATCAGACCAATGAGGAATTGACCTCTTTAGTTGAACACCAGTCACCCATGTTGGTAATGACCAAGTGGGGGTGTGGATGAGTGGATCCAAGGCATTTGAATTTATGAATTCCAAAAAATGTTGAGCAAAGGAGTTGTTACATGCGCAATTTTCCCAGTTAATGGTTGGGTAGTTGAAATCACCCATTATTAGGGTGTTGGGTTGTACCCTAATATTTTCCAGGGTATCAAGAAATGAGGAGTGGGAATCCTGGGGCATGGTGGGGGATCTGTAGCAAGTTACAATTTGGATTGTGGTCTTGCCCAAAGTTAGTTGCACTTGGATAATTTCAGATGCCTTATGCTGAGCAACTAGCCTGGAGGTGTGGATATCCTTAATGAATATGGATATGCCTCTGCCTTTTGTGTTTTGGTCCAGGTTAGGTGGCTGAAAGGTGTGGTATGAATTATAGCCTGGCAATGCAGGGGTGCTCTGGAGTCTTGAACCAGGTCTGTCACTGCACAGATGTCAATGTTCTCCATTTTAACGAGTGCCTCGAGTGAATGCATGTTGAGGTTTAGACTTCTAGCACTGAGTAGCATTACCCTCAGATTTCTTGCTTGTACCTGTTACGGTGGTGAATTTGTCATTTGAACCTTGCCTAAAAAGGCATGATAGGGGTGGAAAGAGCCTTAGCCAGTATCTGGAATCCCAAAGATGACAGGTGCAGGCCATCTCTGGATAAGCATTGTGGTCTGCCAACCATGTAATCCCAGGCAGAGAGATACTGGATCCCCTTAGAAAGACACCAGAAACTTAGCTAATTGTTGAAGTTGATCATTTTGTCTTTTTACTGTGGTATCATTCTGGGTGATGGTAGGATGCTACTCATGGCAAGGGTCATAACTGCCTGGGCTACAAGATTGGAAAGCTCCTCCATGTCTCTTTTCATGTAGTCCAAGGAGGTATGTCTTAGGTCATTCACACCAACATGGCCAATGACAGAGTCATATTTGTAATTGTTGTGGAGTGACCTGAGTGCGTGCATTATGTGGCAGATCCTTGCACCTGACAGGCAGCTGACAGCAACTTTCTCCTTGTTTAGCCTGGTGAGTGGAACATCAGTGTGCCTGACTATAGAGTCACCTATGACAAGAGTGTTGGGTACGTTGTTATGCCTTATGGGCAATGGTTGAGTGGCACACTGAGTTTCTGGGCTATGTGTCATTTGGGCTATAATGGGGGTTGGAGGTTGCTTGCATTTCTGCTTTGGAGGTCTCTGTTGCTTAAGCAGATTTTTATTGAGAGCCTCCATGAATGTAGATGTATGCTTTGTGTCATTATGTGTGTGTTTTAATGGTGCAGGTTTTGAGGGACTATGTGATGAGTGTGGTGTGGTGCAAGTGTTTACCTTCTCCTCTTGAATGTCTAGTCCAGTCTTGGGTGAAGAGAGCTTTCCTTCCAGTTTGGCTATATGAGTGGATCTCTCACAGATTGTAGTATTGGGTGGTAGAAAGAGAGGGTTGTCTGTGTACATGAGGCAATTGCTGCATTGCCCCGAGATGACCACATTCATCAGGTAGACAGGAGAAAAGACCGAGAGCTGACCCTTAGACATGCCTGGATATGTGCTTATTTATTAAGTACTAAAAACTCTAGACAAGTGAGGAAAGTTGAGTGCTGTAGTAATTTGTAGCTTATTTAGTACTTACGAGTTCTGAACAAGTGCTGAGCTCAAAGAAACAAATTTGAGCGCTAAAACTAAAAAACTGGCTAGTTCTAAGGGAAAATTTGAAGAGCAGACTTTATGGCGCCGGGAATAGTTTAACCCTAGCTAAGCGGCGATGCATAAAGTGTATTTTTTTAATATAACAGTAGCAAATGAGCAAACTGATTTAAACAAATTAACCAATTAACTAATAAAAAGCTAAAAACTGAGCCCTGTTCCAGCAGTCTTTGATCAGACAAGTTCTAACTGCACACTCCTGCCACTAGGGTGCAGGGGAACCTTCACCAAAAAATATGGTCTGGATTAGTGTGTCCCTGGTTTTTGGGCTTTTGTCCATCCCCCCCCCCAATAAATGTTGGCTTTTTCCAGATTTCTTGTGCTGCAAAGTTGAGAGATACAGTTGGGTGTCGACTGGATTTTACAAGGATCTGAGAGCTTCAGGGAAGAGAAGTTTAGTGTTGTTTATGCTGAGTCTGCTTGCGTTTTAATAGCATAATAGGTTAAATACTTCCTTTTGATGCAGAAGGCTGTGGGTTCTACTCCCACAGTATGTAGATGCATTGATGATACTGTACTGTGTTGCACTTTTAAAGGGGTTGGTGTAACAAGTCAAGGGTGTAGCCACAGATACAACAGAAGTGAGAAAATGTAATGCACAAGGGCATTTGTGCCTCAGTGGAAAGAGCAAAAATATCATTAACCCAAATTCAGAATCAGAAAACCATAATTATGTTCTGTGTTGCATTATAAGTAAAATATTTTTAAACAAGTAAAGTCCATTTTCCTGCATTCAAGATAAAACACACAGTGGAGATGCAAGAGTGGCCAGCTAACAGCACCTGGATTATAAGGACAGTTTTGATGCTTCCGAATGAATGTAGGAGAGGGTCTGTAAGTACTTGGACTAAAATTGCAAGTCTTAAAACATGCAGTTTTCCTAGTTTATTTTGTTGTGCATTTACAGCTATTGAGTTGGTCTGATAACACAAATCAAAGTCAAGCAGAAAACTGGAATTGAGAATAAGTTTGAGAATCTATGCAAGATGCCCATGGCTTACACTGCTGTCTTTCTCTCTCTCTCTCTCTCTATATATATATATATATATATATATATATATATATATATATGAGTATGTGTGTGTGTGTCTGTGGAAGTAGACTTTTATGATGAAAATGTTCTGAATTGGGCAGTTTTGTCATTATTGGTTCATGCATTTTCTTGTTTCATTGCCTACTGGAAAAATGCTCAAACAATACATTTAAAATGTGCTCTAAGTCTAACAAGTGTGCTATATTATACAGGAAATATAATTTAATAAAGTCAGGAAGGTGTATTAAAGAACACGTGTATGTCTCTTGTTTTGTGTGCAAGGGGCCTATGATTTGAAAACAACCCAAAGGTAATATTTATCCACCACTGGCCAGGTGCATTTTCTTTGGATGTGGTGTGGGTTTCAATGCTGCTTTAACGAATGTGAGTTTCAAGGGCAGAGAAGTTTTAATGCTAAGTCTGTTTTCATTGTGAGACAGTAATTGCTTTATTTAGCAGATGTCTATTAGTGTTTGTGCATTATGCTGCAAAATGTAAAAATAAAATCCAAATAATTATTGTAGCAGAAAAGCAGTATGCACATTAGTGTTTATGGTAAATGGGGCAAATAGCCAGGTAATTGGACATTGAAATGACTGCAGGGGGGCACTGGTGCCATATTTTGATTGTCTATTCTTCAGTTTGCATTTGAAAGTTGGTATCCCACAATTCCATTAGACTGGGTGGGGTTATGTAATTCTGTATGCACATTTTATGTTAATCAGTGTACAGATTTATACCTATTTTTCATGGGCCTTGCCCAGATTTTTGATGTTTCCAGGTTGAGAGGCATGCCAGAGACAGTCAAACTAAGCTTTTTAAACATAGACAAAACATTTGTTGACCTCTATCAGAAAGACTGTATCCCCGACTGGGAGTTAAAGTTCATGACAGTACCATCTCCTCAAACTGGGAAAATGTTAGGGATTCCAAAATTGCACAAAGACCCAAACAACCCACCCTTGAGACACATAGTGACATCTAAAAAGACAAAAACATATATCTCGGCACTTCTGGATTACTACTTAAACCTGATAGTTCAGGAGTCCCAGTACTACCTTAGAGACTCCTAGGACTTCATAAAAGCTATCCACCAGTTGCCCCCAATTACAAACCACTGCACCCTTGTCATGCTGGACGTAGTGGTACTGTACTCCAGTATCCCCCACCAACAGGGGATAGACAGTGTGAGAAAATACCTAGCCAACTCCACACAAACCCCACCACACCAAGTCCAAACATAGATTTCACTACTAGAAACAGTACTGGAAAATCATTTCTTCTCTTTCACTGGCCAGATCTGCCAACAACTCCAAGGGGTAGCTATGGGAGCCAAAATGGCACCAGCTTATGCCAACTTAGTCCTAAGCTAGTGGGAGATGGACATTCTACCAATCTTCTGGGGTTTGAGTCCACCAGTCTATATAAACACTATATAGATGATATATTTTTCCTCTGGAAAGGACCACCTGAAGAACTCAACCTCTTTCTAGACAGAATCAACCACAACATAGACACCCTCTCAGGCAAAGGGAATGAAGTCCAATTTCTGGATGTCACACTGTCGCTAGACCTGGTTTCCAAAAAAGTTTCCTTCAACATACACAGGAAACAGAGGGTCCACAACAACTACCTTGACTACACCAGCCAACACCCTCTTTTCATGAAGAAAAACAAAGTAAAGGAGCAATTTGTGCAGTTAAGCCGCATGGCCATTGAAGAGGAAACATTCATACAAGAATGCCACTTCCAAGCCAAGCTCTTCATTGACAAGCACATACTCCATGGAACTGATCAACAGTATCCGGAGGGAGATCTCAGATAACAGACTCCTCAGATACCCTTCAATATTAGGATATGGGTTCCACAATATGAAGAACAACACAGCCTACAAAGACAGCACCAGATTCCCCCTGCCAATCTCGCTGGACTCAACATCCATCAGAACTACACTGACAAACAACTGGGAGATCATTAAAAGAAGCTACAAACTGCAAAAAGCACTGGGACCATCTACAGCCTTTAGCTACAAGAGAACACTATCTTTTAAGGCTATGTTTGACACAGCCCCCCAACCACCACCCCTAAAGCTCAGAGGTCTCCAGCCATGTACAGCTGTGACAAAAGCATCTGCTGCCAGTATATAGCCAAAGGGGAACAATTCACCCTAAAATCCCCTAGGCACATTTTCAGCTTCCAGCAAGCATTCAACCTTCAACACTGCAGTCATAGTGTACCTAGCTGTCTGTGAGCAATGTGGAGCCTACTATGTGGGCAAAACAGTAAGAAAACTAAGCAACCAAATCAAGAAACACTACCAAGCCATTAGAAACCAATATACTAAAAACGCTCTGGCAAAACACAAATATACCAGCTCAGTTTGCACTAAATTCCTCTTCAATATCCTGGACAAAGTCATCATCCCCCACGGTGATACCAACCCCCCAGCTGGAAGTCAAAGAACTTAGATTTCAGGTGAAACTCCAGGCTGACATGCCCCCAGGCTTGAATGGGAACCTGAATGTAAAAAGCTTACTAAAATGGATCAGATAAGGTAGACCTAACCCCTACCTCTCAATAGACAAAGAAAAGTCTTAAATGCATGAACCTGCAAGTTAAGAATTGTATTTCTGAAGAAGTTCAACCATGTAACACTACCTAATGAATGAAAACCTATTTTTTCGTTAATAAAGCTTTGTAAAATTCAGGTCGTAGTTCTGTATTTCCTACAGATGAAAAGGCTTTTACTCTTACATATATATACATATGTATATATATATATATATATATATATATATATATATATATATATATATATATTTACTTATATAAATTCCTCCACACATTCAAACTACCCAAACACTCCACCTTTAGGACCTAGCTCCATTCCCATCTCTCTTCTTACTGGGAATGCTCCTGCTCTCACCCCACCTGACTCCGTTAACTTCTCCCCTACTTCCTTCACCCTTCTTTTCTCAAAACTCAACCTAAGACTTAATTCCACTATTTTCATCTTCCTTTTCCTCTTTGTTACCTTACTTATCCCCTGTTATGTCTTAAAAGCTTAGGTAATTGTAAGCCTTTTACTCCAAAAGACCTTGTTGTTTTATATTTCCTAAAAATGCTTTGGTAAGAAACATTTCACAAATGTTTTTGAACTATTTCAATGTCACTTTGATATTTTTATATTTCTTTAGAATGCTTTGTTAGGGTACATTCCACTAATGTTTTTGTTACTATTTGTTATGGCACTTTGATTCTGTTATTTTCTAAACTGTGTATTAATTGCAATTTTGTTGACTTTTTTATTGTAAAACTGTCCATGGAGCTTTTCTCCCTGGGTCTAGAAAGGTTCTGGGGGGGAACACACTGGCCCCATGCTCAAACATATGTGGGAGAGGCTAGAGAGTCTATAGTATACAATTTATCTAGTAGACCGCTGTCTGAATATGAAGTTCAAGTGTTAGAGTGAGGTCTGTCATTTATACCCACTTGTGGTAGTGATATTTCAGATACAATTATTGATACTAAATTATTTACTCGTAATGTTCAGTTGAAAGCTGATTTTAATAATTTTACTGATGGTATTATACACCAAGCCAATTTTAAACTACCTAGCACTTGCATTCCCATGTTGAACCTGCATTTAGATATTTTTAATAAACTTGTAGAAGAAGATTTGCATAAATTACAGTCTACGGGCAGTTTTAGGAATCAGAAAAATAAGAACTGGAATTTGAATTTGAAACAAAGGCAAGCGTTAGATATATTGAAGAAGGACTGCTCCATCATTGTAAGACCAGCCGATAAAGGTGGTCCTATGGTAATTCTAGATACGGTCCTTTATATAGAAAGTATGAATTTATTACTTCGAGATGATAATTTTTATATGACTATTAGTTTACATGAGGCTGAAAGGAAAGTAAGTAATGTTTTTAATATGTTAGATGATTTATTTTTGAGTAAAGACATAGATTTTGAAATGTTTCGTTTCCTAAAAGTAGAACACCCCTTGATTCCTGTTATTAATGGTCTTCCCAAAATTCACAAAGATGCAGTATGTCCTCCTATGAGGCCTATTGTATCGGGCAGGAACTGGGTTACTGAGCCTTTATCAATATGTATTGAACATTTTTTGAGACCGTTAGTGGATACTAGGAAACAGATTTTAAGAGATAGTAAACAGTTCTTGATTGAGTTTTATGAATATTTGAAACCTCTTGCACAAGATATGCCTTTTTATTTTGTAACCTTAGATGTTATGAGTTTATTTACAGTTATACCTAATGCAGTAGGAATTGGATACATCAATAATTTTTTAACTTCAAATTCTAGTTTGCAACTTAAACAAATTGACTTAATTTGTTTATTTCTAGAAACAGTTCTTGAAAACAATGTGTTCATGTTTAATGGAGACATCTATTCCCAGCGTGATGGTGTAGCCATGGGTACACCATGCGCGAATAGCTACGCCAATATTGTAATGGCATGCTGGGAAGAACAGGACCTGTTTGCAATGGACAATTTTAAGGCATCTGTAGGTTTTTACCGTAGATTTGTGGACGATTTGTTTTTAATTTGGCACAATGATGAGGACAGTTTATTGAGGTTTTATGAGGAGATTAACACTTTGTCTTGTTTTTTGAAGTTCACTATAAATTACTCTAGGAGTAACATTTCTTTCCTAGATGTTAATATACATAGATTTGATAATGGTTTGGTCAACACTAGTATACATAGGAAAACATGTTTTCGGATTACTTCATTGCATAAAACTAGTATGCATCCAAGACATGTCTTTAGAAGTGTTGTCAAAAGCCAAACCATGAGAGCCTCTAGACTCAACCCATTACCTGCTAGTTATGAACAGGAATTACATGATCTGATATGTAGGCTGTTAAACAGGGGATACAATTCTATAGAGGTAAATGAGGTCATTTTGAATACAAGAGCTCTTAGAACCACTACAGCATGTCCTTATTTCTCTAAACAACATGCTAATATAGAGGTTGCCCATTCTGACAATCAACCTTCAGTTAAGATATCAGTATATTTTACTTCGGGCATACATTCCATTATGGGAATTTTCAGGAAACATTGGGGTATTTTAATGCTCGATGAGAATATTAGAAAACTGGTAGGTAATGAACCTAGGTTTGTGTTTAAGAATAAAAAGAACCTTAAGCAATTACTATGCCGCTCAAGCATATTACCACCCCAACTTTTTTTTTGCAGCATTTGATTTTTATGTTTGCGCTATTTTGCATTTGTGATTTCATAAATATGTCTGTCGTTGTTTTATGATTCAAGCTGCATTCGGTATAGTTTACTTAATATAGCCACTTCTTACTTATGTTTGTCTAGATCAGGCATGGGCAAACTACGGCCCGGGGGCCACATGCGGCCCGTTAAATGTTTTGATTCGGCCCGCCAAACTTGAAAAAATTTAATAAATTAACCTTGTTAATGTTTTATTTCCCCTGCAATTCTGACGTATCCTCACTAGATGGCGGACTCTAGATATAACATATAGATATATATATATATATATATATATATATATATATATAGATATATCTATGAAGATGAGCAGACCCAAGAAAAGGAAAGTGGACAGAGAATGTTGAGTGTTCAATAAGGAGTGGACAACTAAATATTTTTTCACTGAACACCAATCATCTGCTGTTTGCCTGATATGCCAAGAAACTGTGGCGGTTTTTAAAAAGTATAATATTAGCCGTCACTTTGCCACAAAGCATGCTAATTATGCTAGCAAGCTCTCAACAAAAGAACTGGAAGCTGCTGCTGAGAAGTTGGCAGCTAATTTGAAGGCTCAGCAAAGTTTTTTTCATCGTCAAACTGCCATTCAAGAGTCAAGTACCAAGGCCAGTTTTATGCTTTCATTCAAAATAGCAAAGGCCAGCAAACCACTGTCTGAGGGTGAGTTTTTAAAAGAATGTATGGCAGAGACAGCAGGTATTTTGTGCCCGGAGACCAAAGACAAATTTGAGAAAATCAGTTTATCACGGCGGACAGTGACTCGCCGTGTGGAACTAATAGATGAAGATATCACCAGCAGATTAAACAAAAAAGCGAAGTCATTCACTTTTTATTCTTTAGCACTGGATGAAAGCAACGATGTCAAAGACACTGCTCAGCTCCTCATTTTTATCCGAGGAATCAACGAAACTTTTGAAATAATGGAGGAGTTTTTGACAATGGAGTCTCTGAAAGGACAAACACGGGGAGAGGACTTGTTTGAATGGGTGTCTCCTGCCATCGAAAACATGAAGCTTCCCTGGAGTAAGCTTGTTAACGTCACCACAGATGGATCTCCAAATTTAACGGGAAGAAACATTGGCCTGTTGAGGAGAATCCAGAATAAAGTGAAAGATGAAAACTCTGACCAGGATGTCATTTTCCTCCACTGCATCATCCACCAGGAATCTCCATGTAAATCGGTGTTACAGCTGAATCATGTTGTGAATCCTGTGGTGAAACACGTCAACTTCATACGTGCACGGGGACTTCAGCACCGTCAGTTCATTGCGTTCCTGGAGGAAACTGATGCGGATCACCAGGACCTGCTTTATCACTCCCATGTCCGCTGGCTGAGTTTGGGCAAAGTGTTTCAATGAGTGTGGGAGCTCAAAGAGGAGATTGGCGTGTTTTTGGAGCGGCAGGGGGAGACTGATGAATTTCCTGAGCTGAGCAACAAGAGCTGGATGTTTGACTTTGTGTTTGCTACGGACGTATTTTCACACTTGAATGAGCTCAACGTGAAACTGCAGGGGAAGGAGCAGTTTGTGCATGACATGTACACAAACGTGAAAGCCTTCAAATCCAAGCTGGCTTTATTCTCCAGGCAGATTTTGAACAAGTCATTCACTCATTTTCCTAGACTAGCCACGCTGAAAGAGGCTGGAGCAAAAGTAAAGAAATACAGTGAGTCACTGGATGCACTGCACGGAGAATTCTGCCGTCAGTTTTTGGATTTCGACAAAATTGACAAGTCACTTCAATTGCTGGTCTTTCCTCTGTCACAAGACCCCAAAACAGCTCCAGAGGAGCTTCAGCTCGAACTGATCGACCTTCAGTCCGACCCTGCCTTAAAAGAGAAGTTCAGCTCTCTGAAACTAAATGACTTCTATGCTTCACTCAATGATGCCGCGTTTCCAAATCTAAGGCGAAAAGCGCAGTGATGTTGGCTTTGTTCGGCTCTACCTTCGTGTGTGAACAGACCTTCAGCGTCATGAACATCAACAAAGCCAGCCACAGATCCAAGTTAACAGACCTACACCTCAGATCCATCCTAAGAATCGCCACAACAAAACTAACTCCAGACTTTGATGCGCTGGCTAAAAAAGGAGACCAACAACACTGCTCCCATTAAAATGTGTGTGTCTCCGTGATACGCACGTTGTTAAAATAAACAGTGCGCGCAGATCAAATATAACGCTTCACAGACTGACTTGCTGCAACTGTTTCGTCCTTGCACTGGTCGTTGTTGACTTTTGGCACCGGGGAAACAAATTGAATAAAAGGAACAGGACAAGTACATCTGCATCTCCTATCGTTTTTGAAAAAAAAGACAGTCAGGAGGAGAGTGATGGTGATATCCTGAAGGATAACAGAACTTTTAGTGCTTTAAAATAAAATGGTCATTTATTTGATTTTCAGTGTTTAAAGAATCATTTCGAAGTCAGAGATTTTATTGTAATGCTTTTCTTCATTTTCATTGGAAATTAAAGCACATGTTTTCTCCATATCCCAAGATGTGTATTTTTCCCCCAATGAGGTGATGTTTTCAAAGCATGCCATCTATCTGCTCCTGTTCCGGCCCCTTTGTCAAATGTTAGAACTCAATGTGGCCCACGAATCAAAAAGTTTGCCCAACCCTGGTCTAGATAGTTAGTATGATAAATCAGTAGTACTGTCTTAGTTTTCCTGTTTAATTAAGAAGGAAATGATGTTATGTTCATCAATCAAATCTGTACTATTTAAATGAATGATTAGATGTTTGTTGTAAGTCTGATGAAGCCCTAGTGGTGAAAGCGCTCAGTATTTTGGTCCATGATACCATTGCTATTTTTTATCAGAGCATATTACAGCATTTGAGCATTTGTTGTTTCCATCACTGAACTGACTGCCGTGGTTGTCCCATTGATGCTACAAACTGTTTGGATTAATATTTCATAAAAATGCTTTGGTAAGAAACATTTCACAAATGTTTTTTGAACTATTTCAATGTCACTTTGATATTTTTATATTTCTTTAGAATGCTTTGTTAGGGTACATTCCACTAATGTTTTTGTTACTATTTGTTATGCCACTTTGATTCTGTTATTTTCTAAACTGTGTATTAATTGCAATTTTGTTGACTTTTCTATTGTAAAACTGTCCATGGAGCTTTTCTCCCTGGGTCTACATTGAATATGGGTTAATTTGGCCCAATTGACTTTCCTGGTAAACAGAGTGCAAATAAATAAATAAATTATACATTTGTTGTAACTGGCTCTGAGCACTGCATACTCTGATAGATGCATATGTTTCTTACCTACATATATATATATATATATATATATATATATATATATATATATATATATGTATTTATATATAGGTTCATAGGTGTGTACTAGGCTAATGGCCCTGGAGCCTTTACAAGCATAGCCCATAGGATTACCCTGGCACCGTGCCACCCAACCATAGTTCCCAGTGCCTCTGTTAGGTAGAGTCACTGGAGTGATCCCTGGGGGGAATTTTCTATTTCTTATCCACTCATCAAGATTTCTCTTGAAAAGGGCCAGTGAGGCGCTCTGCTTGACATGTATGGGAAGTCTATTCCATAGCATCGGAAGTCTTTGGGTTAGGTACCTGTCCCTCCAGCTTGTTCTGTTGATTGTGGTAATGAGGTTGAGGTCTCTGGAGTATGTAGAGGGATTGGGATTTATTTAGATGTAGCATTTCTAACAGAGCTGGATCAGACATGGCTTTGCAAGTCAAGCAGAAATCGCCTCTAAATAGGCAATATGAGACAGAGTATAGTTAGAGATTTTTGAGTCTGTCCATAAAGAACAAGTGTTTAAGGCCTAAGATCCTCTTTGTGAGGTATTTTTGCAGCCTCTCCAGTTATTGTAGGTGTCTAGTGAGGTACATGCCAAATGGGGCATTGTATTCAATGATTGGCCTAATGAGGGAAGAGTAGAGGGAGACAATGACTTCTTTCTTCCTGAATGCAAAACCCTTAGTAGTGAGATATGCCACATAGAAGGACTTTCTGACCACAGTGGCAATGTGATGGTCAAAAGAGAGGTTGTTGTAAACTTGTGTTCCCAGATCTTTTATGGCGCCTTCTGTGTTCAGTGGACTACCATCGATATGCTAATTTATGGGAACTGTTTTTTTCCCAAAGGGGATGCTGACACATTTTTTGGCATTGAACTTAAGGCCCTGGTTCTGACACCAGTCATTGGTCTCAGTGAGGCCTTTCAGTAGGATGCCAACATCACTTGGGGAGTTAATTATGGTATATATATATATATATATATATATATATATATATATATATATATATAGATTCACTTTACAATCTCAAAATACTGAAATTGTGAATTTCAGTATCTCAAGACAAAAGTATGGAAACCACAAAATCACAAAACCTCATAAAACAGAACATCACAACACTGAAACTACAGAGCATCGAACTTTCAGTATGTGATGCCCTGATTTAAAATACACCCTTCCCCACAAAGCAAACACACATACACCTTTCTCCCCACACTACAACAAACCAACAAATCACACACACAAAAATACAAATCAAACCCACCTAACCTACATGTAAGAGGGGGGCAAGCCCCTTGCACCCTCCTTGTGAAGTAGATGTGCCCCCCACACCCCCGCTACTTACATATAAAACTCTGAAGTTGCACTAAAAAGAAAAAACACTAAGCTCACTGCTGCACACTCTACATTCCCATTGCACAAACACACATTGCATATTTACAAACACCACCACTTTCAACACTTACACACTCACACTCTTACCTACCTACCTACCCTAACCTACACCTAAAACTTCCAAACACACTCACACACACTCAAATCCCTACCCAAAACCCTTATAATAAGACACTTACCTAAATCTCCAGTTACAACCACACATCAGCAGCCATCCACATATCTCAGACCACACCACACCTTACAGACACAGTAAACCACATGTCACATAGTACATAGTACACCACCACAACCACTGATTCGACATTTCCAAGTTTGGTCATATGCAATTTTGGGCAACTGCACCTTCGACACTTTCATCTTGAGATACTGAAATTCGAGATTTCAGTATTTTGAGATTGTGAAGTGAAACCATATATGTGTGTGTGTGTGTGTGTGTGTGTGTGTGTGTGTGTGT
The DNA here is from genome assembly GCF_019279795.1 of Protopterus annectens. Lineage (NCBI taxonomy): Eukaryota > Metazoa > Chordata > Ceratodontiformes > Protopteridae > Protopterus > Protopterus annectens. Next base: position 1,656,401,461 of record NC_056725.1, on the reverse strand, counting down.
GTGTGTGTGTGTGTGTAGCAAAATAAGGGAAAACCAATTATACCGGAATTATATTTGCATACATACATTGTGACATACCTAAAATGTCATAGTTAATATTTTATAAGTATCATGGTTTAGATTAAAATGCCAATGCTTAGATCAGTTCAAGTGGTTTGTATGGTAAAATTAATCATTTTGCTTCAAAGAAAAAACTAAGAAGAGAGTAGCAGCCTTAGGTTCATTACAAAGGACTGAATGCTCTGCGGTTAAAGCTTGAAAGTTTTATAATGGCATATCAAGGGCTAACTGAGATATGGCTTTTTATGCAAAGATCCAAGCTGCAGGCATTCATTTACCAAAAGCAGAGCCATGTGATAAATGCATCCAACAACAAAAGACATGGCACACATATCTATATCTATTTATATCTATCTGTTTATCTATCTATCTATCCATCCATCTATCTATCTATCTATCTATCTATCTATCTATCTATCTATCTATCTATCTATCTATCTGTCTATCCATTCATCTAGCTATTCTTGCATAAATAATTATAGAAATAGCTAAATATTTACATACATTTCAACATATATTATAATATAAATGGAATACAGGACTTACTATAGAACACTGATCTTCATCCTGCACCTCTAAAATCCACCTGGACTGCTGATCCCCCCACGACTTCTGCAGGTCATCATACATGTGGGCATTGTTCCCCAGAGTGGAGGATTGGTTCATAGGTATGTACTAGGCTAATGGCCCTGGAGCCTTTACAAGCCTAGCCCATAGGATTACCCTGGCATCATGCCACCCTACCGTAGTTCCCAGTGCATCTGTCGAGTAGAGTCACTGGAGTGATCCCCGGGGTGAATTTTCTATTTTTCATCCACTCATCAAGATTTCTGTTGAAAAGGGCCAGTGAGGTGCTCTGTCTGACATGTATGGGAAGGCTATTCCATAGCATGGGCAGGTTATGAACCTCTCCCTCCAGCATGTTCTGTTGATTGTGATAATGAGGTTGATGTCTCTGGAGTGTGTGGTGTAGAGGGATTGGGATTTCTTTAGATGTAGCATTTCTAACAGAGCTGGGTCAGACATGGCTTTGTAAGTAAAGCAGAGATCACCTCTAAGTAGACGATATGAGACTGAGAATAGTTGGAGTTTTTTGATACTGTCCATATAGAACAAGTGTTTAAGGCCTAGGATCCTCTTCATGAGGTACTTATGCGGCGTCTCCAGTTGTTGCAGGTGTCTAGTGAGGTACATGCCCAATAGGGCATTGTACTCAATGATTAGCTTAATGAGGGAAGAATAGATGGAGACAATGACCTCTTTCTTCCTGGATGCAAACCTTTCAGTAATGAGATGTGCCACATAGAAGGAGTTTCTGACCAGAGTGGCAATGTAGTGGTCAAAATAAAGGTTACTGTGTTCAGTGGACTACCATCAATGTGGTAATTCATGGGAACTGGGTTTTTCCCAAAGGGGATGGTGACACATTTTTTGGCATTGACCTTAAGGCCATGGTTCAGACACCAGTTGTTGGTCTCAGTGAGGCCTTTCTGTAGGATGACAACATCACTCGGGGAGTTAATAATAGCTCCCAACTTGCAATCGTCTGCAGACTTTTTCAGCAAGATTCCCTTTGTGTTGGCTTGGATTTCAGAGAAATAGATGCCAAACAGGAGAGGACCAAAGGACCGAACCCTGTGGGACTCCACTCATGACTGGTCAGCAGTCTGACTTGGAGTCAGTTATGTTCACACTGTGGGTTCTATCTGTGAGCCAGTTTGCAACCCACCTAGTGATATAGGGGTTGATCCCTAGCTTAGTGAGTTTTTCTGTGATTCCTGAGTAAACAATGGCATCAAAGGCCTTGGCCAGATCAATGTTGGCTGTATGAAGTACCTTGTTGTTATCCACAGCTCTGGTGACTGACTCAAAGAAGTTGACCAAGTTGAGCAGGCATGATCTAGCCTTCACAAAACCAAACTGTGTGGGATCCAGAGTTTGGAGATTTCCTGTATCCTTGTTTATTAGGTCCATGATGATGTGTTCCATAGCTTTGATATCAGACTCATCAGGCAATGGGGCAATAGTTCCCAGGGTCTGTAGTCACTCCTCTTTTGTGGAGAGGGATGATTGTAGCAGTGCCCCATTCGGTAGTGCAAAAGCCTGAGGTGAGGCTGTGACTGAACAGGGTAAACAGGTGAGGTGCCAGCTCACTCTGTAGTTCATGTAGAACACAGCCAGGGATATTTGCAGGTCCCATAGAAGCTGTATTCTTCACCTTGGACAGTGCTGTTTTAACCTATGCAGGAGTAATACTGGGCACCTGACAATCTACTGGTATTGCGATTGGTCCTTTGGTGGGAGAGAGGGGTAAAGTTGATACTGAATCTGTTGGCCAGTATATTTTCAATATCCGTTGGCTCAGTATAGGAGGTACCATTGTGCAGTAGCTCAGAACAAATCTGGGTATTGCTCTGAAGATTTCTTACATTTTTATTTTTTATTTATTTTATTTTTCATTTGTTGACCGGGAGAATCTGACTGGATAAATGTCAGTTTTCAGCAGAGGCCCGGGGAGAAAATCTCCAGAGTTTGTAAATATACAAAAGCAAGCAAACACATATAGAGTCATTTAACAAATACATAATACATAACTATAGAGGGCCTTGTGGTTGTGTTTACTATCTGCTGCAATTTTGTTTTCATAGCTACCTTTAGAGGATTTGATGAGGGATCACAACTTTTTGTTGAGGCTGATAAGGGAGTTTTTCCAGTCTTGGGACTCCACTTTATTCCGCATCAGTTTCCTCCTTCTGTTGTTGAGTTTGTTGAGTTTGTTTATGACAGGGGACCACCAGCTTGGCTTCCTTTTTTTGGAGGAGAGTGTCTTGGTTCTATTGGGTATGGCGAGATCCATGCATTTGTATACGTGTTCGTACAGTGCATTGGTGTATGATTCAGCATTCATGCAACTATTCTCAATTTGCATGGGTGCCGTGAAGTTAGCCACCTGTTTTTAGGAGCCCAAAGTCAGCCTTGGAGAAGTTTTTCATGGTGGTTACCTTTGTGAGTGGGGGTGGGAGCCATGTGAATTTCCAAGGTGATTAGTTTGTGGTCGGATCTAACCAGGGAGGAGTTGACTACTGATGTAGAGCAACTGTCGCCCATGTTAGTAATGACCCAGTCAAGGATGTTGCTACCTCTAGTGAGGGTAAGAATGAGCTTGTCCAGGGCATTGGAATTAATGAATTCCAGGAAACGTTCGGCAAGTATATTGGTCCATGAGTAGTTTTCCCAATTAATGGAGGGGTAGTTGAAGTTGCCCAGTATGAGAGTGTTAAGTTGGACCCTAATATTCTCCAGGGTGCTTAGGAATGTGCAGTGTAAGTCTTCGGACATGGTTGGGGACCTATAGCAGGCTATGACCTGAATCACTGTCTTACCCAATGTTAGCTGCACCTGAAGTATCTCTGATGCATTATGTTGGGCTACCAGTCTGGAGGTGTAAGCATCCTTTATGAATATGGACACATCACCACCTTTGAAGCTTCGATCCAAGTAGTGGGGCCGAAAGGTCAGGTGTGGAAGGAGTTATAGCTTGGTAGTGCAGGGTGCTTCCTGCTGCCTTGAACCAGGTCTCTGTTACAGCACAAATGTCAATGTTCTCCATTTTAAGGAGTGCTTCGAGTGAGTGCATTCTGACATTTAGACTTATAGCTTTGAGCAGCATGACCCGCAGATTGCATTTGTTTATAGCTGTTATGGTGGTAATTTGGTCTTTGGAACACCACCAAAAAAAGCACTATAGGGTTGGCAAGAGCCTTGCCCAGTATCCGGAAGCCCAAGAGTGACAGATGTAGGCCATCTCTGGCAAAGCATCGAGGTCTGTTAATCATGCCATCCCAAGCAGGCACATACTGGATCCCGTTAGAATGACACCAGAAACTTATCCAGTTGTTGAAATTAATCATTTTCTGCTTGTACTGTGGTATCATTCTGGGTGATGGTAGGTTGCTGCTCAGGGCTAGAGTCATACCTGCCTGGGCTACATAATCCAAGAGCTCTTCCATGTTTCTTTTCATGTAGTCCAGGGAGGTATGTCTCAGGTCCTTCACACCCACATGTCCAATGACAGAGTCATATTTATACCTGTTGTTGGGGGACCTGAGTGCACCCATTATGGGGTGGATCCTGGCACCTGACAGGCAGCTGACTGTTACTTTCTTCTTAATCAACCTAGTGAGTATGACATCAGTGTGCCTCACTATCGAGTCATCTATGATTAGTGTATTGGGCAAGCTCTTTTGCCTTAGGGGCTTAGACTGAGGGGCATACTGTGCAGGTGAGCTATGTGCTGTGTGGTTTTTGCTGTGTTGTGGTGGTCGAGTGCAGTTCTGCCTTGGAGACATCTGCTGTTTGGGTAGATTTCTATTGAGAGCCTCCGCATAGGTGGATGTGTGGTTTGTGTTTTTATATGAAAGCTAAGTTGTGATGGTGGATGTTCTGGAGGACTGTGTGTTGCACATGGTGTGGTGCAAGTGTTGACCTTCTCCTCTTGACCAGCTATTCCGGTCTTGGCTGGAGAGTGCTTGGCTTCCAATTTGGATATATAAGTGCATCTCTCGCAAGTCTGAGTATTGGGAGGTACGAGGAGTGGTTTGTCGGTCTACATTGCCTAAGGATGCCCAAGTTCACAAGGTTAATAAGAGAAAGCACAGAGAACTGACCTTTAGACATTACTGGAGGGGTGAGTATTAATAATAAGTACTGGAGGTGTTTCCTTGTAGAATGTTTAGTGCTGGTAGCACTTTTGTGTGCTACAATAATTGCTACAAGAAGTCTGGTAAAATGCTAGACTAATAAGCTAGTTAAAGTGCAGGAGAGGAGAGAACTAGCAGATCTAATGGAAAAATTGAAAAGCAGACTTTGGCACCGCTCAGAAGTTTACAAACAGTCCTGGATACAGCAATCTGTATCTGGACTAGACTAGTTATAGGAAAGGGGGAAAACAAGTGCAAATGCAGGCTTTTAAACCAAAAAGTGGAAAGAGATGGAAAAACTGCCCAAATGGCCAATAAACTACAATCTCTGTGCAAGAAACCACTTTTCTTGTGGTAAATAGGTTACCTAGTGCTTACCACTCCCACTGATAAGCTAGAAGGCTTCCCTCCAACACAGAAAGGCTTGGGGGGGCTCAGAAGCTTATATACAGTCCTGGATACAGCAAACCTGTATCTGGACTAGACTAGTTACAGGAAACGTCAGAAAAGTGCAAACACCGGCTTTTAGACCAGAAAGTTGAAAGGTATGGAAACCCCCCTCAAACAGCCAATAAACTACAATTTCTGGGCCAGAAATCATTCATCTTGTGGTAGATAGGCCTCCTAGTGCTTACAACTCCCACTGACAAGCTAGAAAGCTTCCCTCCGACACAGAAAGGCTTGGGGAGGTTCAGAAGCTTACAAACAGTCCTGGATACAGTATATCTGTATCTGGGCTAGATGAGAACAAGTGATCTTTCAGCTCTAGCCAGATGCCTATCTTCTTACAATTTCTGTCAGCAACAGCTTGTTCCATCTTCTGTTGGTCTGACTCCCGCAGCAGGTAAAGGAGTATTTTGTCATTTTCACTAAAGTAGTTTGGAGTATGGCCCTACACTTTAATGAATTCCATAGTCACTAAGTACCAAGTTCAGAAAGAGATGTATAAGTCTGAAATAAGGAAGACTTGGAATGTAAACCACAACCACTATGGTATGACAACCTCTGTCCAGCCCATGCACCCATATTCATAGGTTTATAGGTATGTACTAGGCTAATGACGAAAGGGGCCCTTATAAGTCTGGCCTTGCAACCCAATCCAAATGTGTCCTTATGTATCATGAGCATTTATTAGGAGACGGTTTGTTAGGAAGTTTCTAGAGGTTATGTGGAGGGAGAAATGTCAGTTTGGGCATTACTGTCTGCTTCTGTCTATCAGAGACATGGGGCCAAACCCAGTGTGAGTTTCCAATTTCCCATTTGTTGGTCAAGGTTATGTTTAAGAAGGGTTAGAGATGGACTCTGCTTCACAAGGATGAGGAACTGGAGACCCTGATGAGATACTGGGTTGAAACCTACTCAACAGATACCAGTGAAAAAGTTTTGTGCAGTAACAAAACATTTATCAGTATAGGCTATAATCCCATGCACTGCAGAGAAATTAATTAATTAATTTATTTATTTTATTGCAGAAATAAATGGTAAACTTTGAATGTGTGATATTGTTGTGTTTTACGTGTTGTTAAAGGAGGTCATATATGCTTAAATTGTTCTCTGTAGCAATAGCAGGGAAGTCACACAACAATTTCCGGATGAAAACCTTATGGAATGCTTCATTAGTAAAGTTTTAAGATAAGATGCAGATTCCTTTGTGTAGGAACTGCATAGTGTGAATAAGAACAGTGGGTATCACAGAAGCCTGAAATGGTGAGGTCTAGCCAGAGATAATGTACATAAGTTATAGCATGCTGGAGCTCAATTCAGGTGTCAATGGTGCTCAAGTTTGTGCATGATCAGACTGCAGCCCAACCAAGCTGAATACAGTTATACCTACGAGAGCAAATGTACTTGCGCAATGCACTGAGGCTCAGTTGCCTGAGAACTTCACAAATCCACTCCAGCTTCTGCCAGCTTGCCTCAGTTTGTCATCATAATAGTCACTGAGTTCCTCACTTTCAAGAAAGTCAATTAAAAGCATGGACAATCTAAAATGATTTATTAAAAGAAGAAATACCTTGGAATTATTAGGTAAAGGCAGTTATCAATGTAATTTAGTGTGTCCCATTCCATATTATCCATCTGCCTGTCCAGCACTAAAAAGCCTTCTACACAACTAATTTCCCAGTCGGTCATTGCAATCCATTGACCAAAAACTCATGTTTGTCTACAAACCTAGCAAATATGCTGGGCATTGTCTGTACTCATACAAGGTTGCTAAGGCCTGGAACTCTTTACCTGTACCCATCAGGTCTATACCCTCCCTCCCATCTTTCAAAACCACGCTGAAAGACTTCCTAGTTAAAATTTGTCTCTGTCCTTGCTCAAAATCAGGATAAACTATATCCCTAAATGTGAAGAATACCTTTTCATCCCTTATACCTCTTTACTCTCCCTTCTTCGCTTACTTCCTTACTGCAATCTAATTTTCTTCCCTGGCTTTCTTTCTAAATATACCATAAGTCTGTTTTTCCCTCACTTCATATTGCAATTCCTATTTGTATTAGAATAGCTAACTTTAATTTCTCTACAAATTGTCTAAAATTTCTCTAAATATTAAATGATTGTCATATACCTTGTATTGATTCTTAACCAATGTTTCATAGGATCATAGGAGGTTACTAGGCTAATGGCCCTGGGGCCCTTACAAGCCTAGCCAAAAGTTTATTCTCAAAAAAGAAACCTCAGTCAACACCTGTCACCCCTGTCAATGAGGGAAACAGTTGGAACCCCTGGGACAAACGTGTGGTTTCCCATCCACTCATCAAGGTTGCGCTTGATGAGGGTCAGCTACATACTCTGTTTGACGTGTATGGGGAGTCTATTCCAGAGGCTGTCTCTCCACCAGGTTTTGTTAATGTTGCATGTTAGATTTAGGCCTTTAGATTGGGTAACGTGCAAGGAGTTAGACTTACAGATATGAAGCATCTCTAGTAGGGCAGGGTCTGAGATTGCCTGTAGCTGAGACACAGATAATCTCCGAGCAATCTATATGATACTGAGTACAGTGATAGTGATTTGAGCCTGTCCACATAGGACAGGTGTTAAAGGCCATGGATTCTCTTTGTGAGGTATTTCTGTGTCCTTTCCAGCTGGTGCAGGTGTTTGAAGAGGTACATACCAAATGGAGCATTGCACTCAATTATTGGCCTAATAAGGGAGGCGTACAGAGAGGTAATAACTTCCTTTTTTCTGCATGCAATCCCTCCCTTTACTTATGAGATGAACCAGGTAAAAGGCTTTTCTGACCATTGCAGCTACATGATGGTTGAATGTGAGATTGTTGTCAACCTGTGCACCAAGGTCTCTCACCACAGGTTGTGTGCTTAGGTGGTTGCCGTTGATGTGGTAATCAGTAAGGTCTGTGTTTTTGCTGAATGGTATGATAACACATTTTTTTGCATTTAATTTAAGGCCATGACTTTGGCACCAGTCATTTGTTGTTGTGAGACCCTCTTGTACTATGTTAGCATCATTTTGGGAGTCAGTGACAGCACCCACCTTACAGTCGTCCTTAAAATCTGTCAGCCACAGGCCTTTTGTCTTTGCCTGGACCTCTGAGAAGTAGATGCCAAACAATAGGGGTCCCAGGACAGATCCCTGGGCCTGCTGTTGGAGGTGGAGGCACTTATTTTGACCGGGTGGATCCTTTTGGAGAGCCAGTTGACCACCCACCTGATGAAATAGGGATTTATGACAAGTTGTGTTAGCTTTTCAATTTATATTTTATTATATTTTTACATTTTATATTATGTCTATTTTGTTAGAATTATTTAAATTGCAGATGATTTTGTTTTATTTTTGAAGATTGTAAAATTATTGTTCTCAAAATGTTTTGTAATAATGTGGAGTTTTTCTCCCAGGGCCTCCACTGAAAATGGGCATCTACCCAGTAGGACTTTCCTGGTAATCAAATGTCAATAAATAAATAAATAAATAAATAAGCTTGCACCTTCTGGTAAAACATGATATTTTATGATATGTTTCTGATTAGTCATGGAATGCTAGGGAATGTGTAACTTGTTATTTTCTGTGCTGTCTGCAGCTGTCAGGTGACTTATTGCAGACACTGGTTTCTGACATTGGGTAATGCCAATACCATACTACAGGCCATCTTTATTATAGTAAGGAGTGACACATGATCATATATTTAATGCATACTGTACTCTACAGCAAACACTTGTAGTTATACATTTTATTATTTCACCAGAGGAGTACATAACACAGTCAATATTGCAAAGAAAAGACTAGCCCCCACAGCTTAATACTTTACTATGCTTTTTATACTTTTTTCATTGTCATTTGAACTGGCATGCACAAGCTATAATTACTTAAAGTCTCATATGTGTAAAGCAGGTCCTAATGTGTACTTGAAGGTTAGGAAATGTTGCAGCAGCTGTGAAAAGCTACAGGACACACAGCTTCAGTTCTGAGGAGGATCACTTCCACATGGATCTTAGAGGACATATGGAAAACATAGTTTTGGAAAGAGGGACCAAACAAAGCAGAGAGCTGAGGCATGGAATCAAGTCATTGCTAACATAAATGCAATAGAGGGAATGAACCACACCTTAACACAGAGTAAGAAAGAAGACAATTACATAGTGGGACATGACAGGACAAGAGCTAGGCAGAATACAATTGCCTATATCAGCATTGGCACAAGACTTTCCACACTCCAGATTTTAAAGCCAGATGAAGAGTACATTCTTTCTTTCTTTAGTGGGTGATTACTTCTACTTTCCATACTCCAGCTTTTAGATGAAGAGTACATTCTTTCTTTCTTTAGTGGGTGATTACTTTGATGCTGCTAGAATAATTATCAGGGCTGTTGTGAATACAGGTACTTACAGACCCCTGCAACCACCATAGTCAGGCAGGTAGGCGGTTAGTGTATAGGTGAGTTTACTATATTATTCTACTACATATTTTGCATGGTACCTGTTTACATATCACCTTTATATATTTCATCATCGGGTGTGCCATCAACTTCAGATATGAATCAAAGGCTATGGACATTGCATGATATGTCTGTTCATCTCATCTTTATTTAAAAATCTTTCTGTCACAGGCCATATTCACCACATCTTGGACATATTTCTTCACAGGTTCAGCACCAGAAACAGTCATATCCTGTGCCTTAGCAGGGCAGACTGATGTTGATAGCAGAATGGTTGCCACTGATGATACCTCTCATACTCAGGACTCAACCTGAGGAAAGTGACATACAGTTGCAGTGTACCAGCAGGGACAGCTTACCCCACAGCAAGTAGATAACTCCATAGGCAGAATGAGTAAATGACATTACAGCAGGGGGAAACACCATGCTGCCCAACACTTGCTTTTTGTACAATGCTGGAACTTGCTTGATGAAAAGGCTACCCTTACAGTGGTAGCAGCACCGACTGTCACACCATTTCACAGGGATCACACAGACAAAGGCATATTTTAAAGTTAGCTCCAGAGACCTTGGTTGGTTAGCACCAGGTGTGCTGTGATATAGTTCAGGCCAAGGCTACTGTCACTGAGAGTGAGATTTAAATTATAGTATTGCAGGGCATATATATATATATATATATATATATATATATATATATATATATATATATATATATATATATATATATATATATATATTTATATATATACACACATGGATAATTTCACCAGTATGTGGGGATGGTGGATCCAGGAATAATGTCATGATTCACACACAACATCCATGGCAGCCTCCATGGGCACACTTGTAAAGACTTATCAGATGCATTTTGGCAGCACAGCTAGATGTGGATGGGGGACTGTCTGCATGCATGATAGATGAGTAGGCTGAGCAAAACATGTATCTCAAAATGTGCCAGAGGCACTCATGTGGATTCACCCAAGAAAAAGGCAGTCATACCTTATAAGCCTACCACAACAAAGGATGCAAACTCCTCATGAAGGTCTACATTCTGCTGCACTGTTAGGTCAGTGTCAACAGGTTCCCCTGCAACCAATAGATCCTGTGATCAAAGAAATTCATCATCAAACCATCACTGACACCATCCTTAGGGTTCATTGTCCATGAGACCTTCCAAATATAAGTTACATTTTCATCTTCAGTAAGATAGACGCAGTACTCCCCCAGCTGCCACTAACCAGACAGGGCCAATCCTGCAGTTCTTCTTCTTTATGTATGAAAACAATAGATAGACAATAGCAGAGAGGGAAAAATTAAACTTCTCTTTTTTCAAGGCAACCAGTTTGGGCATAGTAAAATTCAAATACTCTATTCCGGAACAGTGAAGTGAAAAATCTCAGTATATCCCTAAATATAATTCATAACTCCTGCTTTTCACCCTTTAGTCAAAGCCTGTCAGTATAACTAACACATGTGCCGCATATCCCTCAGCTCTGTACAAATGATAACTAATACCAGATTATGGAAAGAAAAAAACAAAACATTTTTTGATATGCAGAGCAATGTTTGATGTACACTGTAAGCTGACCATGCACCACTTAGCATCACAAATAATACTGCATGCATCAAGGATTATCTGGTTGAATTTCTTCCACTGTTATGAAGTGAATGTCACAGTCCATAGTTGTGGACTATTTGACATCTCTTCCCCTGTGCTCCCATATACCATGCATGCCAATCACAGGGGTTGCCCTGCTACTGCTGTTAGCTGGCCACCATTGCTGTCATTGCTGGATGGTGGAATGTTAGAGGGAGCTGCACTGCCAATATCAGAAACTGGCTGTGGCAGTTACATATCAGAATGATGCATGATCATCCTGCATGAAGTGCTACAGTTATATTGAAGGGCACTACCAGAATTATAGAAATCAGCTTTGAACAGGCAAAACATTTGCTCAGTATATCTGTGTCTTGGGCAGGGAGGTACTGAGGCACTCTTCTGCAACTCTGTGAGGGTTACTGACTGGTATCATTAGCAAAGAATCAAGCGGGTAGCCTGCATCATCTGAATAACAAAACAGAGAGGGGGACATATAACAAAAAATGGGGTTGATTACTCAATAGCATCGATGCCACTCCACAGCGAAATAAATGAATATGGTTAGAGATGTTATTATTAGTTTGTACTTACCAACTAAGTGATCCTATGGTGTAGGAAGAGGTGGCATAGTTAGTAGGTACACCAACTACAGGAAGTACGATCACTGCCAAAATGTTAACACACTGATGATGCACCTCCTGCATCACACTCTACATGGCAGTTCCCATGTAGTCCAGATAGAGGCTCTAATAGCAACATAGGTGTCATCTACTATTCCAAGAACCTCATGAAAGCATGCCACCTGGTAGAAGACATGCATGGTACTAGCTCAGTCCTGAGGTGACACTCAGAAACAGATGCAATGAGTAACATGTACTAAGACTATGTCGAGCAACTTATGAAGAATTCTTGAGGCAGAAGCCTATGAGATACCCATCCTGTCCCCATTTTGTCTCTGGAAGTTCCCCATACCCACCATGTCCCCATTTTGTCTCTATAAGTTCCCCATGGCTAGTATAGTGAGTACTGTACATACCTTGATATCCTGAGGTATAGGAAGGCCTCACATCCCCCAATCTCTCTCTCTCTGTGGGTCATACAAACTCACCAAAGCCAATACTATGTCCATGTCCACTCTAAACCTGTTCAAGACTTCCTGACCAGCAAAGTTAGCTCTTGCCTATACCTATGTCTTAGCCAATGAATCCCATTTGGCAAACCTGGCTTTGGCATGGCTGAAATTAGCACTGCAGAGCAGGAGACAGCTAAGCTGGCAATAAATACATGCATCTTTGTTGTCTGAAAAAGCATGACTTCACTTTTTATAAGCCTGATGTGCATCAAAACGCAACTATGAAAAGTTTAAAGGTGGGAATAGCTTCTAATTTATATAAGCTAGATTTATATAGACATTTCACATATTCTTCATTCACATCTCATTATTACTTCATTTGCATAACACTTTCTCCAACTGGTTCAAACAGCTGGGCTGTATCTGAAGTGAAACTCAGCCAGTGTAGCCCACACAAATACCCACTGCACTTAAGTGAAACAACTATGAATAATACAATTAAACAAAGGATTAAACAACAGTAATATAAATGAAAAGTGCATATGTACATCCACATTTAAGTAAGTAGCTGAATGGTTGTAAAAGGCCACAATGTCTTAGTTGAGCAACTTCTAAGCAGCTTTAAAATAGAAATCATTTTATTAAAAGAAACAGTATTAAATAAATAACTTTAAGCAAACAATTGCAATATTTTAATTTATTGCAGTGAGGGGTTTAAAAACTTTATGAAATAGGTAAATAGATCACTTGTGTCAACAGTTTGCAATGACTACTAGTGTATGAGAATAATTAACATTTTTAGTATATGCTGGAAAGTAACAAATACAAAGAAGTTACCTTTGAGCAGAATGGTGGGTAAAATCCTAACATATAATACCTACGGTTTCTATATCACTGTTATTCAAAATACCATATTATAAATATTATAATGAAAGAATTATCATATCCTAAATATTTTTCCAGATATCAGACACACTTGCTTATAAAGTTTACATCAATTTTAGAAGCTATCCACAACCATTAAAGTAGTATGGCCTATTATTTAAAATCAAACATCTCTTTTGGTTAGAACTTGAAAACTTCCAAAGACTAGTTTCTGCTTTTTGTTTGGCTTTCTATATGTAGTCAATAGATATTTTAATCATTCCAGGAGAAATTGATTTTATCATTTTTTTTCAAGTTATAGTCCCTTACAATGGAAATAACATCCTTACAATCGGCAGTTCAACTGTTTTATGTAAACCACTCTTAGGTGCTGGAAATTTCTGGAAAGGAGAAAACCTTAAAGCTCTGCATGTTTTTAATATGATGGATGATTTTTTTGTCCTTCCTTGTTCTGCTATCTACCTGAAAAACTCTTACACAATTATTACTAGTCTGTCAGATTTTGGCACGCATATTATCAACAATTTGTTTTTTTCCTACTGCATGTCTCTCAGAAAATAACAACACCATGAAGAAGATTGATTGCAGTAAAATTTTATTTTGCAATAGACTCCACAATTCAAAAATAGTTTTTGCACTCTGACATACTACTTTCCGATATTTGTAAACCTTTCTTACTTCCAGCAGCTATTTAAGAGAAATCTGAAAATATTTTAATGAGATCCACTTGTAGAAGAAACAAATGTTCTTTATTTGATGAACAGGCTCTTTAACTACTCTTTCTTTTTATTTGTAGACATCATTTTTATTTTCCCAGCTCTGTGGCATAGAGAGGTGGAAATCAGTTTGTGATGCTGGCAGGGTAAGAGTGGAGTGAAGTAGTGGACTGACCTCACCCCCTTCAGGAATGACACGGTGTATAATTTTCTTAAGGGTTATGTGTGCTAGCTTGATTGTCCCTGGTAAAGACACCAGGGACCAACCTGTGATCCCTTATACCAAGGGTCGGGGTCCTTGCTAGGGATGCCTTTAATGATCAGTCTAGCTGTATCAACAAATATTTGATTTTAGTTGTATAGGCTTATACTAATCTGGGCAGCCGCGGTGGTGCAGCAGTTAGCGTTGCCACCTCACAGCAAGAGGTTCTCCGGTTCAATTCTCAGCTGGGTGCCTTCTGTGCGGAGTCTGCATGTCCTCCCTGTGGTCACGTTGGTTTCCTCCGTGTACTCCGGTTTCCTCCCACATCCCAAAGACATGCTGTAGGTAGACTGGACACTCTAAATTGGCCCTAGGTGTGAGGGTGTGCATGTGTGTGCCTTCTGTGGAAGGTTGGGCGCCGCCCTGGCAACTCGACACTGTAAAACTCCACTGCCAATCATGAGTGGACAGGTGATCCGCTGAGGCGACCCCTAACTGGGAAAAAGCCAAAAGAAGAAGAAGAAGAAGGCTTATACTAATCTAACTGTCCTTTTGGGGCCATTTTAAGCTTAGCCAACTATTCCTCTAGGCTCTTCCTCTATCTAGCATTTACTCTGACATTTTCTCCTTTTAAACCTTATATGTTCATCAATTACATAATCTTACTGTACCTACGTATTAGTCTTATATGTTTATCAATTACATAATCTTATTGTACCTACGTATTAGTCTTAGTAAAGAGCAGTAGTTTCTCTGTTCACTTATCTCTTTGTACCTATGTATTAATTATCAAAACATGTAACATATTCCCTGTTTATAAGTATGTAAACTGATGTCAATGTGGAGCTTTTCTCCCCAGGCCTCCGCTGAAAATGGACATGTATCCAGTCGGATTTTCCCAGTCAACAAATGTAAAATAAAATAAATAAATAAATAAATAAATAAATAAAATCCCATGTGAGAATCAAACCCCACACCTGTAAGGTAAAAACTTTAATCATTATGCCAACCATAACAGATCCTGTTTCTTCAGAAGTGATTAGAATACCAATTTCTAATTCACCCTACAATAACTTTTTTACCATTTAAGGTGGGCAATGTCTGTGGCTCTAGCCTAGTTAAAATACATGACAGCAACAGGTATTCCACTATCCCTAGACTTGAGGACATTATTGTAAAAAATACCCTGCTCAAACTAGTTCTATATGAATGGCTAAAAAAGAATATGTCATTTCAGGTTCATAGACAGAGATTAAGATCATAATAGTTTGCTCATAACTTTGATGTTGTTGGTTAGATTTATTGGTCTATAGTTGTCTGCATTATTAGTGTCATCACACTTATGTATTGGAATCACAGTAACCAAATATCAGTCACAAGAATCAGAGGCCCGTTCCTTAAGCACATAAACACACCTTAAATGCTTTGAAAAAAATGTTTTTTTTCTCTGTGGTAAATGCAACAAA
>NC_056725.1:1656125863-1656380863 GCF_019279795.1 Protopterus annectens | reverse complement strand
TATTTTTGTGCCATAGACAGCACACCTACTGCCTTCCAGAGTCTTACTGAAAGTTGTTCACATATGTATGGCTTAACATGGCTCTTATTTAGTACAATGCAGATGGTGTGCAGCCACTAAGAATATATTAGCAATGTGTTCAGAAAGTACCAGTGCAAAACACTCTGCAGTGCACACACTTGGCATGTACATGTCTTGTACTGTGCTTTCAGAAGCTATATCGTTTGTGGATGGTTGGAGGATAATGCTGCAAATCCCTGGCAGCCATGGCTTCTGTTTTTTTGACACATGCCCAGGGCAGCCACAGGAAAAAATATATAAGGGAGCACATTGGCAGACCAGAAACATCATAAACTGTGTACATATGCACATGAAGATGTGATTCAGATACCAAGACAGTTGAAAGCAGTGTTACAATATTCCCATGGAAAGGTATGTTGTGCTTATGTGACATACACCATTTCGATAACATGACTCTAAAAATTATGGGCATAGCACCCCACCTTCACTCGATCCAAGGCAAAAAAAAAAAGTTCAGAGATTACTGTGAATACGATGTACATCTGCCACCAGCTATCCAGCCAACCAGACAGGCCATGAAATCCTACGCACTGTCACAGCCTGGAGTAACGAGTCTCACATTATTGAAACGGGAAGGTCACACACTGTAGTCTATGCTTTGTTAGATCGTGTCTGCCTAGTGTGTGTATTGACTGAGTTATCTAGTGAGAGAAAAGGAAGAAGTTAAGTTTTGCTTTTCTTTCCCACCTTTATCCTCTTTTCTGAGCATTTGAAATATGAGAAAAGGTAGATTTAGAGATTGTGTTTGTGGGAGTTTCTGGCAATATTTGGAGATGTGGGGGAGGGGCTTGGTCCCCTGAAAGAAATTGTTTTTGTGTGGTTTGCATCCCCCTGGAGTATCAGTCTTTTGAGACAGTGCCTTCTGAGGATTTAGACATTTTAGATTAGATTAACTGAGTATCAGCAAAATGAAAATGCCTAAACTACATGACGTAGCATGGTTTACTATTGTTTCCACTTCATAACCCCTTGCAGCAAAATAGTATGATCCAGGCTCTCATTTCAGACATAACAAACATACAGCAGATGTTTGGCTAAATTAAGTAATATGAGGACATCTCAGCATACAGATTGTGAAATGTGACTCTGGCAGCTGCAATATAATCAAGATATATAAAGGAAATGGGGAAATCAAGAAAAAAGTGCAAATGGAAATATTTATGGAAGAGCCAAGTTTGGAGGTATATGAGGCTCAACAATTCACAGTTAAGATAGGAAGAGATTAGATAGACATGATGATATATAACCAATCAGCAGTAAATTCTTCGGGAATAGATGGTATTCTGGTTGGAGTTTGGAAGCTAGGAGGGAAGAAAGTGATTAAGATCTGAAAGGTTTTGTTGAACAGTATTTAAAGGGAGAGGAAGCACCAACATTCTGAAAAACAAAGCTGCAGTGGCTGTAATACCAAAAGACAGTAAAGATCCATCAGACCCAGCTTCATATAGGCTCATTTCAATTTTAAACCATGATTATAAAGTGTTTATGGATATAATGGCTAAAAGAATGGCAAAGATGTTGCCAAAATTGATAGAAATGAATCAGCATAGTTTTGTGGAGAGGAGGCAAACATTTGACAACATTAGTAGAACAATGATGATCGAGAGGGAAGTAGAAGGTAAGCCAATACTTGGGACTTGATGCATTGAAAGCATTCAACAGAGTAAGCTGAAATTTTATGAGTAGGGAAATGGAAGCATTTGTATTTCCTGATACAATATAAGGTTAATCAGGAGGATATATTAAGGATCAGTGGCAAAAATCAAAGTGGGATGGTTCCTCTTTGATAAGCTGTGTCTGAAGAGAGAAACCAGGTGTGGTTGTCTACTTTCCCCTTAGTTATTTGCATTATATCTAGAACTATTGGCAAAGAAAATAAAGGACTCAGAAATTCAAGATTACAGTTGGTATGGTATTCAACAAAAGTTGGCTTTATTTACAAATTATATTATTTTGTACCTGATAGAACCTGAAAAATGACATCTCAGTGTTGTGGAACATACTGAGACAGCTTTGTGTTTTTCCAGGATATAAAATTAATGAAGCTAAAACAAAGGCTATATCTGTAAACTATGTACCCATACATGAACTGTGTCAGCAATACCCATATTAATGGGGATATGATAAAACAAATTATTTTGGAGTATGGGTTAAAGGAATATTGTTATGGCATCTAAGGATATATGGGAAGAGAATAAACAAAAAATAATGCAACAATTGAGAAACTGGAAACTATTTTCTACGAATATGGATAGCAAGATACATACAGTAAAAATGTTTTTGACCCTTTAATTTTATGCATAGGTCAGGCATACTTTTATCAACCAGAGAAGAAGTTGTGAATAATAATTAGTAAAGAGTTGAGGGATTTTATCTGGGAGAGGAAGATGGCAAGAGTCTAGTGGGATAAGCTGATCCTTCCAATAGAATAAGGTGGTGTGGTTTAGGATGATCTGATTTAAAGGGATATTTTAGAGCTACTTTGTTAAGGCTCTTCTACATAACACTAGTGGAAAGCTACAACTCAAAGTGTAAAATGTTGATGATGAAGGGGGGATTCAAGAAATAAGGAAAGAGTATGATTTTGGATGCAGATCCTTAAAGAGAATAATAGTCATGCAGAATATTATATTCATAAAGTAGCAGAAGGTATACTAAGAAATAAAACACACAGGATTGGAGAAAGGAGATTCAACTATGTGGCACATCTCATTACCAGGGGTTTTGCATCCAGGAAGAAAAAGGTCATCATCTCTCTCTACTCTTCCCTGGCTGACAAAGTTTGCCGATGACTGCAAACTGGGAGCGAACATTGAAGCCCCTAGTGATGTTAACATCCTGCAAGGTCTTACACAGACTAATGACTGGTGCCAAAGTCATAGCCTTAAACTCAATGCAAAAAAATGCATTATCATCCCTTTCAGCAAGGGTGATGTTCCTGCAAACTACCACATTAATAGCAATACCCTAAGCACACAGTCAGTGGTAAGACATCTGGGCACACAGGTTGACAGCAACCTTAACTTCGATCACCATGTCCCACAGTGGTAAGAAGGGAATTTTATATAGCTCATCTCATAAGTAATGGTATTGCCTCTTCAGGCCAATAATAGAGTACAATGCTCCTTTTGGTATGTTCCTTTCCAAACAACTGCAGCAATTGGAGAGACCACAAATGTTCCTTGCAAAGAAAGTTCAGGGTCTTCAAGATCTATGCAGACAGACTGTAATCATTGTCACTTTACTCTATGTCATACAGACTGCTCAGAAGCGACCTGTGTCTTACATATAGGATGATTTCTGACCCAGGTTTAATGGAAATGCTGCACATTTGCAAGTCAAATGGCACACAGGTCACTCACTCAAAGGACCTTAACCTGGGTATGTGGCATCAACAGAACTTGCTGGCGAGACAGATTTGTCTCACAGAGGTTGCCCCACCTTTGGAAAAAGTTTCCTATTCATGTTAAATAAAGCCTCCTCACTGGCCCTTTTTAAGTGCAATTTGGACGGCTGGATGGGTAAATGGAAATTCACCCCAGGGATCCCACTTGTGTCCCTCATGGACAGGTGCAGTAGGTGCTGATTTTAGTATCTGCTTGAACCAGACACACTTGGGAACATGGGCTAAACCTGGCTAGGCTTGTAAGGGCCCTGGGGCCATTAACCTAGAAACCTCCTATTATCCTATGATCCTATGAACTAGTACTTGCTTTAATGTAATTTGGTAGTCTATTCCATACATCAGCTGCTATCTCAGAGAACCAATTAGTGCACTTCTCATTCCTATAGAATCTTCTACATGGGTTGTCTGATGATTCTCTAGTACGTTTTGATAACCCCAAACATTCCCAGAAATATCTGTCTCTAAATACCCTATACACCTGAATAAGATCTCCTCTCAGATATCTATAAGAGACACTGCACAAGTTCAAATATTTTAGTCTTTCTAATAACTTAAATTGTCACGTCCATGGATATCCTTAGTATATTTCCACTGTACTCTTTACAGTTTACTTATGCTTGTATTCTTATAGGGTTTCCATATTGTTATTCCATACTCAAGTTTGCGTCTAATGTAACTAACAAATAATGACTTCATCATTTCTGATTTCTTAGACTTTATACATCTTTTTATACAACCTATAGTCCTATAACTATCATTAGCCAATTGGGTGATATGATTAGAAAAACTCAAAGCTGGATAAATATTCACCTTTCAGTTTATGTCTCCCAAATCTCATATACTTAGTTTTTGATGTATTTATCAGTATATTATTCTCCTGTGCCCAAATGGTCAATTTAGTCACGTTCTTTTGCAGACATGCCTTATCTGTAACAGATGTAATCAGTTTACCCATTTTCAGGTGAGAAGCCCAGGTTTACCTTCAAGCTAAATAGTAATATAAAAGACATGTTATGCATAGAACCTGGTTTGAAAAATAAGAAGAAGGCTAACAGTGTTTCCTTTGCACATATGAGAACAGGGACTGTTCCCTGTAGGCATTGCAAAACATGTTCAAATGCGAATGGTTTAAATTATTTGATACATCCTGTTACAAACATGTGAATGGTTTAAATTATTTTATACATCTTGTTACAAACAAAAAAAAACACATTTGAGTTTTATGCAGATTGCCATACAGAGAATGTGGTTTACTTGGCATACTACAAGTCATGTCCGAGTTTTTATGTTGGAAAAAATAATTGCAAGTTAAAAACAAGAATATTACACCATGTGTCATCTATTTGACAGAAGGATAAACATAATGCATTGCTCCAACATGTTTCCAGCTGTCCAGATCATACATTTGTTTTTATGGTTCTGCATGTTGCACAGATGAAAAAAAAAAGGGGGGGGGGGTATTGTCAATGATACAGAGTATGCAAAGTTAAGATGGATCATACATTTGGCTGCTGACAACCCACCTGTGCTAAATAGTTATGTACCTTTAAAACCAGCCTTAAAGAAAAGATGGGTCAAGTATAGAAAGTAATTGGTTGCTTTTAGAAATGTTTTAATATTTAAAGACTGTAATGATTATGTGAAGTTTGTCTGATAAAGGACTTTTTAACCTGAAAGCGCTTATGTTTTATAATAAAAGATTACGGCAAGTTTGGACTCTGTTTCATTTGTTTTTGGATTTGTTCTTACAAGAGGTTCACGAGCAGTCCTTAAGGGAAGCTAAGAGGCGTGTGTTTTGCTACATTTTCAGGTCATCTGCATATAGGCTATAGAACACCTCAGATGAAAAAGTTAGGTCTGAAAGATGCAATCTAAACAAGAAAGGACCTAGGACAGAGCCCTGTGGGATACCCTGACTGTAGTCAATAATGTCGCCTTTCCAATTGCTGCATGATACTTATCATGTCCTACTTATAAGCCATGTGGCTATCCATCTTATCAAGAGTACATTGATACCTACTTGTTCTAATTTATTAATCAGTGTTTTGTGTATGACCCTGTCAAATGCTGAAGTTAAATCTATATAAATTATATCACAGCACAATTTTCCTTCATAGATGTTATTATATTGTTATAAAACAGCATGTTGCAGGTGGTAATAGATCTATTTTCAATATATGCATGCTGATATATGGATTCAAGTCCCAACCTATCCAATTCTGACAATAACTTATCCAATATTACCTTACTTAAGGGTCGATATGACTATGGGTTTGTCCTACTCCCCTTTCCCTTAAAGGCAGGTTTAATAAGAGCATGCCTCCAATCTTGAGGAATCTCCCCATATTTATATGACCTAGTAAATAATAGATATGATGGTACTGTAAGTTATTGCTGAAGTGTTCTCAGGTCATTATTACTAACTCTGTCTCCTCCCTGTGCTTTGTTTGGATACAATTTGTGCATTTCATTTTCAATATAATCTAGTTTGATTCCAATTTCTGCAGTTATCTGGATATCACTAGAACAATTTATCACCACCTTTGTGGAACCAAACTGTTTAGCATAAGATTTTCTTAATATATCTATAATCTGTTCTGAGAATAAATTTCAGAATCTACACTCAGTTTATCAATTAGTATGCCTTTACTCCTTCCACATCTTATGTATTTATAAAAAAGTTTCCTATTATCTCAATATCTTTATTTAAATTTACTTCAGATTTTCTTGATCTTGTTTCATACTATGCTTAATTTGTTTGTCCAGCTTGTTTATTTCAGTTCTCAAAGTTGTAGTTTGACCTCTTTTTCATTTCTTATATTTCTTGTCTTTCACCTTAATCGGTTATCTTTTTCTTGTGGAAATATATCCCCAAACCAGTTGTATGCCTAGATCCTGATGTTAAACACTTCTTTTTTTTTTTATTTTTTGCACTCAGACAATTTCCCTTTCAAAACTTCCCACATTCTATCTGCAGTTTTTTCCACTGAACACTTCACTCCATTTAGTTTCACATAGTGACTGATTTGCTTGCATATAATCTGTAATTAATCTTCTGTGCATTGGTTTAGATTTCAGTTTGACAGAATTATCTAGCAACAAATTATATGTAATAACACTGTGATTACTGCAGATCAGTAATTTATTTAGGAACACAAACAATGTCTAGTGTGTTCCATTCCTTGGTAGGTCTTTTTATAATCTGAAGCAATTGTTGTTCCTGAACATATGTTGTGAATAATGTCCTTACTAATGATGTTGAATCAATAATATTTCCATCTGTTTCTGGTAAATTGAAGTCCCCAGCTAATATTATTTTCCCCTCTTTGTTTCATGCAAGAAATGTTTGAATTCCTCTAGGTCATCAGCACTTAACTTTGGTGGTCTATACATTCCAAATGAGGTTTGGAACAGACCATTTTGTCCAGGGACATCTTCAAGGTTGGGGGTTAGTTAGAGTTGCAGGATTTGGGAGGATAGGGGTAGGATAGGGTTAAATAGGAATGGATGAGGTTTGGGAGGAAGTGAGGTAGGGGTAGGGAGGGGCTTAAAGGATGTTAGGCAAGTGTAACTGGATTAGGAGTCACATTTTGGTGTGAACTTGCTACAGCCAGTACTACATCCTTGATCCTTAAGGGTTCAGGTTGGCCTTGGGTTAATAGTGGTAAGGTACATTACAGTTTTTTTATTTTGAGGGGGGATTTCATTGCCCTGTTGGAAGGCAGGTATGGTGTGGTGGGTCTTGCGCTGCTGCCCTGGGGAGGGTGTCCAAGGATGGTGGGTGTCTGGATCTCTGCGGTAGCATAATCATCAGTGTTTTCCTATCAAAATGTGGTGAAATCAATATGTGTGCTGGTGTGAGGCTTGATTGCTTTGAGTGCACGGCGGAGGTTGCATTTGCGGATTGAGTTCATGTCTTTCAGGGGTTGTTTGCTGGTCGCTCCCTGTTTTCTGGGTTCTGAGGTTGATGGCAGCTGCATAGGGGCTGCCCCCACTCTGTTTTTGGAGTCAGTGTTGGTCTTGGGCCATTCACAGTATGCATAGTGATTTTAGACAATGTTGAAACACTGCAGCTTCCTTTTTGCAGGCTTTTGGTCAACAGTAACATTGGTACAGGCATGAGCAGTAGTTTCCATGCAGTTGCAACATGTTGTAGGCTGGTATTCATCTTCATATATTTTAAAAAAAATGAAGCATGTCTGATTTGGAGTGTGTTGTGGCTGGGCACCTGTGGTTCCATTCTGGGTGCGCCTCGTCATGCCTCTTGGGGCTAGTTGGGTTTGGGCACTGTCATACAGTTTGTTGTGGTGTGGGTCAGTGTCCATGCCTTGCGGATGTGCTGGCTTTGCGGGGTGGTCAGATTTTGCCTCATGATTTTGGTTGGTTGGAAGATCAAGGGGAGATTCGGCTGGAGTTGTACAGCTGAGATAGTTTTGTCTCAGGGTGAAACCATGAGAGAGGGTCGTGTTTGATGTCTGACGTGAGGGAGGAGCTCAGTTCTGGAGGAACTGCTTCTGTTTCGGGTGGATTCACGTAAGAGTTGAGTCCTCGGTTGCTGGTGGGAGGGCAATAATGTCGGTCGAGCATTGATGCTGTGTTGTTGTGCTGCAGATGGTGAACATTGCTTTCTCTGGAGTCTGGAAATTCTGATCCCGTGTTGCTTTGATGCATGTGGTGCATCATTTGCTGCACCAGGGAACAAGTGGTGGCCTTCTGCTTGGGGCTTGACTGAAGCCTGGGGGGATGAAGACTGCAGGATGCCTCATGGGGCCACCAGGTGGGGATAGTCTTTTGTGCCCACCTAGTGCATCAATTGGATTTCATTTGTTGCCTATGCGGGTGGCATCTGGTGTGCATGTGTTCTGTGTCTTGTGTTGGAGCATTGCAAGTCAGATGCTGAATGCACAGTGATTCTTGAGATGGGGCTTGTTCATTCTGCTGGGGGTAGGGTTTTCTGTGGTTCGGCTTGGAGGGTGTTTGTGGTGGTTGCTGTTCACAGGCTTGGTTCAGCTTGGAGTGCATCGGTGGTGGCTGCTGTTCACAGGCCGTGGCTGCTTTGCCAGTTGACTGTCCAGGTTTTCAGGGAGCTCCTCACTTTTGCCGCACAGTGTCTGCTGTTTTTTGGGAAAAGAAGGAAATCAAAGAAAAAAGGGAAAAAGAAGGGAAGTGAGTGGTTCGAGTGGCAAGAGTTGGGGCCCTGGAGGTGCGGTCATTTGGAGAGAACATTTCCTTGTGGGTGGTATAGTTAAATTGCCTTTTGGTAAGGCAGGGTTGTCAAAAAAAAAAAAGTGAGACGGAGTACATAGAGTACTGATATCTATGCCATTTAAAGTTGACTATAACGTTATGAAGGAAAGTTCCAGTTGTGATGTGCAATCTTCCTCACTCTAGCATCATTTTAATATGCACATGTGGATCCCCTGTTAAAGTTGATATTTTCTGAGACTTAAATCCGTAAGGAATGTTTGTATGCAGTGTGATATTCATTGATGGTGGAACTTAGGAACATTATAAATTTGCCTATATGCTGCAACATGTTGGTGAAAATTTTATTCAATGTGTAAGATAAACTATGTCAGTGGAAGGATCATGAAATATTTTTGTAGGTAGGATTTAAGTGCTGTGCAAATGAAGGTTTTCCACACAATGGGCTTTCCCTCTTGTCCAGTGGAGGTCTGGTTCTCACAATGCTTATAATAGCTGGGATGGTCACAGTAAGGATCGATTCAAGGTGTTTCAAGTTCAATACATTTGAGATCTGTGGAAATGCTGCTCTATTCCACTGTGTACTCTTCTTCAACTTATTTTCCTCGCTCCTCTCATTTGTTTTTCTTTTGAGAATCATCCTTAGTTTGCACTTTGTGTGCATAATCTGGGTTTAATAACTCAATGAAAGTTAACGTCAGGTATCTGCAGTTTTTGTGGGCTGGCTGTGCATGGCACTTGCATGGTGTAGCGGTAACAGTTGTGGGGGGCAGGGATTGTACAGTTGGACTGGACGTGTGATATAGTTTTATATTCCTGTGAACTGCTGAACATTCAAGCATGGCAGCAACTTGATCTCTGGAAAAGCAGCCTGGCTGTTTTGCTTCTGCTTTGCTAGGGTGGATGTAATAAAGAAAAAAAAAAAAAGGGCAGGAGTTTTGCCGATGTTCGGTAACATGTAGGACTGAGTAAGTCCACAGTAATGATGTTTCGGGGAAAAATGTCAGGGATGTTAGATGGAAATGGCAGCTTTTGTAACATTAGTCCTGCCACTTAGTTTGTTACATGGTTTTGTGGCCACATTAATTTTGAAGGGAACAATATGAGGTAAGGCAATTCTGTTTTCTTATCTTACCTTTTATATTTCTACGATATGTCAGAACTTGTGGTTATATGCAAAGTATTCCCTGGTAAAGAAGATAAGTTATTTGATTTATATTTAACATTTAGATGAACTACTCCCTGCTCTTTTGATAAGTCATACAGGATCTTTAACATGCAGCATGCTACCATCAACTCAGACAGATGCAACCTCCACATATTACATCATTCCATGCACAGTACCCCTATATCAAAACTAAACCTTGAACCCAAACACCTGGTTTGGAAGTAGAACTCTCTTCCTTTTGATCTGTAAAGAATCATATTTGAGTGTGCTGTTTTCTGGGCCACTGACACTAATAAAGCATTGTGATAGGGCAACAAGTATGCTGTTAACTGTAACAGCTACAGTGTGCATTGTGTCCATTTGTTCCACATTATGTGTTTAATGTGCCTCATTTGGAGATGGAAGGTTAAGAGCTAGGCAGATGGCTTTATAATATAAGTTAGCTTCGCTTGTACAGGGCACCAGTGGATGTGGTCTGGAATTGCAAGGTTACCCGGGTTGTGGATATTGCTAGGTCCCTTCGTGTGTAGGGTTTAGTTTATCATATTCGACTAGTAGTTAAATTTATCTTGGGTATTTGCTAGGCTCATTGGAAGCATAGCTTTAGTTATGGCTGCTTTGTTATAGATGTGACTGGCGGTGGTACATTCCTTACTGTGTTGGCGGGATAGGTTGTCCTTGTAGATGTCTTGGAATGGGAGTTATGTATTTTGGATTATTTACATGTCTTTTCTTTCTTGCAGATGGGGTTGCGGAATGCTGCGGCTGTAATTTGGAATAGGTGGGTATAAGATGGTAGCCTTTTCTTTACATATTAGAGGGTTTATTTTCCTCCTTTTCTTTGTAGATGGTGGTGTGCTGAGTACCACTGGTGGTGATACACAGTGAATTTGCAGATGATGGAAGCAGTGGCGTGAGAGGAGATTACACATGGGGTATACAAATGGGCAACAGTTACTGATGGAAGTAAGTGGATTTCAAAGTTGTTGAGTTTTGGTAGGGGATTTACACTGCTAGTCAGAGAAGGATAGACATTTGAGTTTTTGATCTCAAGAGTTCATTGGTTGTAAAATTTGTTCTATTACCAGTTCAGTATGTTAGATTAACATTGGAAGCTGCCCCTGTTTTGGGCATTTGCATTCTATAGTAAAAGGGAGCAATGGCCATAGGTAAGAGTTGGGTGGTGCACAGGAAGGCCAGAGATGGGCATGTGCTGAGTGATCAGTGGTCAGCACACTGATTAAATGCCTTTGAAAGGTAATGGATGCTTTATGTGGATTTTGATGGTTGCATTAGTGTATAATGGAATTGTGGATTTTGGTGCTTGAGTGGTGCATAGGGGGTTATGTAAGGAGGTATGTTTGGATCAAGGTAAGGTAGGACTAGGGGTGTGATGGTGCAGATCCCAGTGGTTGTTATCATTGATGGAATGGTGCATAAATGTGCTTGATTGGGTGAGTGTAATATAAACAGTCGCTGTCCTGCAGGAAATAGTTAAAGGCAGTTGATGTTGAGGGGCTGGACGTTCAATTGTTGGAGTTGTGTACAAAAGGGACACAGGGAATTTTATTTTATTCACTGTTTAGCAAGATATGTCGAACTTGGTGTGATCTGGGTAGTGTATCATAGGTTCATAGGTTCATAGGTTGATACTAGGCTATCTGCCCGAGGGCATTTACAAGCCTAGCCCATAGTTTTGTGGCTTACGCCACCCCTTTAGTATGGGGAACTATACCCATTATTTTGCTGTGCCTCTGTTGAGCAGTGACACTGAGGTAATCCCTGGGGTATATCTGCGATCTCCCATCCATTGGTCAAGATTTCTCTTGAACAAGGCCAGCGAGGTGCTCTGCCTCACATATACCGGGATTTTATTCCACAGCATAGGGAGTCTTTGGGTGATGAATCTATCCCTCCAGCACGTCCTATTAATAGCCGTGTCGAGGTTTAAGTCTCCGCCCTTGTGGCTCTGACGGATCTAGATTTTTGAGGTGAAGCATATTCATCAAATCTGGGTTTGACATGGCCTTGTATGTTAGGCAAAGGTCACCTCTGAGCAAGCGGTAAGCGACTGAATAGAGCTGGAGTTCTTTCAGTCGGGCAGCATAGGACAGATGTTTGAGACCCTTTATCCTTTTGGTGAGGAACTTTTGTGGCCTCTCCAGCTGCTGCAAGTGTCGGGTCAGATACATTCGAATGGGGCATTGTACTCAATCATTGGTCTGATGAGTGATGAGTATAGGAGACTATGACCTCCCTTGATCTAGATGAGAATCCCTTCATGATAAGGTGGGCAATGTAGAAGGTCTTCCTAACTACTTTAGCTACATGGGTGTCGAATGACAGACTACTATCAACCTGGGTCCCCAGGTCCCCGATAACTTCTTCTGTACTCAGTGGATTGCCACCTATTTGGTAGCTAGGGGTAACCTTGTTTTTCCCGAAGGGTATGACTATGCATTTTTTGGCATTTAACTTTAGGCCATGGCTCTGGCACCAGTTATCCATTTCTGTGAGACCCTTCTGAAGGATATCTGTGTCAGATGTGTTTTCTACTATGGCGCCCAGTTTGCAGTCATCTGCAAACTTTGTCAGCCATAACCCTCCTGTGTTTGCTTGTACTTCAGAAAAGTAGATGCCAAACAAGAGTGGGCCCAGGACTGAGCCCTGTGGTACACCACTTGTGACAGGCTTTGAGTCTGACATGGCGCCAGCAACTCTGACCCTGTGGGTTCTGTCACTCAGCCAGTTTGCAACCCATCTTGTGATGTATGGGTTAACATTTAAGCTGATGAGTTTTTCAATGATACCCGAGTGGGGTATTGTATCAAAGGCCATCGCCAGATCGAGGTAGGCTGTATGGACTGCCTTTCCCTCATCAATGGCTTTGGTGACTGTTTCGAAAAAGTCAACCAAGTTTAGAAGGCATGATCTGCCTTTGACAAAGCCAAACTGGGATGGATCCAAAGTCTGCAAATTCCCTATGTCTTTATTTATGAGGGCCATTATGATCCTCTCCATGGCTTTGCAGATAAGGCTTGTCAAGCTAATGGGCCGGTAATTTCCAGGGTCGGTGGAGGCACCGCCTTTGTGAAGTGGGACCACAGCTGCAGTGCGCCACTCCCTGGGTACGTATCCAGAGGTAAGACTATGATTAAACAGCTGTCCTAGCTGTGGGTTTAATTCCTCGTTGAGTTCGTGGAGCACACAGCCGGGGACACCATCAGGTCCCATGGATGCTGTGTTTTTTGCTTTGGAGAGAGCAGTTCTCACTTGGGCGTTGGAGATGTTTGGGGGCTGCAAGTAAGAAGTAGGATGGGGACTGTGTAAGGCAGGGTTGTGGATCTGTTATGGGGGGTCTTGGGGTTTTCTACAAGTAGGGTGGATGTGCAGTAAGTAAAGACATAGGAAGTCACTAGGTTAATGGTGCTAGGGCCCTTAAAGTCAGTTTATTTATATTCGTTTTATTTATGGTTATTATGCACTTGTATTTGGAAGTAAGGTATTCTGCTGGGGGAGGATGGGTTGATGTCTAGTAGATGGTATATTAATAAGTGTTTGTTTTGCACTCATTAAGGTGTTTCAAGGTTGGTGCAGCTAGGAAGTGTAAGGCCAAGGGGGGATAAGGTATGTTGAGGGCAAGTTATAGCAGGGTTTAATATTTGCTTAGGGGTAGTTCTGGATTTTTACTGGTGTGGGGAGCAGCACCAATTTTAGCAGTTGGGACAGTTACTAGGTTAATGGCTCTAAGGTTTTGATGAACTAGACAGCCTCAGGTAAGTAAGATTCCTTAATCCAGAGTGCATTCCATGTTGTTCTTAGTCAAGAGGGACATGGGTGATTGTTGCCTGTGTCCCAAAGGAATGGGCAGGATTGCTAGACAATGGGATTTTATGATATTATTTTGGTTATTTTAAGCAGTGAAATGGGGCTGGGACTAGGCATCATGGTTTGTTCTTGTTTCTGTGTGGTTTCAGATGATGATGGGCTTTGTGTTGGTTGTCCAGTTGAAGGGTAATGATAGGGGAGTCATTAGAATTGTTATTGCTCTGGCATTAAGGAGAGCTCATTTGGTTATTACTGGATTTGGTGGTAAATGGGGTTGCAATTTGGTATGATGGCATGTAGTTTACTCTGCATGGTTTTTATAATGCCCTTGAAGTCTTTGTGGAGCTGTCTTTGGTCATGAAGTAAGGATTATTTAGCTAATGTGTGGTGGGTATGCTAGCTTATCTTAGCATAGGTGAAGGATCGGTGTTTTCTTTTCAGTGTTTTTTAGTTACTGGTTATTTTTGTTATGTGATAGGGTTTTAGGAGTTAGCTATATCCACCTTGGTTAGTGGGGATGGGGTACACCGAATGATGTTTGGCCAGATGCCTTCATGGTGTTTAGATTGCTGGTAGTGTGCTGCAGAGAGGGGGAACAGCCTGGTCAGGCTGGTGGGCAGAGAAGAGGGGCAGGCTTGCCCTCTTCTGTTCCCCCTCTGTTGCTGGATGGTCAATTCAATAAGTTGGAAAAGGAAAGTGAGCGGTTGCGCTGCTTGATAAGTACCAGTAAATGGTAACGGAAGTGAGCGGGTACACTGCTTCATAAGTAGGTGAGTGGAGGTATGGATGCTGCTTACTGATCAGGATGAGCAGGTTTATGCTGTCCTGTCCTAAGATAATGTTACATGGATGTTGTTTCATCTGTATGATGTTTGGTTGAAATGAATCAATATTGAGTAACATTTATGTTTATGGAAATTTAATAAAGGTCTTCTAATGTCATTCAGTGTAATGTGTTTCTTGATGGGGACCAGGACAACAACAACTGTTATATGTTCCAGGGTCATCTTTATTGTCACAGTTAAACAATCTATAGCATTGGTGTTATTACTGAACATGCAATAAACACAGGTCTCATAACTTTATTTAATCCCTATCATAACATCTCCAACTGTTTTTTTTTTGCTGTTAGAATGGCTGTAACAGTAAAAATATTTATACCCTGAAAGAACTGATTTCTAATCATTGTTCTTTACCCATGTTTCACAAACAATAACAACATCAATCTTGTGGAAACATAGAAAATTTCCCAATAACAAAACTTCATTATTAATGCTTATAACAATAACAACAATCAGAAATGCATCAAATGCTGCTATCTGTGAACTGTTAAATTTTCGACCTGGCAAAAATTCTGTCTGAGGTTTGTCAAATATTGCAAAATATATTCTGCAAAAATTGTCTTCCCTGATCTTGATAAATGCACGCCATCCTGTCTGAACACGTGTGGCCAAAACTAGGCTTGGACGCTGTACACATTTTCATTTTTTAAAATGGGACACTTTTTCCATGTAGGTATTTACCCCAAAAATCTTTTCATTCACAGTGATCTGACTATCCTTTCTATATGTGATTTGTGAAAAATATGTCTTATCACCAGTACGAGCTATACTATCTAAGAGGGCTGTAAGTTCCCTACTAACAGTCAGAGAGTCCTTTTGGAAAAGATGATTTGTACCAACATGAATGAAAGCAGATCCATACTTCCTTTCATTAAGGTATTTCAAGGCTTGTCTCACATCTTCTGTTTTTGCTCCTGGCAAGCATAATACTATTCATTGTTCATTATCGTCTCTGCAAATTTAAGCATCAGTTCCTCTAATAACAGAATCTCCAATTCAAGAATAGATTTTCTGATTAGAACTGAAGAATCTTCAGCTTCTAATGACAGAGGTGACTCTCTCTTTGCAAATTCTGTAAGTAGAGCCTGGAACTCTCTTCCAGCTGATATTACCTTACTTTCTATCTTAGGTCAATTTAAAACTAGACTCAAACAACATTTGTCACTTAACTGGCTATGTCAATGTATCAAGCCTGGCTAACTCTCTCTAGAATGCGTAAAAATCTGTTAACCAGTTTACTGTGTAATTTAATTTAATCCTGACTTGCGCTCAGGATTTACTCTAACCTGTGGAACTTGTTTAACTTGCTTACTTATGTAATCTCTGTAAATAGTCTGTTTGTAATGTGTAATGCTGGTATTATGTAATGCTGCATCTGCTTACCCCTGGAGCTTTTCTCCCTGGGCCTCCTCTGAAAATGGACATGCATCCAATCGGACTATCCTGGTCAACAAATGTAAAATAAAAGAATAAAAATAAATAAATAATACAGTAATATCTGCTCTAGCAATTTTTTCAAAGGAATGATCTTCATCACCATTAGTATTATCAATCCCACTGTTTTTATTGCATATCAAATTTGCAAGCATACAATTTTCATCCAGCTGGCTTTGTACATCCACAGCTTGAACCATGTAGTCAACATCTGTCTTTCTCTTCTTTTTTCTTACAGTAATATTCTTCAGTCCTTCCACATTCAGTTTTGATCTTCAACTTCTAATACAGTAATATCTGCTCTATCAATTGTTACTGTTACAAAGGAAAGATATTCATCCCCATTAGTCTTATTAATCCCACTGTTTTTCATTGCATATTAACTCATTATAGCCGAGTGCACCTCCAAGCATTTCTGCAGTTACCTCCTACAGTGCCTCTAGGTGTCAAATGTTGCTTGTTCATATTTGCAGTGATAATTCCAAAACCATGCTACATACACGGTATCAGAATATTTTATCTTGAAGCATACATGATGGCAAAAACATTGCACTGATATTTGACCTCTGTCAATGTGTATTTGTTAGAACTGTAAGATGACAAGTCTATTTTTAAAGGCTTAGGCCACACTCATCTGGGGTTAAAGACACACACTCAAAAGAGCATACAATTCTCATCCAGCTAGCTTTTTACATCCATAGCTTGAGCCAAGTAGTCAATGTCTGTCTTTTTCTTCTTTTTTTTTTTTTTTTTTTTTTTTTACAGTAATGTTCTTCAATCCTTTCACATTCAGTTTTGATTTCTTCCTTTTCACCTACACCTTGCCTCTTTTTTCTACCTTCTCTTTTTGGATAAATTATGTCTTTTTCTGTAGACTGAGGGTTTCTGATAGACAGATATCTTCATTCCCTGTAACCTGTGTATTACATAACAAAGCAGTGCCCTTTTTACTACATACTCTCTTTACTTTACAGACATTAATCAGTTTCTTTTACTTCCTTGTTATTTGTTGTGAACTTCTTCCTTTCTTTCTTTTTTTGTTTCCTTCTAAACACTCTGAATCCTCAGATTGCTCAATGCTTTCATCCAGAATTCCAGTGTTGCCAGGGGCATTGTCTTGTTTCATAGGGGTTGAATGATATTTACAGACAATAGAAACATCATTTCCTAAATGCAATGTATTTGCTCTTTGCCTAGCATTATTTATCTCACTAGTCCAGTCGTTAATATATGTAACAACAGTTCTCCAAGCCATGCCAGTTGCACAGGTGTAATCATTTTCAGTAAGTCTAGATTTACTTCTGATAATGGTAA
Organism: Protopterus annectens; assembly: GCF_019279795.1. Classification (NCBI taxonomy): domain Eukaryota; kingdom Metazoa; phylum Chordata; order Ceratodontiformes; family Protopteridae; genus Protopterus; species Protopterus annectens. Next base: position 1,656,363,585 of record NC_056725.1, on the reverse strand, counting down.
GCAAATCATACAACATTTTACATGAGAAACATAGATTGCCAATGTTATCAGGTGTTATTTTCAAATATGCACAGCATTTATTAGTCTGTACAAGATATCTGTGCTTTAGCAAATCATTAATGGCAAACTCATTTAAGGAATCCATATTCAGCTTCAAATGAATACAAAACTATAAATGAAAAGAATAATCAAAATCAGTAACCACAGAAATCTAAGAGAACTTGAATGAACTTCTATGAGAAAAATCACACAAGCAGTATACATCTAACTACTAAAGTAAGTACAGTAAAGTTGTTGTTTTTACTATACCAAGTTCTGCAAGTCCGACAAAAGCTGTAATTCCTTTATGTAGTGTGCAAATGTGTGCAGTAGCTTCTGCTCACTATCTCTTGTAGGCGCACTTCTTTTTAACAATAAAGATCAATAAACCACAAACCAAGATAGGATTGCTAAGATAAGCTCTGGACTGGCCTTCCTGCAGTTTGTGAGAATTTATAGCTGAATAGGACCCTTCAGATGGCTAGAGCTTACCTGTCTAAACCCTATCTCTTTCTAACAACCAACAGTGAAAATTAAAGGTAAAACAACAAAATATAAATCAAAGTAAATCTTCTTGTCTACAAGCTATCCCTTCCTTCCTACAAACACTGAAAAAAAGTGGTAAAAATATAATATAAATACAAATAAAACTTCTCTTACCAGTCAACTCCACAGTAAATCACAAACCAAGATAGGATTCCTTAGCTAAGCTCTGGATTCATATTGTGCATTATATTACGATTTAGCATTTATATGACTAGACAATACTTGCTTGTCTATTACATGTTTAAATGTGTAAATCTATGGGTGCCATTTACATTTCTTTGCAAAAACATGTCCATTTGTGCTGTACAGGACATTATAGTTGTAAGCTCCATATGTTCTCCTCAGCACTCAAGTGAAAAACACAACAGAAAATCAACCCCCTTCTGATCCATGACCAAACTCAAAACACTGTCGCTAAGAGCCCAACCAAATCTTCCCTTCATCACCAACATCATCAGAATCCCTGGTTGGATGTTATGGGAACATCACAATAAAGTTAAGCCCAGTAAGCCTAAAGATTCACCTATACATAGAGGCATATAGATAGATAGATAGATAGATAGATAGATAGATAGATAGATAGATAAGTAGATAAATATATGTGCATATGCTTTTATGTATATATGTCTACATGAATCCCTTTCAAAACACTGAATGGTCATAACATCTAAGCTCAGAACATTGAGACCATAACATCTAAAACCCATAACGTTTAAAACTCATAACCTCAAATTTCATAACGTTGAAACTTTGCATCACAACTTCAAAACCCACACATTACATCTAAATAACATCCCTTCCACCTAAAACAAAACCAAAGTAGTAAACACACTTTGTACTATGTTTCTCCAGGGGGCAAGCACCCCTGCACCGCCCATGTGGGGGGCTGTGCTCCCCATGCCCCCCTTAAATTAAATATACCAACTCTGAGATTGCACTACAGTGGGGTTAGGAAATTAACTTTTTCCCCACTGTAGTGCAATCTTGGAGTTGGTATATTTATTTTACGGAGGTGTAGGGGGTGCAGGAGGCTTGCCTCCCTGCAGAAACATAGTACAGAGTGTGATTACTACTTTGGTTTTGTTTTAGGTGGAGGGGATGTTATTTACATGTGATTTGTAGGTTTTGAAGTTGTGATGCAAAGTTTCAATGTTATGAAATTCAATGTTATGAGTTTTAGATGTTATGGGTTTTAGATGTTATAGTCTCAATGTTTTGAGCTTCGATGTTATGAACTTTAGATGTTTTGGAGGGGATCCATCTACACACACACACACACACACACACACACACATACACACACACACACACACACACACACACACACACACACACATATATATATATATATATATATATTTGTGTGTGTAGAATTCTAAGTTAATCCAAGTACCTGATATGAGAACAAAACCCACACCACTGTGATCTTTCAGCACAAAGCCAAGACTTCAATTAAACAACTTCCTATCCTTTTCTATTTTTTTAATACTCTTCAGTGGTTACAGATGAGTGACAAGCAAATATATCCTTGTAGCTGCCTCACTAAACTGACAGAGGGAGCCTGTGGATTTGCCATTATACCTGCTCACTCATGAGCTGCTCTGACAGTACACCTATGCGAGACAGGGAGGCAAAGCACTCTTTCATGCAAACCTCATGTCAAAACACTTACGCTTTCAAATGCAATCAGCATAAATAAGTTTGCACCCAGAAATAAGAAGCAGTTTTAATTTAATGACATATGAAATCAGAAACATGGTTGGGTAATTTGAAAGAAACGCAACCAGTTCAAGTAGCACTTGGGTAAAAAACAAATCTCCACGTAAAACTAAGCAGTTATGTGAAAAAGAAATCAATCACCACAGCATCTGACTAAAAACATTTTTATTCAGTAAGTGCTATCGTGTTATAAAACACTTCTTCAGACCATTAAAAACAATCAAAATTAAATAATAAATACGCATTCAAACAGATAAACCCATTAAAAACAACTACTAATAATGATGCAAGCTACACAGCTTATTCAATCAATAGATGCATCATCTCTTTTTCACGTTACTACTTAGTTTGAAAAAAAAAATGCAATTACCTTAGCAGGCTTAGTATACTAGTGAGCCTGCGTAACAAAGTCTTACAAGTAAATACAAGTAAAACAAGGATTATCACTTTAGTAGGTTAGAAGAAGGAAGTGGGGAATTGCACAAAAAACTTCATGTTTCAGGTTAAATATTCCAGTCACCTACTCCGACTATTAAAGTGGGTCAAGACCTCGGGCTTCTGTTTCTAGGATAAAATGATAGGTTTAAAATATAACTCTAGTTCTGGTGACACATCTAATTAAGTACATCTTTAAAGAGGAATTTGAATTTAAGTGGGTTACTCAATTAATTCTAGGTGAATTTCATAACATGATTCTGAATTTGGGTTGTATTATAAGCAATAATATAGCATGCTTGATGCAATGTGATTGTAAGAACTGTGTTAAGGAAAAGAATTCAAGGAAAATGGAGGGGTGGGAAGGAGCCCCTATCAAAGGCTCTTGATATATACCCCTTTTCACATTCCTGAGTAGTGAATAAGTGAAGCATTTGTACAATCTATTACTATTTCATACACTGCAAACTTGAAGCTTTGTGAAACTACATGCCTGCATTTTTGGAGCTGTTTGTATGAACATAAATGTGTAATAGACATTAAAATAAGTCATTTTAGATAACACACTGCTCTGTTTTAATTAGATTTTATAAGCTGCTGCTTATGCTGTAAATATCACATCATTGAGATATGAGTTAACTATTCCAGAATGGGTCAAGCAATCCCCTCAAAGTGCTGATATGAGGACCTCTAAATTAGTATATCTAGTATAAAATACAGATTCTTAAAGGCTTAATTTTAATATATGAATCAACAAATGTACAATTGACAACTGCATCTGCTTAGAATAATAAAATATGAACAGCCCAATGACTACCCGTACTATCCTCTATCATGAAGACAGGATGATCGGTGATTATGAAATGACTTATGATGAGATGTAGGTCTGGCAGTAAAGTACAGAGGATTAAAGCTATGAGCAAACTGCTTCCTTTAATCTAGGATTTGACTACCTTTGCCTACTGTGTGACTGAGAAATTTGCATATCCCCTGCTCTGAGGCATTTGGGAAACTGAGCCAGACTCCTCAATGGTATCCTGGACGTAGAGCTGTAGGCGGCTTGTTTTGTGCCTGATGCAGTTTCACAATGTGGTGCCCCAGGACAATAAGTTAAGGAACAAACATAAATAAATAAATAAATACATACATACATACATACATACATACATACATACATAAAGTCTGTTCTCCAATTTGGCGCTCTTCACCAGTCTCTGACTTGCTACAACTTACTACAGCATGGAGCTCTGAAGCAAAAGGTACATTTAATTGCCATACTAATATTCTGAAATGCCAGTAAGGAAATTAATGCAAGTACTGCACTTCCCACTGATCTGTCGATCTTGCCATTATCAACTTGTGCCTAAGGAGCCTACCCCATTCAACCTAGCTATGCCTCTGCCTGGACCACATGATTAGTAACTACCTGTAAACCCAAATGCTCCCTTGTACCTTTCACTTGGCATTTCTTTACAATAAAAATATTGATTTTTTGACTCCCTGAAGGAATCCCACAGGGCTCCATCCTTTTTTCTATTTTCATTAATAAGCTACTACTTGACTTCCCTCACCTCTCTCGCTCTTACTTTATGCTGATGACATGGTCTTATTTCGCTCAGACCTGACCTCCTCAGCCACAGAACAACAACTACAAGGTAACTTCCTTTCTGTTATCAAATGACTTAACAACATAAAGCTAATTCTGAACAATTCCTGAAGTAAAATAAAATGCTTTTTGATGCCTCCCTTAAATAGAAGAAAAAATATCATTCACTTCTTATCCTTTACAATCTTGCCAACCTCATTGTCATCTCCTTCAAATACCTTGGTGTGTGTCTTGATCCCTCACTGAATTTTCAGCTAGAAGAAATACAGAACAAAATTAATCCCTTCCTGTTTTGGTCCAATAAAATTTCCCTGTTTCTTTTCAGACTAACTAGGAATGCTGTAGGCAAAGGCATTCCACTAACACAGTTTGAATATGGACTTCCATTGAATGTAGCAGCATTCAAGGAAAAACTCCTCCAGCATCCAAACTATAAGCAACTCTTATCGGCCATCTCATTACCCTCTCCCCTAGAGGTGAGTATCATTGTATCACACTTAATAAAGCCAGCTGCCTACCTGTCCAACATCATGCCAACATGCTTCTTAGATACCAGTTCTACAAGTTCCTCAAAGAACACTCCTGTCCTTCCCTTGTCTCCAACCTCTTCAGTCAGCCCTCCAGTTACAATCTAAAAATCCTTAACTACTGTGGTCCACTTTTTTCCATGTCCCAGAACCAGACTTCATTGCAGTAAGCATGCCTTTTCCATCCCAGGCCCCAAACTCTGAGAATCCATCCCTACTAAACTTAAAGACCTCACCTTGCACCCATTACTTCATGGTCAACTTAAAGACCATCTCAAGTGTGAGTCAATTTGCAAACACTTTCTTTCTAGACACATCACCTAATCCCCCACTCCGCCCTTCACTAGTCAGACCCCTTTGTCTTTCTCACATTATTTCCTTATACTATTATGTGACATCTACTCCATGTTGTATATGTTGTATTTAGTTCATTTCTATTTGCCCTTACCTTACTTTTGCAATTTTTTTAGACTCTGTGCTGTCTCCCTTTACTGTTTCACTCTTTTCCTCTTCTTCTTCTTATCTCCTTACTCTAACCATCTCTTCCTATTGTCTCCTGTATTGTGTACATTATTATTATTATTATTATTACTGCTGCTATTAACTCATTGTTATCTTCACAATATTTTGTTTGTATTTATAATACTTTTGTCATTTATCTTTGTCTAGGCTGCAACTGACATAGGTTCTTTTGTATCAGTGCTCTACCCCGGTTACCAAATTTGAATAAATAAATACATTTGTGTGAGGTAGAACTGGGAGCATCACTGCTTGCCTTCTCTCCAAGTTTCAGGATTTTAACTGCTAGAACCTTGGCAATAGGATCTATTTACACTAAGTAACGTTCTTTTAAACTGAAAAGGCATGAAACTGCAGTATGATTTTCTAACAAAGGGAACACAGCATCAGGAGTGAAAATCTATCTGTTAACATAGTTGTATTCCTTATGCAAACAAATGAAATAGCATCGTGAGATTAAGAAAACACATTAGGAAGAGCCCTGAGAACATTATGGAACATTGTCATTCAAGGGATCAGAGAATGTTTGGATCCTGCAACAATAACAGCAAACATGCAAATAGGAAGGGAAGAGCTTAGTTCAATTGCTATTAAATCCTAATCAGTTGAGTGGCAACTAAGGAAGCACAGGAGAGCTTGCTCTGCATAAGTCTACCAATGAAGATGAAATTAGAGCACAGAATGCTGAAGTCATAAATCAATGCCACAGCTGAGAGTCACAGCTGATAACACTGATACACGATGGGATGAAGGGATGAAGAGAGCTATAGCAGTGCTCTTCAGCTGTGAAAGCCCACACTACAAGCCCATCTAAATTAATAAACTGTGACAGAAGGGCAAGCTGTAGTTTTTAACTACCCTGAAGTTGGAAAATTGTGTAGGGAGAACTTAACAAGCTAATTAAACTGTAGTTTAATGAAAACTATTAGCAACTTCCCATTTAAACAAAACCAGACTGGATGTTTTACTGTCTTGTATACCTCCATTGCATGCAAAATGTTCACTCCCCTTTGGTTATTATTAAAAAAGATTTGTATTTATATCTGTATTAAAACATAAGATACAAATCACTAAAGTAAAGACATTAAACAACTTAAAAGTCAAAGATTTGTAAGAAGAATTTTGTGACCCAAAGTCTGCAAATCTTGATCCAGTTATAAAATATACTAAAAAAAAATAGTCACACTGCTCATTTTGCATTAAGACTTGACCACCCCTAAGGTCATGATGGTGGGGATCTATATAATCTGAATGAATGTTCATAATTTTGAACGCTCTAAAGAGTGAAAATGCCGGACCTCAAAGTGCTTCTTCTGGGATCACAGAACAGTGAAGGTCAGAATATTTGCCCTTTCCTCACTGTAATGTGATCTCGGAGTTGGCATATATATTTAGCGGGGGGTGTGGGGGGCTATAACGAGTTTGAGGTCTGGCATTTTCGCTCTTTAGAGAGTTTGATATTATGAACATTCATTTGATGCTGCTCTCCTGGGGAAAAACTATGCATATGGAGGAAGACCAATTCAGTCATTTGCAGGTTCTAATAAATGTGAGTTGTCATGCACATACAGTGGAATTGGGCCAGGCAAACAGCCATTGTATTATGGCTTTTAAGGTGTTTTTTTGCTTAATAGCTACTTCCACACTGATGTGCATGAGGTAGGCATGCAATTGCACTACAAGGGCAACAACCTGACATATGTTGTCGCATGTACCTCAGTAACTACCCCCATAGCAGCTACAACTCTTAATGTAGCCCTGGCATCAATGTCGGGGCTCAAAAATCACCTACATTATACACATACCCTTATAATCTCCACAAGATCTCTGTCTTATAATTTCTGTTTCACCTAACCAGCTCCAACAGGCACCTAAGGCACTATATAAACTCAGGCCTCCTTAGATTGTCTATGCCACAAAGCTGGCAATGGCTTCTTGACAGGTGGAAATGTGGTAGATAATGGGTGATGCATGCTAGAACAAAGGCACTGATGTGAGGGGAGGAGAGGGGAGGAGAAGAGAGGAGAGGAGAGCAGTTGTGTTTAGACTGGAGGCCCAAACCATTGGATAACCACCAAGAGGAAGGATACCCTTTCCTCAGGTGAGGTTAGTTCTAACGTTTAGCAGGGTTACAGAGAATGGACATGGTGGAAAATAATGCTTGGTTTTATTGTCCAAAGATTAATGCTTTCACCTTAAGAAGACTTCATCAGATTCCATTAATCAGAGTTGTACAAGTCACCAATATAGCTTTTACCTAATTCTTTGGATGGTAGTCACAAAACTGCTGAAGGATAAGTAAAGGAAATATCTCATGATGTGGTGGAAGACTGTCTGTTGTGACACCCTTGATGAGATTATGTGATAAATCCATGTTCAACTATGAGTAACTTTATAATCAGGCTACATCTCTAATCAGTCTCATGGTGGAGTACAATGCTCTGACTGGGGACAAACATCTTATCATTCAACCAAAGATGTGTTGGCTAATCACTGAATCAAAGGTAGCTAAAAACTGTGTCCCACTTTATGGATATAAATGAAAGGGAAATATCAATGCATGGCTTAGCAATCCTTCCTCCTAAGCACAGAAGTTAACCTTTTGTGTCTGAAGTAATTAACTATTGGAAATGTCCCATACTACATCACTGCTAGCTATAGATTCCCACCATGAACCAGGATAAGCACACCACCTACCTCATAGGTTCATAGGTTCATAGGTTCATACTAGGCTATCTGCCCTAGGGCATTTATAAGCCTAGCCAGAGTGTGTGTGGCATTCGCCACCCCTTGGGATGAAAATACTACGCCTATTTAGGGTTTAGTTTACTGTGCCTCTGTCTAGTAGTGACACAGAGATGACCCCCGGGGTAAACCTACGATCTCCCATCCACTCGTCAAGATTTCTCTTGAAGAGAGTTAGTGATGGGCTCTGCCTAACATGGACTGGGATTCTGTTCCAGAGTGTAGGGAGCCTCTGGGTTATGAATCTGTCCCTACAGCACGTCCTATTTATTTCTGTGTTGAGGTTCAAATCTCTTGCTCTCGTGGCTCTGATGGATTTGGATTTTCTGAGGTGGAGCATGTCCATTAATTCCAGATTGGACATGGCCTTGTACGTCAGGCATAGATCACCTCTGAGTAGGCGGTATGCGACTGAATAGAGCTGGAGTTTCTTCAGCCGGGCAGCATATGACATATGTTTGAGACCCTTTATCCTCTTGGTGAGGAACTTTTGGGGTCTTTCCAACTGCTGCAGGTGTCGGGTAAGATACATCCCAAATGGGGCATTGTACTCAATCATGGGCCTGATAAGAGAAGAGTACAGTGGCACAATGACCTCTCTTGATCTAGATGTGAATCCCTTCATGATAAGGTGGGCAATATATAGAAGGTCTTCCTAACCACCTTGGCAATGTGAGTGTCAAATAAGAGGTTACTGTCAACTTGGGTCCCTAGGTCCCTGATTACCTCTTCCGTACTTAATGGATTACCACCTATGTGGTAATTTGTGGGTACCTTGTTTTTCCCAAAGGGTATGACTATACATTTTTTGGCGTTCAGTTTAAGGCCATGGCTCTGACACCAATTATCCGTTTCTATGAGGCCTCTCTGAAGGATGCTTGTGTCCGCTGGAGTATCAATTATGGCGCCCAGTTTGCAGTCATCTGTGAACTTTGTCAGCCACAATCCTCCTATGTTTGCTTGCACCTCGGAAAAATAAATGCCGAACAAGAGGGGTCCCAGGACTGAGCCCTGTGGGACACCGCTTGTGACTGGCTTAGAGTCTGACATGGCTCCAGCAATTCTGACCTTGTGGGTTCTGTCCTTGAGCCAGTTTGCAAACCATCTTCTGACATATGGGTTTACATTTAAGCTGGTGAGTTTGCCTATGATGCCCGAGTGGGGTATTGTGTCGAAGGCTTTTGCAAGGTCAAGGTAGGCTGTGTGAACTGCCTTACCCTCATCAATGGCCTTAGTGACTGTTTCAAAAAAGTCGACCAAGTTCAAAAGGCAGGATCTGCCCTTGACAAAGACAAATTGGGTAGGATCCAATGTCTGTAGGTCCCCAATATCTTTGTTTATGAGTTCCATAATGATCCTTTCCATAGCTTTGTAGACCAGGCTCATCAAGCTTATCGGGCGGTAATTTCCAGGGTCCGTAGAAGCACCGCCTTTGTGGAGTGGGACCACTGTTGCTGTACGCCACTCTTTGGGTATGTATCCTGTAGTAAGGCTAAGATTAAACAGCAGCCTTATGTGTGGGTTTAGTTCCTCTTGGAGTTCATGTAACACGCAGCCCGGGACACCGTCCGGTCCCATTGATGCTGTGTTTTTAGCTTTACTGGCTCGATTTACTGGCATTCCTCATCGTACAGCCCAACATCTTAGTCATGAGAGATTTCAACTATCCTTCCATAGAATGGGAGACATACACAGGCAAAAACATGATCTTCCAGAGGTTCCTGGATTTTGTTAATACAAATGCTCTGGAACAGATAGTCTACACCCTCACTAGGGGCGCCAATATTCTGGACATAGTACTTACCAACACAGGGTGTCACTATATTTCCCCATGCATGATGCCCTCCCAGGTTAGGTCAGACCACAAATTAGTCTCGTTTGAAGTAGCTATTGTAACTGACAACCTCACAGGAACAAAAATTATAAAAAACTTTACCAAAGCTAACTACAACCTACTAAGCGATGGTATAAAAAGCTTCACACCACCTGCAATCATAGACATCAATGATCACTCTGCAGAAGTGCATGCAAATGCCCTGTACAAACACTTAAGCAAGTGCATAAATTCTGCTGTACCTGACTGGATCAAGACCAGGTCTTCAAATAAAAACAAGCCACTGTGGTGGACGTCAAGTATAAACAGATTATATAACAAGAGGAATAAACCATTGTCCAAAAGTAAAAGGGATATCACTCTGCAGAGGAAGAGCTCCCTTCTAAGCTAAAACAAGAAAATCAGAAATCTTGTAGTCTTCTAAAGCAAATTGCAGAACTAAAATTGCAGTCCTAGCCATGGATAATCTTAAGGTATTCTTTAACTACATCCACAGTCTAAAAGGGAATGTCCAGCTATGTGCCAAACTGGTTGTAGATGGGATCATTCTTACTACACCAGAAGATATTGCCAACCTGCTAGCTGACAAATTCAGCACAAATTTCACTCCCTATCCCCACCTACCATATCCTAAAGTGTACAAGACACCAACCCTCTGCCTAGTATCTCTATTGAACATGTCATATCTGCATTAGCAAAGGCCAAAAACATGGCCTCAATGGGACCAGATAATATCCCAAGTCATTTACTAAACAATCTAAAAGAAGACCTAGTGGACCCACTTGGTGCTCTCTTTAATCATAGCTTGAGAACTGGCTGTATTCCTGCAGAATGGAGAACAGCAACAGTAATCCCTCTGAACAAAGGCGGGGGGGTCATCAACTGACCGTGGGAACTTCATCCACATAAGTCTAATTAGCCTCATCTGCAAGGCCATGGAAATAATTAACATGAACCTTTTCAACAAGGACATAGATGACCTCCAAATGCTGGACCCAACCCAGTCTGACTTCATTAATGGTAGATTATGCTTATTAAACCTGGTGTACTTCTTTGAGATTATCCTCAAAGCCATTGACAAAGCTAAGAGTGCATACTGCCTAACTCTACCTCTACCTTACCAAGGCTTTTGACACAATTCCCCACTCAGGCATTTTTGAGAAACTTTCCAAATAGGGATTAACCCTTATTTTACTAGATGGATAGCCAACTGGCTCAATGACAGAAGATACTCTATCAAAATTGTTAACTCCATTTCCACCAGTAGACCCATCACCAGCAGAGTATTACAGGGGTCTGTGGTGGGCCCTTACTGTTTGGCATCTATTTCTCAGAAGTCCTGGCCAAAATAAATGGCCTTTGACTCACCAAGTTCTCTGATGACTGCAAATGGGAGCAATCACTGAGTCACTTTCTGTTGTATTTTCCATTGATTATGAAAGGGACTAATGCTTGCCCTTGGAAAACAAGTCTACCTTATGACTATCAGAATCTAGTCTCAAACTTAATTAAGCAAAGCAATAACACATAATTTATCTTTGTTTTACTGGAATATTATTTCCCACAATGTTGAAAAAAGGATCCCATGAGGAAGTGGTGCTGTTTTTGTTGATGGTGTTGCTGGTCATGAGAGGAAACAAGAGAATTATGTAATAGCTCTGTTAGTTCAGGTGTTTAAGTAAAATGATGATCTTAGGATGTGTATTTGTCAAGCTCTGGTGGCACACAGGCTCTGAATCTGATATGGGTATCCAATTATTTTTTTCATCTGACATAAACCTGTACTGAATACATAAAAGGCTTTGCAATTCAGACTGTGCTTTTTTTGGGGGGGGGGGGGCATCTGTTTTCAGCAATTGCCATTTGTCTGACTGACAATGGCAAGATGGGTTTATTTCCAACAGATACTTTAAGCAAACATGTGAAGTTGCCCTTTCTCTGTTGTTATATGACCTCAGAGTTGGTATATATGGGTTAAGGGGGATATGGGGAATCTATCATCAACATGGTGAGTGCAGGGGGCTTGCTCCCCTGCAAAAAAAGCTTTAGTTTGTGATCATGGAAAGTCACTTTCAGGGATTTTTTCACCATTTTTTTTCCTTAGACAAACAGCATTTGATAAATAATCCTGAATCCTTTTTTTGACCACCACTTTGTTGTCTTGCATCTTTCTTTTCATATTTATTTAATAGTGTATTAACCAAAAGAAAGGAAAAAATCACAGAATATTTTCTTAGCCAATATGCACATCTTCAAAAATTGATCCAGCTAACATATTTAACTAAACATAATAACATTTATGAAATAGTCGATCCATTTCTATTGAATGTATGATAAAATAATTCATAAAAATAAAACTATATACAAAACTGCTTTAATATCCAAAAATTAAAGAATCAGTTTCCTATATAAAAGTATATCAACAAATGCAACAATTATATTATCAGCTAGATAATAAAGAAAATGTTTAGGTGAAAATGTGAGTGGGGCACCAAAGACAGGGAGAGCAACAAAGTGTTATGTAAAGGATTATGGGTTGCTGAGCATAATCTGCATATTATGTGTTCCAGACGTGGCTGCAAGAAATTCACCTCAAGAATGAAGCTCAAAATGTGAATTTTGGCATCCATGTTTCAAACACGTAATAAGCAGGTTATGACTGGAGACCTGATCTGCTTCATGTACTAATGGTTACAAAAAAAACATGAAAAGTGTTTTGCTGGCTTTCAAAGCCATACAGGACTTATCACACACTGTCAGAAAGACAGTGTAAAAGAAGTCTCTTATGTTCGCACTCAATTTCCATGCCCCTCAACTGTCCACATTTTCACCAAATGTCCATATTTGTGCCTCATATGTGCAGTATGTTCCTCATAAAATCTGAAGTTTTCTGACAAATCACTGAGGATTGAATTTATAAAATAATGACACATATTTGAGTTTCAGACTTTGTATCCTTCAGAAAATGCAGGCAAATACAAATGCTGTTATTATAGCAACTTTCTAAGTTTATAAAAGGAAGCTAGGGGTCGATTACTGGAACAGACAGCAGGGAAAAATACATTGTCACTGTCGCTTGTTAGTCAGTACTAGAAGATTTGATTGCCTAGCATGAGACTCAACCTTAACAAGTTAAGCAGAAGATGCTTAACATTTGTTAAGACTGGGTCTTGTGTTATTAGCACTTAACTGATTTATCTTTTTTCACGATATCAGGGTGTAATCACCGAGATCCATGCCCTACACTACATAACATGCACAACAGTAATGACTAATAATAATAGTCACACTGTTATAGCTATTAGATATGGATTATTTAGTGGTTTACTAAATAGGCCATATGATATCACCTAGGTAAATTTAAGGAGACTATTTATTTAAGAAAAACAATTCTTTACCTTTCCTCTTAGCTATAGAACATGCAGTTTTGTAAATGACTGAAGCAATCCACCAACATTCATCAATGGATTGGGACTTCCTGTCTTCCAAAGTCTTATAATTGTCTTTTTTGCTGCTAAAAGTATTGTTTGGATGACATATGGTGGGACGTAACCATCTTCAATAAATAAGTTCTTCCTGTCAGTTTCATCTTTGGGGAAAATAGTATATAATTTCTCCCAAAACTCACTCCAGAAGTCTTGCCTCTTTTTAAAGGCTTAATGTTATATCCATAGATCCTGTTAGCCAAGGGTCAAATAATCTTTCCAAAGTAAAAACTTAGACAAGTGGTATGCTTCACTAAGTAAGGAAGCAAAGCTCTCCCCAGCCAAGATTGTGCTAGACAGTCAAGAGGAGAAGGTTAACACCTGCACTACACCTTAAGCAACACATAGCCCTTCAAAACCCACACCATCAACACCCACACATAGCAACACTAAACCCACATATGCAGAGGCCCTTAACATTAACCTGCCCAAGCAACAAGGACCTCCGAAGCTGAAACACAAACACCAGTCAAAACCAAAGTGACACAGAGCTCACAACACCAGTGTGCCACCCAACAATAGCCCCTAAGGCAAGACAACGTACTCAACACTTTAGTCCTAGTTGACTCTATAGTCAGGCACACTGATGTCCCACCCACCAGGCTGAGCAAGGAGAAAATTACAGTCAGCTGTCTGTCGGGTGCCAGGATCTGCCACATAATGCATGCACTCAAGTCACTCCACAACAAGTGCAAATACAACTCTGTCATTGTCCACGTTGGAGTGAATGACTTGAGACATACCTCCCTGGACTACATGAAAAGAGACACGGAAGAGCTCTTGGATCATGTCACCAGGGGCTTCAATATCCTAGACCTGATCATTACCGACATGTGAGATAGATCCTCCACACCAGTGGTCACCCCCTCATTGGTCAGGTCTGACCATAAGCAAATCACCCCCTGACATCCACATCCCACCCCCCAGTAAGGAAACCTCTGTAAAAAACTTTTCCAAAGCCAACTCCATGCTACTTAAGTCAGAGGTGACAAACTTCATGGCACCCATGCAGACAGGAGCTGAAAGTTTGACTGCTGAATCCCACACTAAGGCACTGTATGAGAGCATCCACTCATGCATGAATCATGCCATCCCAAATAGAACCAAGATGCTCTCCTCCAAAAAAGGAAGCCAGTCTGGTGGTTCTCTGCCATAAACAAACTATACAACAGAAGGAAGAAACTGTTGCAGAAAAAATGAAAATCCCAGGATGCAAAAAACTCCCTTACCAGACTCAGTAAGAAGCTGAGATCCTTCATAAAATCCTCCAAAGCTAGTTACGAAAATAAAATTGCCAAAGATTTCAAAGACAACCACAAGGCATTCTATAGTTATGTCAAGAATCTAAATGACAATGCTCATATCTGCTTTGAGCTACAACAGAATGGCATTAAATATACTAATCCCAAGGATATTGCCAATATCCTGGCAGATCAATTTAGTGCCAACTTCACCCCCCTCTAACCCCCTAAAAGGCCCATCTCAATACCAAAAGATTGCCAAATTCCGGTAATCACAGCCACACAGGTAGAAATCGCACTCTTCAAAGCTAAGACTACAGCATCCATGGGACCAGATGACATCCCGGGCTGTGTACTACATGAACTACAAAATGAACTGGCACCTCACCTAAGTGTCATGTTTAATCATAGCTTTACCTTAGGCTTTGTGCCTACTGAGTGGCACACAGCTACAGTTACCCCACTCCACAAGGGGGGATCCACTTTGGATCCCGGGAACTACCGTCCCATCAGTCTGACATGCCTGATCTGCAAGGGCATGTAACTCATTATCATGGAACTTATAAACAAAGACATTGACAACCTTCAAACACTGGACTCCACCCAGTTTTGGTTTGTGAAGGGCCGATCTTGTCTCTTGAACCTGATTGACTTCTTCGAATCAGTCTCCAGAGCTGTGGATGAGGGTAAGGTGGTCCACACAGCCTATCTGGACCTCGCCAAGGCCTTCAACACCATCCCCCACTTTGGAATCATAGGTAAACTTACTAAGCTGGGCATTAATCCCTACTTCACTCAATGGGTTGTCAGCTGGCTTACTGACAGAACCCAGACTGTAAAAGTAGCCAACTCCAAATCCAGCTCCAGACAAGTGACAAGTGGAGTACCTCAGGGTACAGTCCTGGGATCGCTCATGTTTGGCATCAACTTCTCTGAAGTACAGGCCAACACTAAGGGACTCTGGCCAACAAAGTTTGTAGACCAATAAAGTTTGTAAATGACTGCCAACTGGGAGCCATTATTGAATCCCCAAATGATGTGTATATTCTACAAAAGGGCCTTACAGAAACAGATGTTTGATGCCAGAGCCATGGGCTCAAGCTTAATGCCAAGAAATGTATAGTTATCCCCTTTGGGAAAAAACATGTACCCATGAATTACCACATAGGTGGCAGTACACTAAACACCAAAAGTGTGATGACAGACTTAGGGACAGAGGCGGACAGTGGTCTCACCTTCAATAACCACATTGCCACAACAGTCAGAAAATCCTTCTATGTGGCACACCTCATCACTAAGGGCTTTTCATCCAGAAAAAAGGAGGACATTGTCCCACTGTACTCATCCCTCATTAGACCCATTATAGAGTACAACGTCCTGTTTGGTATGTGCCTCACAAGACATCTGCAACAGCTGGAGAAGCCCCAGAAATACCTGAATAAAAGAATCATAGGCCTAAAGCAGATGCCCTATGCTGACCGTCTATAAAAACTCCAGCTATACTCTGTGGCATATCATCTACTCAGTGGTGATCTCTGCTTAACATGCAAAGCCATGTCAAACCCTGAGCTGTTGGACATGCTCCACTTAAAGAAATCCCAATCCCTCAGCTCTAGGGATCTAAACCTTGTCATCACAATGAACAAAACAGGCTGGAGGGATATGTTCCTGACCCAGAGACTCCCCATACTCTGGAATAGACTGCCCATACATGTCAAGCAGAGCACCTCCTTGGCCCTCTTCAAAAGTAACCTTGATGATTGGATGGAAGATAGGAAATTCACCCTGGGGATCACGTCAGTCGCCCTGCTAGAAAGGGGTCCAGGGAAGTAAATATTGTGGGAAGAAATATCCGGGGAATTGTTTGGCTAGGTTTGTATAGGCCCTAGGGCTGATAGCCTAGTACCAACCTAAGAACCTATGAACCTATAAGTACACATCCTTTCTGCACTTAGTCTTGTTTTTTTTTTTTGATAATTTCAAGTTTGTTTGGTTTTTGTTATGATTACTGTTTATAACATTGCAAACTTGACAGCCAGTAGTTATAAACCATGAATGCTAATTGGGCTATAAACAAGAGTTGCATTTATTTACAAAAGATGTGAGTGTGTGCGTGTGTGTGTGTGTGTGTGTGTGTGTGTGTGTGTGTGTGTGTGTGTGTGTGTGTGTGTGTTTATGACTCTGTGGTCAAAAGAAAAAAAAATAATTAGGAAAACTTGACAGCAACAAGCATTACGTTTTAAGATATGAAGAAATGTGTTATACAAATGTGAGAGTTAGGCACTATATTCGAGGGTCAATGTTGGTGATTTCCAGTTACTGAGCCAATGAAAAGAGTAAGCCTGCGATTGCCTTTAATAGAGTAAGTCACTTCTTTCCTGATACAAATTTTGTCAATTTTCCAAGGGTTTTGTACTGTTATTGGGAGCAAGCATCCAGTCTGTAGCACTGATGGTAAAATTCTAATGGCCAAATATCTGAGATGACATCTTCTAAAGCTACTTATAGAATATTACCTGACTAGTGTGAGACTTTCTTTTAGCTAGGTTTGCTGAATGCAGTAGGGATATTTTAATGTTCTTTGTTTCTGAGAACATAGAAATAGTTAAGATGATGCCCAGTTTGCCTGAAATCACAAATAAAAATTCATCACCCCATCTCATTTTGGAACACTTATATATGATTATCTATTACTTCAAGTGATCCGATGACTATTTATTTATTTATTTTATTGACATTTGTTTACTGAGAAAGTCCGATTGGTTAATTTTATTCATTTTCATTTTGGAACCCTAGTATATCTTGTCTGCATATGAAATGCATATCATAAAGAATTAATTTCACAGTTATAGATCTTGGTCTTTGATTAGGCTGCAGAGATTAAGAACCACTGAGCTTGTTTTAGTGGAAAAAAATATGCTCATCAGCTTCAAGAGTTTTACTGACATTTTTGGTAAAAATGCAAATATAATCTTTGCCTTTCTGTCCTTGGAAATCTCAGGTAATTCGAGGGTGTTTCTGTTAGATCTGCTTTCTTGCTTTAATATCATTCTACAAAGTATGCAATTCTGTTCATAGTTCTTTCTTTTGTGCTGTGAATTTATTATTTATCTAACATGCTTCTATTTCATGCAGACTGCTGGAACACTGTTTTACTGTGTTCCTCAAATCCTTCATGCTGTGATCCTGCAATAACTTGAAAAATTTGCCTTGCATGAAAGTCATCATCTGCTTAAATTAATTAGCATTCTTGGTCAAAGTAATTCTGGTATTCAAGTATCTCTTTTCTACAGGGCGTCATTGTTTCAGCTAATTTCCTTTTTTAATAAAGAAAGATCACATTGAAGATGAATCATAAGTTTTTTTTTTCGATGCTAGGGAGCAGAAGCTAGATCCTTTCATGGGAGTCTAAAAACAGGTCTGTTATCCTTTCAGAGAAATATATTGGTAAGGAACCTCTCTCATACCCTACAAGGAGTTGATAGTCACCTTAGAACAATCTTCTATGTGAAACTTTCTGGTTTAAGTATATTTGAACTAATCCAAACAAGTTCTAAACTGTGAGCAAATGTGCATTTAAATTTTAGGTTCTCAGTTTTGGGACACAAATACCATCAAGTAAAATATTATGTTTACTCACTGTGTGTGTGTGTGTGTGTGTGTGTGTGTGTGTGTGTGTGTGTGTGTGTGTGTGTGTGTGTGTGTGTGTGTCTGTGGAGACTACACTGACACTGTATTCTCCAAAACTAGGATTGCACAAGTTGGGCATGATTGAATACTTACTTATTGTAAAATGAGTAGAAATATATTGAAATATTTGACCATGAAACTTACTGGATATTATATGTATAGTAAAATGAAATCCTTTATCAGTAATCAGTCAGATCAACCAATGATAAATGTCTCATTAGATCTAAAACCACTGACTGGTTCTTAGGTACATGGTGATGTACGTGGACTTTTTATTGCAAGTTAGCTTTTGTCATATCATTAATGTATCCAGTGATGACTGCACATTTCTGCTGTCTATCAAATTGTTTAAAAACTTTGCAATTTCTGTCATATTCTTAACTGTATGAACTTAATAAATTTAAGGAGAGTTGACTCCTTTGTAATTACATCAAATGAATGCTTATTGTTCTGTTCTCTTTTATAAATCCTTACTGAAAACCCCAGGATAATGTTAACTACAGTTCTAACTCACCCTTTTATACTACTAAGCAAGCTAATATTCACCTAAGCAGTTTGCAGTTTATTTGAATGTGTATAAGACTGACACTATGAATTAGTTACTGATATTATCAAGCACATTTACATAGATAAGGGCAATGACATCTACAAATTAAGTGTGAAACCTCCTTATCTTATTGCTTTTATACCATATATAAAACGGATTTGATTTATCTTCAACTAGTGTTTAGTGTTATGTATAGTGCTGCAAATATTTTCTTCGTAGGTCTCGCCTGAAAAGGGATTTTGCATTACCTAGTAAGAGTCAGACCTTCTTGATAACTAAATGCAAACAGACAGATAGATATATATGCAATTTGTGACAGTCTGCTAAGGATACTGCTTGTCTTTGGTTCTCCTCCTGTCTCTTTGATTAAACTTATTAATTAAAAGTTATATTTTTCCTGCAATGCTTTGAACATTTATCATGGTAGAAATTGAAGTCTTAGTTTTCATTCTTTGTTAGATGGTAAAAATGCACAGGTTGAGTGTCCTGTGGGACTCAGGAGCTCTTTTCCAGTTGTACAGGTGGACAATATATAAGTGACGGTTGTAGGAATCAAACTCCTTATGTGGAAGATGCAGCTTATTTGCATACTGGCAGTCATTTTATATAAAGTAACTATACACACACACACACACACACACACACACACACACACACACACACACACACACATATATGTATATCTATGTGTGTGTGTGTGTGTGTGTGTGTGTGTGTGTGTGTGTGTGTGTGTGTGTGTGTGTGTGTAATAGCATTTCACTGACATTGTGTCTAAAGAAATGCAAGGCATACTCTGTCAACTGCCATTTGCAATGTGGATTTCAAATATATGATGAATTCATTTGCAGTACTAGGAAATTAACTTTGCAATCTTACACAAGCACAGAGCATAATAGGCATTTTTTGCTGTAAAGTAGTTATTATGAAAGAAAATAGTTCTAGTCTTATGCTTTTTTGTTATGCATGTCACTCATTCTGCAAAACAAACAATATCAAAATATGTGTACACATTTAATTCTCAAAATTTTCACTATAGGTTCATAGATGTATACTAGGCTAACAACCACTAAGGCCCTTATAAGCCTAACCATACAACCCAAATGTGACCCACAAATTTTATTTATCTAGGATGTGATTTACTGACTACCTTTGTCCATCAGACACATAGGAGCCAGACCAGGAGTGAATTTCTGATTATGTATCCATTGGTATAGGTTACACTTAGATAGAGATAGGGAGAAGCTTTGCTTTGCTTGAATGGGGAGCATGTTTCAGAGAATGTGAAGTCTCAGAGAAACATATCTGTTTCTCCAGCATGTCCTGTTTATGTCACAAGCAAAATTTAAGCATTAGCATTTTAATCTAGTAGTTCTGATGTTGTTTATTTTGTGGATGTGCAGAATGTTCATCAAAACAGGGTCCAGGGATGCCTTGTTATGCCAGGCAAAGATCAACTCTTAGAAGTCTGTATGATAATGAGTAGAGAGACAGGGCTTTGTGGCAATTAGCAGAGGATATTTTGTTTACTCCCTGTATTCTTTTTGTAAGGAATCTTTGTGGATGTTCCAGTTGTTGCATGTATCTGATCAGCTACATACCAAAGAGGGCATTATACTCTATGACGGATTTGATGAGGGCTGAGTAAAGTGGTATGATGACCTCTCTGGACCTAGATGCCATGTCCTTGCTTTTCATTTGAGCAACATATAACAATTTTCTTACTTCCTTCTACACATGTTGGTTGAAGGCTAGGTTACTATCTACATGCTATCTTTATGAGCTCTTAGATTCTTAACTAGTGAATCAGCTTTTAAGAGTATTTTATCGATGACATAGTTACCAGGGGTGGCAGACTTTTTAACTAGCTGAAATCTATATCTAATCTCTGAGCTCCTTCTAATGAATGTCTTGATCAGGGTATGTTAGTACCAAATGAAAAGGTACAGCATGGCAAATGGGACCAGCTGCACAAATTCAAAAATGCTTAAATAGTACGACAAAAAACAGTAAATCACAACAAACTGATCATATTAAAATTGTGTTGGGGGAGACTGTGTCTTAATAGTATGTACAGAACATCCAGACTGTTTGTTACTGCATGTGTTTTACATTTCAACCTTGAAGAATATGACTGTTTCAAACAATATGCACAAATGGCAAAACAAGTTGATAGTATCAAAGAAGGGATCATGCCATTGTGATGCTCTCTGGTTTACAGGCATATATGTGAATCATTACATCTGTCTGTTTTTCAGCAGGTACACACCTAAAAATGAAAATGTGCCAGGTGTAACTATCTGGCTAATAAAATTATGATCTAGTATGATGGCTCTATATTTGCATGCATTTTTTATCAGATGTATACATGCTTTTATCTAGATGACAGTGCAATCCAGTCTGTCTTCTTTTAAATACTGCAGCACATCCTAGATTGTTACTTTGCGATACATTTAAATGATTGTTTGACTGTACAAATTGCTGGAGTTACTAGGTGCACCACCTTTGTGCTATTTAAACAAGTCATCATTGCACTGATAATAATATATACTGACTAAAGAACCCTGATAGAATTTACACTAACCTTGGCTCTTTTGAATGAGATGTAAATAAATAGCATGTCATCTATAATAAATAAATGACTGCCTAGCTGAAAAAGATAATCAAAAACACAGATGTACATCTTTCTTCTCTATCTGTGACCACAGCTACAAGACAGTATATCATCTGTTTACCACTTCACCCAATAATAGGCATCTGTATTGTCAAAATGGTCCCTCTACCCCCTCTTCCTGAGAGAAGATATCAATTAACACGAAATGATCCCCTTATCAAAAGCAGACATTCATTCTCTTAAATGGCTATCTCTGTCTACTAATTATGCAACACATAGGCCTTCTAGACTAACAAACTCTGCATTTCTATAACCTCAATCACCATACTGATAGATGTAGCAATCACTGTGTTGATTGCAGCTTTATGCCATGGGACCTAAATTTTAGTTCTTATTTTTCTCTCTTCTATTTATTTTTGTCCAACAAATCTTGGAGGAAAAAATATATTGTGTGTAAATACAGAAGGCAAAATTGGAGAACACAGCTTAATACATAATATATTCTCAGATGTGAATACACTCACTAAGGCACAATTAGAAAAATATTGACAAGAAATACAAAGAAAAATGTAATGTAGCTGGTTGCTATTTAATGTCTGTTTGACACTCCTATGCATGCAGTTAATGTTTCGGTAGCTTACCGAAGGCTTGTCCAGCAACACAGAATCTTCCCCTGGCTGAGACTGAGGATAGTGAGCACAATAACTGCACAGTTTTGAACATTTTAAAGTAAGATATATTTTTGTTTTATTCTGTTTCATCTCCATGCTCCTGTCGTGAGAGGAGAACAAGTCATGCTGGTACCAGTCTTAAACAGATTGTAGATAGTCAATCCTTCCATTAATTTCTTTATCCATTTGTTACTGGTTTCTTTCATTTTTTTTCTTAAATGCAATGAAGTACAACAGGGAAGAGTCACAAAAGTATCAGGAGTGAAATAAGCAAAAAAGTTAGGCTAAGACATGCTGCATGTACAAGCGTTTGTTATCACAAAAGGCTTAGGCAGACCATCTGTTTAGAAGCAGTTCTGTGCTTGCAGGTCCGATTAATTGCTTCCACCTCTGCCCTTGCTTTGTTGATGATACATACCTCAGAAGAGCAATAATACTCAAATGTTCATTTACGTTGTCTGCTAGTGCTCTATCCCACTGAACTGTGTCACTTTAATGATAATTTTGTGGAACAATGGGTGAATAATGTCACTCTTTAATGAGTTTACTGTACAGTTTCTTCTTTGCATTCTGCAAGTAAATGAAACAAATGCTGATAGGCAAACAAAACAGCATATTTAAATTATTACATTCTTCTTTCATATGAAGGAACATACGTACATTTTTGCATGAGGAGCACCGTTTGCTAAGAGTAGATTCCCAGAGGCAAACTAACAGTTGGCAGTTGACCAACACTCAGAACATCATATCTGGAAGGATGCTAGCATCTTATAATGCTGTTACACTATGACAAGACCAAAAGATATGTTACATTTTTATCACTTTCTGTCTCTTCACCAAGTCTGTAAGATCTCAGAGATGGACATGCATATACGCACACACACACACACACACACACACACACACACACACACACACACACACACACACACACACACACACACACACACACACACACACACACACATACTCACTCAAACAAATAATAGCATTCCATTAAATCTAGATATGGTTATTCAAGCAGCCCCAAACATCTAAAACCTTGGGATTGTTATTACTGAAAGTAGTTACACTCCCTTGGTCACAAAATATAAAACTTTTTTTTCTTTTTTGTTCTTTTGCAAGTGAGTAAATCCCCTTCACCTTTCTGGCATGGGGTATCTCTCTTTTTCTTTATATATATATATATATATATATATATATATATATATATATATATATATATATATATATATATATATATATATATATATATATATATATATATACACATACTTATCTGTATATCTACATGGGTCTACCTTCATTGAATGAAAGTATGTTACATCGAATATTACTTACCCGAGCTGAAATCTCCGAATCTTCCATTAACTGAAGCCACTAACTGCAGAAATCCTTTCCATGTGAAAGGAACCACTTGGCCACCATATAAATAAACCTAACGGACAAAAACTAAGCCCATCAAAGAGGAGGGCTTTACCCCCCCATAACCCCCCTAATAGAATATACCAACTCTGAGATCGCACTACACTGACAAGAGGGCAAAGCTCATCATGGTGGCCAAGTGGTTCTTTTCACAGGGAAAAGATTTTGGCAGTCCATGGCTTCGGTTAATGGAAGATTCAAAGATTTCAGCTTGGATAAGTCACATCTGATGTAACATACATATACAATATATATATATATATATATATATATATATATATATATATATATATATATACATATCTTTATGAGATCTGTACAGATGTTCGACTGCATCTTTCATCAAATCCTAATTTGGTGAGCATACTTGTTCAAAACTGCTGTTCAACGAAGCAGCACTTTCGCATAAGTATGCTTGTTGTTCTGGTCATACTATGGTGCGGTAAGGGAAAATTCCCTTTTCCTCACAGTAGTGCAACCTCAGAGTGAGGAATATTAAAGTAGGGGGGTGCAGGGGGCTTGCTCCCTGCACTCAAGTAGATTTAGTGTTTTTATTTTTAACATACTTTTTCGATGAATTAAAGTGTGTTCGGTGGTTTTGGATTCGGGCTTTTGAACTTTCATTCAAAAGTCCTAGTTCTATAGATATATATATATATATATATATATATATATATATATATATATATACATATACATATATATATACACACACATATATATATATATATATATATATATATATATATATATATATATATATACATATATACATGCTGTTTTATCAAAGTTTTGAAACTTCAAAACCCATACAGCTGAGACCATATGACTGATGTTTTGAAACTTCAAAAACACAACAAAACCACCAAGCAAAAACAAAAAACTTTACCTTTACATTTTTGCAGGGTGGTAATCCCCCTACACCCCCACACTCCCTGATACTTAAATATGCCAACTCTGACATAATATTACTGTGAGGAAAATGGTAAATCTCCTGTTCCATGCTGTATGGCAATCTCAATTCACAGTATTTGAAGTTTCAAAACTTCGATCATATGGCCTCAGCCATATGGGATTCAAAGTTTTGAAAATTCAATAAAACAAAGTAGACCCATATATATTTATATAGTGTGTGTGTGTGTGTGTGTGTGTGTGTGTGTGTGTGTGTGTGTGTGTGGGTGTGCACACATGCATGTGTGAGTGTGTTTGTGGGTGGGGGTGGTAAAACCAAGATTATGGAATTTCCAATACCTGATTAATTTAAAAGAGTAGTATTTAGAATATTTCTGAATGAGAAGCTGAGCGAGTGGAAGCTGGATATACTGCCAATGTGGGGATCAAAGCATGTAAGATGGGGGAACAGTGGAGATAAGATAAAAAAAAGTTTACAACAGAGTTAATATACTGGGAGAATGCAGTGGCAAAGAAACAAATGCTGATATGGGAAGAAGCAGCAGATAATTTGATCTGCTGGAGAAGCTACAATTCTTATTTATTTCAAAGTAGAAGCACTTTCAAATGCTTTGTTGCCAGAAAAAGTGCATGATGTAACAGACAGCAATCAATTAACTCAAACAAACTTTGAGATGTTAGCTAAAAATTTAGTCTGCTGTGAGTTCTCTGATCTCAAGCTGAAGCAGTATAGCCTGGTCATCAGCAAGGACTATTTGCCAAAAATGACCAAACTTTAATCTCACATGAACTTCAGTAATACCTTTTACGGTCTTATATTCCTTTGTTTTAGTCATTTGGAGTGTTACATTTTTTATTCTGATTAAAGTCCTTCCATAAATAATTGCAGCATCATTCATGTTATCTTTCCTGAAGACAAAAACAAGCTGAATAAAAGTGTCTCCAAAGTAATGACTAAAATGAGTTCAACGGAGTATTGCAGTACAATATCTGTAAAAGTAATACATGTATGCCAAAGCCAGCAAACAGATATAGAAACTGTAAATGAGATATTAAAAAATAAATAAATTAATAAAACAACTCTTTGTGGTTCACATTTGCATTAACTCTGTATAACTGCCAGAAGAGAAATTAAAAAATATCCCAAAAGCATAACAAAATAACACAAATACCAGTAATTAATTTTGTCCTGAATAGTGGATTTCATCATATTCTTTCATATCTGCACAGAGAAATATTCTGGAAGATATTTTAAACAAATAAATTCATTGTTTTGGGTAACTGTATGCTAGCATTGCAATCATTTTAGTCAATCTTCTAGTTGAAGGCATGTCATTTAATACTGCTATCATCATTAGCTAGAAGGTATCCGGTGCCTTACTAGTATGGTACACAATATGTTTATATTGGTTTACTATCAGATGTTCGAAGTGAACTCCGTTGACTACCATTTTGTCGAACACGGACATTCGAAAACGGTAATATCGAACACCAAAAGCCAACCTAGGAACAGGTTTTAACATGGGTCGAGATAGGGGAGAGGTTTGTAGTTCGGTAATAACACTGAACACCTATCTCGACCCATGTTAAAACCATTCCTAAGTTGGTGTTTGATATTACCATTTTCAAACTTCCGTGATCGACAAAAGTGCAGTTGATGGAGTTCGCTTTGAACATCTGATAGTAAACTGTTTATATAATTATTAGACTGTCATGGTACTTTATTTATTTACTAATTTATTTATGAAAGTAAAATTATTGAGAACACAATTATTGAGAACACCTCCTAATATAAAGCAGTCACCAAAGTAACACTTTTTCACTCTAAGTATTACAGCCTTTCACATTTCAATTACTCTGAGCTTTGCTTATTTTGAAGCTTGACTTAAAGACATAATGCAGTATTTCAAGTATAACACAGAAGGACTTATCAAAGAAGTTGCAGTAATGAATACGTATTAAGATACATTACATTATAGACCCATACCGATGCCATGATCTCAAATAAAGGATATATAACATAATTATATACTTCAACAGTAATAAAAGTCAGTAACAACTGCTTGCAGGTACCTTGCAAAAACTGAGATTCAGCTTAAAATGTTTCTTCTGATAACCTCTTTTAGTCACATGACAACATCAAACATTTATTGCCAAATGTAACTGAGCTAGTAATCCTGATTAGCAACATAAGGTGGCTGAAAACACCTCTGTGGATTCAGAAACACTGTGTCTTTAATCATGCCCAAACTAAGAATCTTAACATTGTGTGCCACTACGCTTAATAAACATGCATGCAGCCAGGCCATTGTGCATACAGAATAGCTCCTCATTGCAGCTGCAGTACAGATCCATGACCAGACTGTGTTAGACTACTTCGTGGGGAGATTAAAGTATGAGCAGCTGATGGAGGCACTGAATGTGCTCAAACAATTCTAGTAGTCCTCTTGAGTCCTTATGCTCAGAAGGAAAAACAACACTGACAATGTTGACATAATACATTGTCAGTGTTGACAATGTATTGACATAATTTATGGTAATATATATGCAAAGAAATTTTCATGGAAAGGAAAATGTCGACAATGGCTAAGGGTAGAGTGTAGAGGTTTCACTGTAGTGACAGGAAACACAGAAATGGACTGAAGAGTGCAAAGGGAGCTGCCCATGAAAGCAGGACTGCAAAACACACTGGAGAAGGTTCTGTGACAATACTTAAATGTAGAATAATGTGGAACTAGACAGGACAGGTGAGATACAGTAAAATAACACTTTGTGCCAACCTGCACTAGTCTTGACGACATCTGAGATTGATCACGGTTCCTGTACTATAATATGAATAACATTAAAAATGAAAGTATGAAACCCCGAGAAGATTTGACCCATTAACTCAGTCCACTTGCAGTGTATCTTCAGTTCCTTAACAAGGGGAGCCACAGAAGCACTTATACTGAATGCCTTATAGAACAGAAATTTCAGGGAAATGTACTACATCTGTAGACTGATAACAAGAAAAGAATGATGGGCCTCCATGGAGTTGAACCCATACCTTTCCTAGAGATATTCTCTCTACCAGTACATCGACCTTTATCAGTGCAAATATATGCGCATGCATATACTCATTTGTCTCACCTATAGACCATCTCTTTTACAACTGTTATTGTAAAAGGCCAAGTCCAGTATGCATCATTATAGAAATTATATAGTACTAGAGTTGAGATTAAATTATTCTATTTCCATACCTTGTTAATACCATGGCAAAACCTTTTTTTCTTTTTCTCTCACACAGGATATGCACATAGCAGTTTAAAATGTAGTAGACTGCAGCTCTGATGTTTAGCATTATAGAATTTGTAGTTTTCTAATGTAGAGGATTGTCTGTTCAGCATTCTGGTCTTCAAGCCTTCATCACCACAGATCCACTATTGTATTAGAAATTGCATTTTCTATTCCTTCAACATTATGTCATGGTGACCTACTGTTCTGTCCCCATCAATGATCATCCCTCTGGACCATATAGAAACTCAAGCTATGTCTATGATGTTTTTGCCTGTTACTATATAGATCCTTATTTACATTCAAATTATCACTTTTCTGATGATTGCAGTTATGTTCCTTAGAAACGTCAACAGGTACTCATTAGTGTAAAATAGCAAGTAGTCTTTTGTAAGACATGATATATAAAATTATTACCAGTACTTAAACTTTTAAATTATGTATGTTATTACTCCTGGATCTATAGTGCTATCCTTTTAAAATCAGCTACAGTTAAAGTTCAGGTTCCTCAGTAAGAAAAAAATAACATAGCCCTCATTTCTTTGCTTATCTGAAGAAACAACCGAGAAGGCACATTTGTATCTGACATGTGATTTTCCATTACTTTATCAACCACCTAAACTCTACAGACGCTACATTTCTTTGTTCAGGAAAGACCATAGTTTTCTGTACACATGCAGCTGAAAATACATTGATGTAAAGCAACAGCTCACCTGTCAGGGGTAACTTAATAATATGCTTTCTTGAAACAATCCAAACAAAAAGACAATTTTGGAAGAGTTATAGAGAGTATTCATCACTAAAGCAACCGTTTCTATTCCCTGTAGGCTTACAGGATCAGTTAAAATTGACTTTTGAGAAACTCATTAAATATAAGAATGTTCCCCAGAAATTAGTTTTCCTACCTTCTAATGCATACTGCTTTGTGCAGCTAGAATGGTTTGCTGGAACAAGTCTCACTGTCTACTTAAAAATCCAGACATTTCATATGTGAATTTAAATGAAGACTTGACTAAGATTAAATATAGCATTTTAATAATCATTGGCAATTTGTGTTGGCTTGTGACCAGTTTAAACATCAATGTGAAATTCTGAAATTCTACATGATTATTGCAGAGGAAGAGAGCACTATACTGTTAAAGCAGCTATTGAATGGCAAATAACCAGAGGCAGTTACAAGAGCAGGCCGAAGCACATATCAAAGAGAGCTAATCTTCAACAAAGCTTATAAACCCTTGAGTGGAGCCTGCAAATACATAACATGATAATAAGCTATTTATTTTGCAACCTGAATATTTCTTTACTTTCTATTTTAAGTTTCAGTATGTGATTAAACCTTAGGAAACTGCATGCTTATGATTTAATTTTCAGAGAACAATTTAAGCACACATATCCTTCAGTGAAAAGCATACTGACACTCTATGTGCTTTATCATAATAGTCAAAACTAGTCCAGCTGTAAAAATACTTGATTCCAGAGGTTCATTTAATGGGGACAAAACAGTGTACAAGAATCATTTTTCTGTCATATAGATATTTTTATAAGGCTTGGCAGGGTTTTACTGAATGTAACACATTTTATTACACTAGATTGCACCAAAAATGGTATGAAGCGATTTAGTGTTATAGGATATGTGTATTTTTGTTAGTTGCAATAGGAGAAATTTTTGTGGGTTTGAAGTTGCTATATTTGCAAGGATGTAGAGATGACAGCAGTTGTTATCACCATGGTGTGTGTGGCAGGGGGGTCCTATGTGTCTGACTTGGAGATGGTTGATTTGGAGGGAACAGGTGCATTCCCTGTATAACAGAGTGTGAAATTCAATTTTAAGGTTTCATTGAAAATAGTTTTGCTTTCAACAAGGCCGCCTTTGCTGCTTATGATATCTGTGTTTTTTATTCATCATGTTGGATTATAGAATGCAGTTGCATGCCTTTTGTTTGTCTCATAATGTACACTTTTGGTGGAATTTACTATGTTTAATGCCACATGGGTTGCCACCTATCATGTTTTACGTGGAACAGTCCTAATTTCAATGTGTGACCTTCACATCTCACAGGAACCATGAGTTGAGTAGCATATTAAAACATCCCACTCAGTTTAGAAACATTCTGTAGGATGTATTAACAATCACGTAGGCTTTGCACAAAGCCTACACCATGTTAACATATTAGCATAATGATCATGGGCACTAATCGTATATGCATGCTGCTTACCATGCCTATATGAATACAAGCATGTTTTCATGGCCTGCAACAGTGTTGGCAGCCAGGAAAATGTGTTGTGCAGCACAAACACAAGCAGTAAACAAACCGGTTTGGCTATGGGCAAGCCTGTTAAATGTGCTTGTGCAGACAGCACACAGTGCTACATGAGGCAAATGATGCAAGCTGTACACAGACAGGGAAAGTGCACTCAGTATACTGTGCATATAAATCAAACATATACATACATAAATAAGTAAGAGAAGATGTAAAACAGCAAGGCAACTGCGATACATGGGTTACCAGACAGGAAAAATGTACAGAGGACAATGTGCACAAAAATCAAACAGATATATACAAAAAGATGTAAAGGGAGGGGAAATATTCAAAATCCAGTACAATAATTGATGTAAAGGTGCTTATGTCATAAATAAAAATTTGTAATAACAACATTTTGCAATACATATATCAGAATAATTAATGGTGGTCACACTTCTTGAGCAAATGTAGGTAAATAAAAGCAGACATGATATTATAGCATGTGACAGTTGCACAAATTCAAATTCACATTGAACAGAGGGGAATTACATGACATAAGAATGTCATTGATATGCTAAGCTGTGATGAGAGTTTGCAAGGACAGTACATACATTATGGGATGTTTGCACAGTGTGCATTTTGTCAATATAACATGGAAAATCAGAATGGTTCAGAAGCCACAATCCCCTTTTGCAAGATTCAAACCAATCCCCACAATGACCTGTGTATCAACTGTGTATACCACAGAAATAGGCATAACACATGTACAAGGAGGATCACCCATGAATGGATTTATGCACCTCAATATTCTAATGGTTAAGCATCCCATATGTAGGTGTATGTGGTGTTTCAAATGTGAGAGAAGAGTGTGACATATGTAATACCCATGCATAAGGCCCTCCTGTCTGACACAGTTGTTGTGTCAACACTGTCTGAGACAGTTATTGTGTCAACAAATATGAACAGATGCAATCACCAAATTAT
Source organism: Protopterus annectens (assembly GCF_019279795.1). Taxonomy (NCBI): domain Eukaryota; kingdom Metazoa; phylum Chordata; order Ceratodontiformes; family Protopteridae; genus Protopterus; species Protopterus annectens. Next base: position 1,656,332,533 of record NC_056725.1, on the reverse strand, counting down.
GATGGAATGCACTCCCCAGAGCTGTGTATTGTCAGCACAGAAGGTAGCAATGGGTATTGTCACAAACAAATAACATGAATGTGTGAATTAAGTAAGGATTCCTGAGAATTAATGTTATATCAGTATGTCAAACTGATGACAATTAAATGAGTATGCTCATGTGCTCACAATTGTGATGAAGGAAGGTTTCTCTGTATGTCTGTACATATACCACCCAGGAACTGGGGCACACTGGTGTACACCATAATACTCAATGCATGTGCTAAAGTGGCATTCTTACCACAACATTGGCAGAACAAATGTCTACTGCCATGAAATCTAAAGCTATATTCACGTGTTCATGCAACATATCAAGGGGTAAGACTGATGTGATATAATGGTTGTTGTGTGATGTCAGTACATTCACACAAAATGAATCCCTATAGTAACACTGAACATCAAGCTGTACAACTCTTCCAAATAACAATATGGCTGTTACTCACATTCACCACAGTAGAACTGTTATCACAGTTGTTGAACTCCATTTATGTGAAGTCACTCAATCAGCTGCAGTTTATTTAGCCATAATTTTTATCTGCTAAAATTAATGAGTGAGGCCCCTGTCACTCTCTTCATGCAAAATATAATTTGGGGGTGTCTTTCCTGCAGAACAGTTAAGGACACAAATACAGTCACTCAATGCTGATTTGGAACACTTGCCTGAATGTTGATAAAATCAGTGCTATAGTGGGATCAATAAATGTGCCATGGTATAATCAACACTATAGTGAGATCGATAAATGTGCCATGGTATAAGTGCATCACCAATCGTCATATTTGTGGTTATGTGGAAACATTACATCATGTGTATGAATCAAGGGAAATGTCTCCCTGTAATTACTTAGAAAGAATCTTGCTGTATGTCAGGCAACATTACCTGATGCAAAGTATACCCAAATGCACATGTAGCCCCTGCTGTTGTCATTGTTATTATGTACAATGTGACTATAATACTGTATTTGAATACGTGCCTTACTTAGGCAACAACATACATTATATCATCTTGTAACCTCAGTCCAGAAGAGATGTCTCACTTCAACTGTGATGGAATGGCAATCTATTCAAATGACAGCATTAGTCTTCAATACAGTCTTTCTAAAGAAAATTTAGAATAGACTCTTATAACAGAAACAACATCTACACATGAATATAGCACACGTAGATGACAACACTATTAACAACATGTACACTGACTGTCAGCAGTGACAATGGCATTTGAACTATATAGCCAACATCACAGGCTAATATTGTGAAACTGCATATTTCAGTGGATGACATCACTATTGTGTATTACCTTTATGCTTCTGCTAAAAATGTTTGCATAGCAAAAGCACACTGTATAGCTATACCTCACATATGTATTTGCAGCCTGTTCTGCACAGTAAGAGGGAAAAATGCACTCACAAATGACAGTCATTCCTGTATTAGAACTCTCTACCTATGTACTGGCACAATTGACAAGCAAGTGTATTATATGCATGCACCACAGGAAAAGTCAAATTATATGTGAGCCACAATACATGTTTGAAAGGATGAAATAAGCTGTGCCATGCAAAGGAGATGTGTGAGCAAAAATGACTTCTACAGCCATGTGCAATTCTAAATGTTGTCAATACTAAGGCATGTAAGACACTCCTACATCCTCTCATACATAATCAGGAGTGTCTCACTGCTGTATTTGAACTCCGTGCCTACTGACTGGCATAATCTACTAACAAGTGTATTACATGCACACACCACAGGAGAAGTCTGATTGTATGTGTGCCACAGTGCATCTTTGAAAGGATGACATAAGCTGTGTCATGCAAAAATGACTTCTACAGCTATGTTTACTTCTAAATGTTGTCAGTGCTAACAGGTGTTAAGATACTTCTGCATCCACAAACACACTCAGTCAGAAAAGTCATACTGCTGTATTTGAACTTCCTACATATCAAATGACACAATCTACACACAAGTGTATTATAGGCACATGCCTCAGGAATGGCCTGACTTTAGTGGTGTCAGAGTGGTGCATTATTGAAATGATGACATCAGCAGAGTGTTGCAGGCAGTATGCATTTGTGGACAAAGTGAAAAGGAGATGTGGAGTTGATATGACCATATAAATGTATCTTATGAGTGGGAGTCAAATAAGTACACTTCTTGAATTAATCCTCCAGTGATGCAATGGACCAACCATCACACAGACAAGTTTATTGATGTGAAATTAGAACTCCTTACCTATTTATTTAAACAACCTAGAGAACAGAGTACTTAATACAAGTACCACTGCAGAAGTCTGATTTTGATAGTATGAGAGTGCACTTTATATAGTATGACATCAGCACTGTGTTTCTGAGAAGGTGATGTTGATTGAAGGGTCTGACAATGATGTGGACTCACCCTGCAGTGCAAAATGTACTCAAAGCTACAATTTTATTGAGGCTGTTAGTAGTTACAATCTTATTTACACAACTCCATACACACGTTAGCTGATTTCTATGAGATTAGACTCCCTTACCTATCTAACTATTCAATCTAGGGGACACAGTACTTAACACAAATGCAACCACAGAAGTCTGACTTTTAAAGTGTGAGAGTACACTTTATAGGGGATGACATCGGTGTGATGTTGCAGAGAAAATGGCATTGGGAGAAAGGTCTGACATTGATATGAACTCACACTGTAGTGTAAAATTAACTCCAGACTGCTACTGTACTGTGGGCAGCAGTAGTTTAGATAATATTTACACAACCCCATACATACACATACAGACACACACATTAACTGCTGTAAAATTAGAACCCCCCTACCTGTCTAGCTATGGAGTATAGAGGATACAGTACTTAAAACAAGTGCCACCACAGAAGTCTAGCTTTTGTAGCATGAAGGTGCACTTTTACAGAGAATTATATCAGTGTGGTGTTACAGACAAGATGATTTGAGAGAAGTGTCTGACACTGATGTGGATTCACCCTACAGTATAAAATCAACTCCAAACTTCTATTTTATTGTGGACAGCAGTAACTAAGGTCATATTTACATGACTGAATACACACACACACACACACACACACACACACACACACACACACACACACACACACACACACACACACACACCTACACACAAGTTGACTACTGTGAGATTAGAACACCCTACCCTTCTACTAACACAATCTAGAGGACACAGTACTTTACATAAGTGTCACTGCAAAAGTCTGACATTTACATTGGGACAGTGCACTGTAGATAGGATTAACATCTCATTCTGTGTCATAAAAGATATTGTGATGCGTAAGGTTTTGTGCAAATCCATATTTGTTGATATGACGGAGTAAGTGCAATCTTATGGTCAGTAATACACACATACTACTGACCTATCTCAGCTATGTTGTCATTAATGTATATTGCAGAACTGAGAATGACAAGTACCTACCTGTCTTGTGTGTATGACACACACACACATACACACACACACACACACACACACACACACACACACACACACATATACACACACACACACGTGCACACATGCACAGATGCACGCACACACATGCACACACACACACACACACACACACATACACACACACACACACACACACACACACACACACACACACACACAGTTGTGAAACACAGAATGGACAATAATTCATTCATGGTTTATGAGGTTATGATGATGGAATGTAAACCTCAATGAATGTTACTAACATTAGAAATGGTATATGCTCATGCATGGACAGTATAGGCTGTCAGTTCCAAGCAACAGTTATTGTTCCAATGCAGGAAGGATAAAAAAATGCTGATTTATGTACATCAAGGATGTATGTGGTTGTATATCATTTGTAAGTGTCAGTGCTGCAGTGCACACCTAAATGTCCAGAAAGAACAGGCCAATTAACCACATAGTTCCCTGCATTTCACATGACTACAGTAGACAATTTCCATGTAATGATGTAATATAATCCAGTAGCAATATATTTTTTTGTGCCAAAACATTTCCTAAAGCGCATGCTGAGAAACATATTTGCATGGATGTTGGCAAAGTGTTAGCACATAAGTGATTATACTTTCATGTGTTGAACTTGGATTGTGAAGTATCAGAGTTTAGTGATGCTCAGTGGTGCTCCCTGCCAATGTTTGCATAAATAAGAATCAAAGAGGAAGTGCTGTGATTCTTATTACTGTTACAACAAATCTGTTTTATCTTAACATGTTGCATATATATGCTCCTCATGTTTTATTATACCTGTCAGTGTTAGCTCCAAATCTCAATTCAGAAATGAAGTGCTGTGCTTGCTGTCATCATTTGTGTGATGGTATGCTGCAGGCACAGATTTCTCTGCTGAAGAAAAAAGTGAAAAACTTTAATTTGGTGTGCCTTCTACATCACAAACAGGTTTAGTGGTGACATGTGGGTGTCAGCACTCTGGATAGTCCTTAGTATAGAAAATCCACCTGTCAACCTGGATTTCTCTGTGGCACAAGGTGTAAACTCCCAGAGCTAAATGAAAAGTATGCTTAATGCATGGTTCTTCTACAGTATAAAGATAATTTTATAAAGAGTGTCAAAATGTCATTATTATAGTAACTTTTTATCATGACTTTAAGAATACCTAGGAATGACTATTATAAATATGTTGACTGGCCAAATTGAGTGTGCAATAGATACTGAAATAGTTTGTTGTATCTACTACATATAAGACATGCTTCAAGGGAAATCACAAGTTAAGTGGGTGTACAATGAGGTGTATAGCAAACACTCACTGCATTTTGCAATAACAACTGCAATGCCATTTAGCATCACATACTACAGTTGCTCATTCCAGATCTCACACAAATGCTGTGGACTACAAATAAACAAACATAAAGTGCTTAGATACATAAACAACTCATTCACAGGAAAGACATTATAAAAATAGGCAGAAAAAGTTTCACATACTGCTGTATAAAAACCATTGTCAAGATGAAAAATTAAGTTTAGAGACATGATCATTATCTCTACACCCAAACAAGAAATCACACTTTACACATGTCAAAAGAACACCTCTGAAGAGACAGTAATAACACATAGAGGCAATGGAAGATGTAGGTTTTATTCTTCACCACTGCAATGCCATAACAATACATATACATCCCATCAACCTAATGAACAGTCAAAGGTACAAAGGGATGAGAGAGAAGAGGTGACAAAAGAGACAGATATAAAGAAACATATGAAAGTCTGGAGTTAGAGGTCGTTAATGCACATCTTTATGTTGTGACCTCAGTATTCATCGCTCATTCTCTGTTATCAGTAAGTAATTCTGGGGATCAAGAAACTGCAGAAAAGGCAAACTTGATGAAGACATGAGTAGAATAAGGATGGCTTACCAAATTTTATTTATGGTCATAGATGTGTAGGCAAATGCTTAACTGGATAAATAGTAAGATATGTGTCATGAAACATATCATAGAAGAGAAATACCACAGTAAGAAATAATGTGACATACATCTAGAATTGAGCCTTTAATGCTATGGTCAAAACTGAATCTTCAGCCAACTGATTTATGTCCATACTCCACAGAGGACATTACATTTGATTACATCCAATAGCCAAATAACTGTTACAGTAAAAATTGCCAATGCTTTCCTTTAATCTGCCTTTACTCTGTATTTTGATAGTGCAGCATGTTTAAGCACCCTTGCATGAAAAGAGCCTGACTATTGTGGGTGATGGCAACAAGTAACCAGAGTTTGCCATAGGACTTGAACAGCCATTCACCGTCATTTGACATTGGCTTGTGATGCAAATGTCTGCACAAATGCTGAGAGAGAAAAGTGAAAGCTTACTTACGGGCCATGTTTGGCCATGTGTGTTGTGTATAACACTATTTTTGACCAGATTAAGCATGAGAAAAAAGAGTTGATAGAAAAGTGGTGAAATGGGGTAGCAAGCAGAGGGGTGGATACAGGAGAAAGAATACATGACTTTGCATGCATGTAGTGGGAGAGAATCATAGATACCCACTTCTTCACAACATAAATGTAGAAGTATAGCTATAATTTACTGAATTTGAACTGTCACCACACAAAAGGTAGGTAACAACAACAGAATAACATTGCACAGCCAATTGTACCAAATCAAATGTGTCAAGAAGGCACATATGTAAAGTGGAGAGCTATGTATGGGACATTATTTTTTGTGGGACAGGTGCCCATTTTTTACTTTTTTTGTCATTCAAAAAGAGAGGTATATAAGGGATTGCACTTAGAAATGGGAGAGTCAGGTAGTAAGGTTAGATGTGGAAGCAGGTGTAGACATTCAAGACAAACAAGACAGACAAAGATGGTGATAGACTCAAAAGGTTATGGGATACCATGATTGATGATAGCTAGGGAACATCAGAGGCACATCTATGTGAAGCCTGAAAAGAGTAAGAATCTAGTCCTGACCCTCATAACTCTCATCACTGTCTTCTGTTTCAGTTTCCTGTGTCAGTGCTCAATTTGGCATTGTCTTGGCAATGTGATGAAGCACCTTTTCAACATGGCCAATATAGGCATTGAGTCCCCTTATCACTAACCTCTACCAGCCCTGTCAGCTCTTGGCAGGTGACAAAATACTACCTCCACTAATACTACTCCTGGAGAATAACAGTGCATCAGCTGCCAGGGCAGAGCTACCTGATTTGGAAGGGATAGATATTGGGACAGTGCACTGTAGATAGGATTAGCATCTCATTCTGTGTCATAAAAGATGTTGTGATGCGTAAGGTTTTGTGCAAATCCATATTTGTTGATATGACGGAGTAAGTGCAATCTTATGGTCAGTAATACATACATACTACTGACCTATCTCAGCTATGTTGTCATTAATGTATATTGCAGAACTGAGAATGACAAGTACCTACCTGTCTTGTGTGTATGACACACACACACACACACACACACACACACACACACACACACACACACACACACACGCACGGTTGTGAAACACAGAATGGACAATAATTCATTCATGTTTTATCAGGTTATGATGATGGAATGTAAACCTTAATGAATGTTACTAACATTAAAAATGGTATATGCTCATGCATGGACAGTATAGGCTGTCAGTTCCAAGCAACAGTTATTGTTCCAATGCAGGAAGGATAAAAAAATGCTGATTTATGTACATCAATGATGTATGTGGTTGTATATCATTTGTAAGTGTCAGTGCTGCAGTGCACACCCAAATGTCCTGAAAGAACAGGTCAATTAACCACATAGTTCCCTGCATTTCATGTGACTACAGTAGACAATTTCCATGTAATGATGTAATATAATCCAGTAGCAATATATTTTGTGTGTCAAAACATTTCCTAAAGCGCATGCTGAGAAACATATTTGCATGGATGTTGGCAAAGTGTTAGCACATAAGTGATTATACTTTCATGTGTTGAACTTGGATTGTGAAGTATCAGAGTTTAGTGATGTTCAGTGGTGCTCCCTGCCAATGTTTGCATAAATAAGAATCAAAGAGGAAGTGCTGTGATTCTTATTACTGTTACAACAAATCTGTTTTATCTTAACATGTTGCATATATATGCTCCTCATGTTTTATTATACCTGTCAGTGTTAGCTCCAAATCTCAATTCAGAAATGAAGTGCTGTGCTTGCTGTCATCATTTGTGTGATGGTATGCTGCAGGCACAGATTTCTCTGCTGAAGAAAAAAGTGAAAAACTTTAATTTGGTGTGCCTTCTACATCACAAACAGGTTTAGTGGTGACATGTGGGTGTCAGCACTCTGGATAGTCCTTAGTATAGAAAATCCACCTGTCAACCTGGATTTCTCTGTGGCACAAGGTGTAAACTCCCAGAGCTAAATGAAAAAGTATGCTTAATGCATGGTTCTTCTACAGTATAAAGATAATTTTATAAAGAGTGTCAAAATGTCATTATTATAGTAACTTTTTATCATGACTTTAAGAATACCTAGGAATGACTATTATAAATATGTTGACTGGCCAAATTGAGTGTGCAATAGATACTGAAATAGTTTGTTGTATCTACTACATATAAGACATGCTTCAAGGGAAATCACAAGTTAAGTGGGTGTACAATGAGGTGTATAGCAAACACTCACTGCATTTTGTAATAACAACTGCAATGCCATTTAGCATCAAATACTACAGTTGCTCATTCCAGATCTCACACAAATGCTGTGGACTACAAATAAACAAACATAAAGTGCTTAGATACATAAACAACTCATTCACAGGAAAGACATTATAAAAATAGGCAGAAAAAGTTTCACATACTGCTGTATAAAAACCATTGTCAAGATGAAAAATTAAGTTTAGAGACACGATCATTATCTCTACACCCAAACAAGAAATCACACTTTACACATGTCAAAAGAACACCTCTGAAGAGACAGTAATAACACATAGAGGCAATGGAAGATGTAGGTTTTATTCTTCACCACTGCAATGCCATAACAATACATATACATCCCATCAACCTAATGAACAGTCAAAGGTACAAAGGGATGAGAGAGAAGAGGTGACAAAAGAGACAGATATAAAGAAACATATGAAAGTCTGGAGTTAGAGGTCGTTAATGCACATCTTTATGTTGTGACCTCAGTATTCATCACTCATTCTCTGTTATCAGTAAGTAATTCTGGGGATCAAGAAACTGCAGAAAAGGCAAACTTGATGAAGACATGAGTAGAATAAGGATGGCTTACCAAATTTTATTTATGGTCATAGATGTGTAGGCAAATGCTTAACTGGATAAATAGTAAGATATGTGTCATGAAACATATCATAGAAGAGAAATACCACAGTAAGAAATAATGTGACATACATCTAGAATTGAGCCTTTGATGCTATGGTCAAAACTGAATCTTCAGCCAACTGATTTATGTCCATACTCCACAGAGGACATTACATTTGATTACATCCAATAGCCAAATAACTGTTACAGTAAAAATTGCCAGTGCTTTCCTTTAATCTGCCTTTACTCTGTATTTTGATAGTGCAGCATGTTTAAGCACCCTTGCATGAAAAGAGCCTGACTATTGTGGGTGATGGCAACAAGTAACCAGAGTTTGCCATAGGACTTGAACAGCCATTCACCGTCATTTGACATTGGCTTGTGATGCAAATGTCTGCACAAATGCTGAGAGAGAAAAGTGAAAGCTTACTTATGGGCCATGTTTGGCCATGTGTGTTGTGTATAACACTATTTTTGACCAGATTAAGCATGAGAAAAAAGAGTTGATAGAAAAGTGGTGAAATGGGGTAGCAAGCAGAGGGGTGGATACAGGAGAAAGAATACACGACTTTGCATGCATGTAGTGGGAGAGAATCATAGATACCCACTTCTTCACAACATAAATGTAGAAGTATAGCTATAATTTGCTGAATTTGAACTGTCACCACACAAAAGGTAGGTAACAACAACAGAATAACATTGCACAGCCAATTGTACCAAATCAAATGTGTCAAGAAGGCACATATGTAAAGTGGAGAGCTATGTATGGGACATTATTTTTTGTGGGACAGGTGCCCATTTTTTACTTTTTTTGTCATTCAAAAAGAGAGGTATATAAGGGATTGCACTTAGAAATGGGAGAGTCAGGTAGTAAGGTTAGATGTGGAAGCAGGTGTAGACATTCAAGACAAACAAGACAGACAAAGATGGTGATAGACTCAAAAGGTTATGGGATACCATGATTGATGATAGCTAGGGAACATCAGAGGCACATCTATGTGAAGCCTGAAAAGAGTAAGAATCTAGTCCTGACCCTCATAACTCTCATCACTGTCTTCTGTTTCAGTTTCCTGTGTTAGTGCTCAATTTGGCATTGTCTTGGCAATGTGATGAAGCACCTTTTCAACATGGCCAATATAGGCATTGAGTCCCCTTCCCACTAACCTCTACCAGCCCTGTCAGCTCTTGGCAGGTGACAAAATACTACCTCCACTAATACTACTCCTGGAGAATAACAGTGCATCAGCTGCCAGGGCAGAGCTACCTGATTTGGAAGGGATAGATATTGGGACAGTGCACTGTAGATAGGATTAGCATCTCATTCTGTGTCATAAAAGATGTTGTGATGCATAAGGTTTTGTGCAAATCCATATTTGTTGATATGACGGAGTAAGTGCAATCTTATGGTCAGTAATACATACATACTACTGACCTATCTCAGCTATGTTGTCATTAATGTATATTGCAGAACTGAGAATGACAAGTACCTACCTGTCTTGTGTGTATGACACACACACACACACACATACACACACACACACACACACACACACACACACACACACACACACACACACACACACACACACACACTTGTGAAACACAGAATGGACAATAATTCATTCATGGTTTATCAGGTTATGATGATGGAATGTAAACCTTAATGAATGTTACTAACATTAAAAATGGTATATGCTCATGCATGGACAGTATAGGCTGTCAGTTCCAAGCAACAGTTATTGTTCCAATGCAGGAAGGATAAAAAAATGCTGATTTATGTACATCAATGATGTATGTGGTTGTATATCATTTGTAAGTGTCAGTGCTGCAGTGCACACCCAAATGTCCTGAAAGAACAGGTCAATTAACCACATAGTTCCCTGCATTTCACGTGACTACAGTAGACAATTTCCATGTAATGATGTAATATAATCCAGTAGCAATATATTTTGTGTGTCAAAACATTTCCTAAAGCGCATGCTGAGAAACATATTTGCATTGATGTTGGCAAAGTGTTAGCACATAAGTGATTATACTTTGATGTGTTGAACTTGGATTGTGAATTATCAGAGTTTAGTGATGTTCAGTGGTGCTCCCTGCCAATGTTTGCATAAATAAGAATCAAAGAGGAAGTGCTGTGATTCTTATTACTGTTACAACAAATCTGTTTTATCTTAACATGTTGCATATATATACTCCTCATGTTTTATTATACCTGTCAGTGTTAGCTCCAAATCTCAATTCAGAAATGAAGTGCTGTGCTTGCTGTCATCATTTGTGTGATGGTATGCTGCAGGCACAGATTTCTCTGCTGAAGAAAAAAGTGAAAAACTTTAATTTGGTGTGCCTTCTACATCACAAACAGGTTTAGTGGTGACATGTGGGTGTCAGCACTCTGGATATTCCTTAGTATAGAAAATCCACCTGTCAACCTGGATTTCTCTGTGGCACAAGGTGTAAACTCCCAGAGCTAAATGAAAAAGTATGCTTAATGCATGGTTCTTCTACAGTATAAAGATAATTTTATAAAGAGTGTCAAAATGTCATTATTATAGTAACTTTTTATCATGACTTTAAGAATACCTAGGAATGACTATTATAAATATGTTGACTGGCCAAATTGAGTGTGCAATCGATACTGAAATAGTTTGTTGTATCTACTACATATAAGACATGCTTCAAGGGAAATCACAAGTTAAGTGGGTGTACAATGAGGCGTATAGCAAACACTCACTGCATTGTGCAATAACAACTGCAATGCCATTTAGCATCACATACTACAGTTGCTCATTCCAGATCTCACACAAATGCTATGGACTACAAATAAACAAACAGAAAGTGCTTAGATACATAAACAACTCATTCACAGGAAAGACGTTATAAAAATAGGCAGCAAATGTTTCACATACTGCTGTATAAAAACCATTGTCAAGATGAAAATTTAAGTTTAGAGACATGATCATTATCTCTACACCCAAACAAGAAATAACACTTTAAACATGTCAAAAGAACACCTCTGAAGGGACAGTAATAACATATAGAGGCAATGGAAGATGTAGGTTTTATTCTTCACCACTGCTATGCCATAACAATACATATACATCCCATCAACCTAATGAACAGTCAACAGTACAAAGGGATGAGAGAGAAGAGGTGACAAAAGAGACAGATATAAAGAAACATATGAAAGTCTGGAGTTAGAGGTCATTAATGCACATCTTTATGTTGTGACCTCAGTATTCATCGCTCATTCTCTGTATCAGTAAGTGATTCTGGGGATCAAGAAACTGCAGAAAAGGCAAACTTGATGAAGACATGAGTAGAATAAGGATGGCTTACCAAATTTTATTTATGGTCATAGATGTGTAGGCAAATGCTTAACTGCATAAATAGTAAGATATGTGTCATGAAACATATCATAGAAGAGCAATATCACAGTAAAAAATAATGTGACATACATCTAGAATTGAGCCTTTGATGTTATGGTCAAAACTGAATCTTCAGGAAACTGATTTATGTCCATACTCCACAGAGGACATTACATTTGATTACATCCAATAGTCAAATAACTGTTACAGTAAATATTGCCAGTGCTTTCCTTTAATCTGTCTTTACTCTGTATTTTGATAGTGCAGCATGTTTAAGCACCCATGTATGAAAAGAGCCTACTATTGTGGGTGATGGCAACAAGTACCCAGAGTTTGCCATAGGACTTGAACAGCCATTCACCGTCATTTGACATTGGCTTGTGATGCATATGTCTGCACAAATGCTGAGAGAAAAAAGTGAAAGCTTACTTATGGGCCATTTTTGGACACGTGTGTTGTGTATAATACTATTTTTGACCAGATTAAGCATGAGAAAAAAAGAGTTGATAGAAAAGTGGTGAAATGGGGTAGCAAGCAGAGGGGTGGATACAGGAGAAAGAATACAAGGCTTTGCATGAATGTAGTGGGAGAGAATCATAGATACCCACTTCTTCACAACATAAATGTAGAAGTATAGCTATAATTTGCTGAATTTGAACTGTCACCACACAAAAGGTAGGTAACAACAACAGAATAACATTGCACAGCCAACTGTACCAAATCAAATGTGTCAAGAAGGCACATATGTAAAGTGGAGAGCTATGTATGGGACATTATTTTTTGTGGGACAGGTGCCCATTTTTTACTTTTTCTGTCTTTCAAAAAGAGAGGTATATAAGGGATTGCACTTAGAAATGGGAGAGTCAGGTAGTAAGGTTAGATGTGGAAGCAGGTGTAGACATTCAAGACAAACAAGACAGACAAAGATGGTGATAGACTCAAAAGGTTATGGGATACCATGATTGATGATAGCTAGGGAACATCAGAGGCACATCTATGTGAAGCCTGAAAAGAGTAAGAATCTAGTCCTGACCCTCATAACTCTCATCACTTTCTTCTGTTTCAGTTTCCTGTGTCAGTGCTCAATTTGGCATTGTCTTGGCAATTTGATGAAGCACCTTTTCAACATGGCCAATATAGGCACTGAGTCCCCTTCCCACTAACCTCTACCAGCCCTGTCAGCTCTTGACAGGTGACAACATACTACCTCCACTAATACTACTCCTGGAGAGTAACAGTGCATCAGCTGCCAGGGCAGAGCTACCTGATTTGGAAGGGATAGATTGGGCAAGGGTTGTGGATGCAGTGCTGACAGCTTGAGACCCTGAAGTGCTGGGTGTCAGTGCTGTGATCTGTGGAGTGATGGAGGGCTGATCCACAATGGTTGGTCTATGTCTCTGTGCTGCATGTAAGTTTATCTAACCAGAAATGTTTGAAAACAGAACATTTTAAGGCATATACAAATACCCCCCCAAAAAATGAGACCAAAAGGGGTGGGGTTATACAAAAGAGACAGAGAGAGAATTAAATCCATGGCAGATCATATGACTATGTCATTTTAGAAAATTCACTATTTTGATTATCCAGTATGTGCACCTTTGCCACATCCAGGTATGATGGGAAGGTCTTAGTCTGTTATACCATTTATCAGCTGCACTGTTATGATATCAGAGACACAACTATTTATTCCAGTATTGCCACATTGCATACAATTACAATACTTATTAAGGTTACAGTAAGACCTGATGCATATGCACCCCATGCCTCTCTGAGGTGATTTAACCTTTCTTGGTGTGCCCTCTAGTTCACTGCAATGTCTCCAGCAGCTATGCAACAGAGAAGAAGAGAAGAAGAGACATGAAAGTATATTGAATAACAGTCTTGGCAATGCCATACATTCTATACTACTTAATACTGATGGGTCAGTATACAAATGAGGAATGTCAGCAGTCCTAAACTCATCCTCCCATCAGCTAAGGAAGTCCTTCTTGTGCCATTTAATGTCACTATAGTGATGATGACAACTCTCTCCACTGCATGAGATACCAGTTGCACTGTAGACAACCTTGGCAAATCTGTTCAATGCCTCAGTCTTATACTGAGACCATGTATAGTCCCCCTGCAGCAGCCTACAGCTCTTGTGCTTCATGTGGCATGCCACAAATATCACATACTCCTCAACACCCCATTTTTAAGCTCTAAATTCATCCCCATCATCTCCAACACCAGCCATGCCTGCAGAAGTCAAGCAGCAACTCTAGGTCTGAATTGGTGCCAAATTCCAATCCCACATTTAATGGCGAGTGTGCAAACATGCACTACTAAGCCAATTGCAGTTGCATGATGGTAGGCACAGAGATCCATTGCAAACAAAGCAGAGGGTGTTTTTTGAAAAAGCAAAGAAGGTGTGAAGCATGGCAATAAAATTTGCCATGTGTGATGCTGAACCAAGTCACACTATTGTTAGGTGATTAGCACTGACAGCCTCAATGGCTTGCCTTGTTTGCCTTTGTGTTTTGGATGTTAAATATGATGACTCAGCACATAGCATTCTGGAACTACACTCTGTAAAAAGTTTGTTGACTAATGTGAAAATCCAGCCTAGGGAAGACAAAATGCATAATTTCAATCAAAGTGATAATTTGTCAGTGCTACAGGAGAACTCCCTTTCAGCCATTTTTATTACAGATAAACTGAATTTAGTATGAATGGAGATATACTCCAGACAGGCCTGTAAGTGTATTATTTTAGAAATTCCTGTGAAATGCATCCCCATGAAAGAGTTAGCATTACTCTTTGTAAATGTATGTCAGACGGATAGACTTTCATGAGTTGATTAATGCAGGTTGGGGTATGATACATATATACCTCATTTCACATACTGTCCTAAACATAGAGTTGGGCTATGTGAGGAGAGAAAAACATTTTAATTGAAGTATTTTGCCTATTATAGATATGCAAGTGCACTTTTATTCCATTATCAAAATTATCCTGTTTAAACAATTACACACAGATTCAACTGAACTAAATCAGTACTTGCATATGCTACTTAAAAATATTAATTTATAAAAGCATCAACAAGACATATATTGCAATAAACATAATTATGATAGCCATTTTTATGTAGTGCTACCTTTCTAATGAAGGTGTTGCTAGAAGCTGCATTCTGATAACCATTTAACCATTGTGAAAACAAGTGCTATCTGGAGTCGAACCTTGGATCATCTATGTTTTGCTTCTAAAGTTAGTGCACTTGCACCTTATGCCACAGAGATGGCTACAGCTGAGATGGATGTTCTCCAGTCAGTACTATCCAGAGTGCTGGCATCCAGCCATCACTGCTAAGCCTGTTTGCACTACACAAGGTTGCCAATAGAAAAAGTTTCACTTTTTACACGAGTCAGCATCACTCAGCAGGAAACAAATGCACGAGGTAAGTAACATCAAAAAAATAAATTAAAAAAAAGCATATGAAGTTCTGATGAAAATAATTCTTACATCTGGAGTAATAATTCCAACTTTCACTTCACACTTAAGACCACAGACGAAGAATCCACTTAAAACACCAGTTTATTGTACCTCTAGCACTTCGGCAACTGCCTTCAAGGAGTATAAAACATCACATAACTTACACAGTTTATATACCCTAATACATCTAACAATTAAACAATTAGCCTAAACCAATTGATCAATAAAAATTAAAAAATACTTAATACTGCTTTCTCATCAGATTAAGAAGCCTCCAGTTACATTCCACATTCTGACCCTGAGGAAATAAAGTGTCATATTTCAAAATGAAAATACTTTCTTTATATAGCAACTTCTTTTTATACAAATCATCAGAAAATACACCCTTCATAATATGTTCTAAGATAGTGGCTTGTAGCCCATTTGGATTAGAATTGCGAACCAGCATAAAATGTTTGGCAACAGGGCTATCTTCTTTATTATTTATAATATTCCTGACATGCTCCTGCAGTCTAGTTTTAAACTTCCTTTTACTTTCTCCTATGTATACAAGGTTACAAGGACATTTCAACTCATAAATAATACCTTCAGTGTTACAGCTATATGTATATTTAGCCTCAAATACATGGCCATTTATATACTTTAAAGTTGGAACAATATAATGACAAACATTGCAATGACCACAGGGTAAAGTTCCTAGTCTCTGCATGGTCCTATACTGCAGTGTCTCAGTGGGATATTTAAATTTATTGTGTACCAAGATATCTTTTAAATTCCTACCTCTACAAAATGAAATGCCTAAAGACCTAGACAATAATTTTTTTAGGTCCATTGATCTAAATAAAATATTCCAGTAGTGTTTAACAATATCTATTAAAACATCAATGAAAACACTATATGTAGAGACAAAATAAACTAGTCTTTTCTCTTGATGTCTAACATCTAACTTATACCCCTTACTTCCATACTTATAAGTACCGACTTTATGTTGTTCATTAATAACCTTATCTATATCTGTTTCAATACTAGCTTCACTATAGCCCCTCAATCTAAACATCTCACTAGTCACACTAATTTCTTTAAAGAAGTCAGTGTCAGTATTACATAGCCGTCTAAGTCTCATACATCCCCCACAGGGTAAAGAGGCCAAAGTATGAACTGGATGACAGCTAGTCCCCATCAAATACTGATTACTATCAGCAAATTTTCTATGCACAGATGTACGTAAAGTATTGCTGTCCTCCAAAATCAGATGTATGTCTAAAGAAGTTATATCTTTGCCCACCTGTATGCCATCAAAGGAAAGTCCAGATCTATTATGTTGCATAGCTTCTATAAACTGACCAACATAAGATATCTCACCTTTACAAATAAAAACAAGATCATCTATAAAACGAAAATAACCAACTACATCATTTTTAAAAAAATCTATACAGTATAACCATTCTAACTCATACAAACCCATCATCAGGTTGGCATACATGGGGGCAAAAGATGCCCCCATGGCAGTGCCCTTGATTTGTCTGTATATTGATGAGAAAGCAGTATTAAGTATTTTTTAATGTAATTGATTAATTGGTTTAGGCTAATTGTTTAATTGTTAGATGTATTAGGGTATATAAACTGTGTAAGTTATGTGATGTTTTATACTCTTTGAAGGCGGTTGCCAAAGCGCTAGAGGTACAGTAAACTGGTGTTTTAAATGGATTCTTCGTCTGTGGTCTTCAGTTTTATCTTTCCTTTTGGTTCGTGCAGTATTCTCTTCACAATGGATGGATCTGAACCCCAGAGTAACTGTGTTAAGGGGTGAAAGAAACTACACTTATAGCTTTTGTACAAAAACAGGTATACAAAATGTGCACATCACTCACTAATTAGAAATACATTGAATCACTGCCAAAACTGTTTGCCCTAATGAAGATTACAAAAATGAAATTGTTCACTCTTTCCTTCAAATGTGAGCCTTGTTTCAGCTCTGCTAAGCAGTGGTGCTATAACACAGTCAAAAAATATATATAACAATTTGTATTCCGCACAACAAAACAAAAGCTGCATTTTTACATCTGCTGCAAATATTCCATGCTGAATATGGCTTCAAACCCTGCATCCTCTTTCTTGTTTCTTTAAAACCATTTACTTTAAATCATGTTAAATCTTGATGAGTGGATGGGAAATAGAAAGTTCACCCCAGGGATCTCCCCGGTGGCTCTACTTGATAGAGGCACCAGGAACTAATGGTGACATGATGCCAGGGCACTTCTATGGGCTAGGCTTGTAAAGGCTCCAGGGCCATCGGCCTAGTACACACCTATGAACCTATGTGCTACAATGGTACTTAGATGCAATGTAAAATTTCTTCTTTCTCTGCTTCAAAACCTTGCCACTCAAGAGTGTGCTCTGCCAAGACAAGAGTAAATATGGAACATGAATAAAAAAATAATAGACATGTCAGTAGTAACAAATATAGGGTAACAACAATGAAAAGACAGGGCTGTGAAGTTTCCCAGATTTGTGGTGGTACAACCTGATCATATATATTAATTCTGTTAGACAGCACACTGTCTGGAATTGAACTCTCAGTTCAATGCAATAACAACACAAACTCAGACGTGTTTCTTAGCCTTCTTTGCCACCAACACAGGACCAGAAAATGTTCCTTTCTCATTTACTTGTACATGTCTAGATCAATGTCATATTGACAGATGCTTTATGCTAATAATAACCCACACCATATTAATGTCAGGTTGCCAACACTAACAACTATTTCTTCTCTTTATTTTCTGAACCCCCCCCCACCACCACCACCACCACCACCACTTAACTACAGAAATGGAATGTCATGGTCATTTATTTCCATAATTGTTTCAATGTGTAATATAGCTGATCAGAATTTCAGACAATTTTTAAGCAGAGAATGGACAGTGTGCTGTCACTACAAGGATTTTAGTGTTGTGGGGGTTGTTCTCCTAGCTGTCAAGCTGTTTACACTTTTTATTTTAAGTCTAATCTGCATGATACAACATTTCAGAGAGAAGAGTAAGTCACTTCAGTATTGCTGCTGTGGTAGTCAGAGCAATTAATAATACCTGTAAGCCATTAGCAGATAACAATTGCCATTGCTCGTCCCTGCAGTCCTAGGGCATGTGCATGCAATTGTACAGCTACTTACTCCAAGTTTACATCCCCTACACCAAGTGATTTTTTTTTTTCGTGTTCAGGGATGCAAATGATTTCACACCTCATTTGCATACTCACAGTGCTTACAGTGCTGAAGCTGCATTATATAAAGGTAAAGGTGTAGCTATGGAAGTAGAAGGAGAGGAGACTGATTGGATACATACAGACAATTACTGATAGTTACTTGGAGGAGATTGTAATACAAATTACTGCACTATTTCATAAGGTATGTTTATCCTCTTCATGAACTGCTTTCAGTTCCATACTTGTGATAGGTTCATAGGTTCATAGGTTGGTGCTAGGCTATCTGCCCAAAGGCATTTATAAGCCTAGCCAGAATGTGTTGGCTTTCACCACCCCCTTAGATTAGTTCCCTGTGCCTCTGTCCAGCAGATCCACTGAAGTGATCCCCAAGGTAAACTTTCAGTTTCCCATTCACTCGTCAAGGTTTCTTTTGAAGAGGGTTAGCGAGGAGCTCTACCTAATGTAGATTGGGATCTTGTTCCAAAGCATGGGAAGTCCCTGGGACAGGAATCTATCCCTCCAGCATATCCTATTTATTGTTGTGGTGAGGTTTAGATCCCTAGAGCGTGTGGCTTGAGGGGATAAGGGTTTCTTTAGGTGGAGCATGTCCATCAATTCAGAGTTGGACATGGCCTTGTATGTCAGGCAGAGATCACCTCTGAGTAGGCGGTATGCAACCGAGTACAACTGGAGTTTCTTCATTTGAGCTGCATAGGGCATCTGTTTGAGACCAGTGATCCTCTTGGTGACGTACTTCTGTGGTCTTTCCAGCTGTTGCAGGTGTTTTGTAAGGTACATCCCAAATGGGGCATTGTACTCTATGATGGGTCTGATGAGTGATGAGTAGATGGGCACAATGACCTCTTTTGATCTGGATGCGAACCCTTTTGTGATTAGGTGGGCCACGTAGAAGGATTTTCTAACCACTTTGGCAATGTGATTATCAAACGTGAGATTACTATCTACTTGGGTCCCCAGATCCCTTATTATGTCTTCCATATTTAGGGGACTACCACCAATGTGGTAGTTTGTGGGTACTTTGTTTTTTCCAAAGGGGATGACTATGCGCTTTTTGGCATTTAGCTTGAGGCCATGATTTTGACACCAGGTATCCGTCTCAGTGAGACCCTTTTGGAGGATGTCTGTGTCAGCTGGAGAGTCAATTATAGCCCCTAGTTTGCAGTCATCTGTGAACTTTGTCAGCCATAGTCCTCTTGAGCTTGCCTGTACCTCTGAGAAGTATATGCCAAACAGAAGGTGTCCTAGGACTGAGCCCTGGGGAATGCCACTTGTTCATAGGTTCATAGGTAGGTACTAGGCTATCTGCCCGTAGGCATTTATAAGCCTAGCTGGAATGTGTTGGCTTTTGCTGCCCCCTTAGATTAGTTCCCTGTGCATCTGTCCAGCAGAGCCATTGAAGTGATCCCTGGGATAAACTTTCTGTTTTCAATCCACTCATCAAGGTTTCTCTTGAAGAGGGTTAGCAAGGAGCTCTGCCTAATGTAGATTGTAATCTTCATCCAGAGCATGGGACGTCTCTGGGAAAGGAATCTGTCCCTCCAGCACATCCTATTTATTGTTGTGGTGAGGATTAGATCCCTGGAGCTTGTAGCTCGAGGGGATATGGTTTTCTTTAGGTGGAGCATGTCCATCAATTCTGGGTTGGGCATGGCCT
The DNA here is from genome assembly GCF_019279795.1 of Protopterus annectens. NCBI lineage: Eukaryota > Metazoa > Chordata > Ceratodontiformes > Protopteridae > Protopterus > Protopterus annectens. Next base: position 1,656,312,043 of record NC_056725.1, on the reverse strand, counting down.
TGTATGTCAGGCAGAGATCACCTCTGAGTAGGCTGTATGCAACCGAGTACAGCTGGAGTTTCTTCAGTCGAGCTGCATAGGGCATCTGCTTGAGACCAGTGATCCTCTTGGTGAGGAACATCTGTAGTCTTTCCAGTTGTTGCAGATGTCTTATAAGGTACATCCCAAATGGGGCATTGTACTCTATGATGGGTCAGATGAGTGATGCATAGAGGGGCCCAATGACCTCTTTTGATCTGGATGCAAACCCTTTTGTGATTAGGTGGGTCACATAGAAGGATTTTCTAATCACTATTGCAATGTGATTATCAAAGAAGAGGTTACTATCTACTTGGGTCCCCAGATCCCTTATTACGTCTTCCATATTTAGGGGGCTACCACCTATGTGGTAGTTTGTGGGTACATTTATTTTTCCAAAGGGGATGACTATGCACTTTTTGGCATTTAGCTTGAGACCATGGTTTTGACACCAGGTATCTGTCTCAGTGAGACCCTTTTGGAGGATGTCTGTGTCAGCCAAATAGTCAATTATAGCCCCTAGTTTACAGTCATCTGCGAACTTGGTGAGCCATAGTCCTCCTGTGCTTGCCTGTACCTCTGAGAAGTATATGCTGAACAGGTGGGGTCCTAGGACTGAGCCCTGGGGAATGCCACTTGTAACAGGTTTAGAGTCAGACCTAGCTCCTGCAACTCTTACCATGTGGGTTCTGTCTGTGAACCAGATGGCAACCCATCTCGTGACGTAGGGATTTATGTTTAGGCTGGTGAGCTTGTCTATAATACCTGAGTGGGGAATAGTGTCGAAGGCCTTTGCAAGGTCTAGGTAGGCTGTGTGGACCACCTTTTCCTCGTCTAGAGCCTTGGTAACTGTCTCAAAGAAGTCCACCAGGTTTAAGAGGCATGATTTGCCCTTAACAAAGCTGAACTGGGTTGGGTCCAGTGTTTGGAGGTTTCCAATGTCTCTGTTAATGAGATCCATGATGATGCACTCCATAGCTTTGCAGACCAAGCTAGTCAGGCTTATAGGGCGATAGTTCCTGGGGTCTGTTGTGGCTCCACCTTTGTGGCGTGGAATAACTGTTGCTGTGCACCACTCTGTGGGCAAGTAGCCTGTGGAGAGGATGATTTTAAACAGTGTGTTTAGATGAGGGGTTAGTTCATCTTTGAACTCATGTAGGACGCAGCCTGGGACACCATCCGGTCCCATTGATGCTGTGTTTTTGGCTTTGGAAAGGGCTGTTTTAACCTGAGTGTCTGTGATTTCAGGGGCACTACATTCTTCTGCTATAGTTATGGGCCTTTTTGGGGGTGAGAGGGGGGATGAAATTTGCACTGACCCTGTCTGCCAGGATGTTGGCTATATCTGTCGGTTCATTGTATTTTGTGGCATTCTGCACTAACTCCGAGCAGATCTGAAAATTGCCACTTAGATTCTTGACATAGCTAAAGAATGCCTTGTGGTTATCTTTGCAGTCCATGGCAATTTTTTCTTTCGAAGCTAGCCTTGGATGATTTTATGAGGGAACGTAGTTTCTTGCTGATACTGATCAGGGATGTCTTCCCTTCTTGGGATTTTACTCTTTTCTGTACTAGTTTCCTCCTTCTATTGTATAGCTTGTTTATGGCAGGAGTCCACCAGACTGATGGTGATGACCAATTGATGTATTTCAATATGCAATAAAAAAGAATTTTGATATATGTGCAATTTTAAAAATTCACTGCTGGTGTACTACACATTTTTCACTTCCTGCTGAGCTTCCCAAGTTAGTATGATTAACTCACAACATTATGTCACCATTTGCTACTGGAATTTCACCAGATACTGGAGACAACTGTATTGGGTTTATCATTCACTTCAAGGGGTTGTCCATAGCTGATGGATGTGTTGGGCTTCTCAGATGGCCCCTGGTTACCTCCACAGCAGCAGAGAGACCAATGGAAATTGGCTGGGGATTTGGACATGGAATTTTTGCCTAGTTATTGATAATACTGCCATCAGGCTGACACTTACACATCTACTGTCTTCAGACATGTTAAAAGAATGGATATAATACTAATGTATTAATGTTTCTTTTTTATGGGGGGTTCCCTTAGCTTGTGCGTATTTTGAAATGTGCATTGTGTATTCAATTGGTTTGTGTTGAGGATGGATACACTGATCTGGTTTGGCTTGAGAAAAATACTTACTTTATTTACTACAATTTATTTTTCATGTCATACAGGATTATGGTACGCAATCCATCTGTTCAATGCAAGCCAACATTCAGTGATACAGACAATGAGGTCACATTGAAGCCTTATGCTGCCATGGGTCCTTCCTATTTGATAGAGGCAGCGGTGATATGTTAGCCAGAAAAAAACATGTGGCAGCAGGTGGTGTCTGACATAATTATAAAGGGTAGACATGCAGGCACTTACATAACTACTGTATTCATTACAAACATGTTAACAGAATGAATATAATGCTATTGCATTAATGTTCATTTTTTTAAGGGGGGTCTGCCTTAGGTTATGTGCAGTCTGAAATGAGCAGTGTGTGTTCAATTGCTTTGTGTTGAGGATGGGTGTACTGATTTGGTTTGGCTTGAGAAGAATGTTTTCTGCATTTACTACAAATGTTTTTTGTTTGTTTGTTTCATGTCATACAGGATTGTGATACCCAGACCATCTGTTCCACAAAAGCCACCATTCAGTGATGCAGACAACACAGTCATCACTGAAGCCTAACATGGTCATCAATGAAGCCTTACACTGCCATTGATCCTTCCTGCTTGACAGAGGCAGAGGTAATATGTGGGCCAGAAAAAACATATGGCAGCAGGTGGTGTCTGACATAAATGCAGTGGGTGGACATGCCAGAAATTATAATCAGGTGTGACCCTGTGCCACTGATATGATTACAGTTGCATACTGGAGTGCAGCTGCTGTAGCATAAGAACAGATGGCTATGGGGGAGGGGGGTTCTGCTATGGAACCACCACTCTCCGAAGATGAGCATTTCTTCTGTACTGTCAGAAATGCAGACAGCTCAGCAGAGGGTTCATACAGACTCTTTAATGTTGGTGCTGATGTGGACAGCAGCCCATGAGGGTCCTAAGAAGAAATCCCCGGTATGCTTTATGGCTAAGCCATGTAATGCTATTCTAGAAATGTTAACGTGTTTGTATTCCAACAGCTGAACATTGATATGTTTGCCTTGCAAGAGAGAAGAGTCCAACAGAGATTTTGTTAGGGGGATGGTCAGTCTGCTTGATTCTGAGATATTTCTTAAGAGGAAGATAGGCAGAGTATTAGTCTCTTGTCCTTGTGTCATTTGCATTGTGATGCTTATTAACCTTCTTTTCATTGCCTTCCCCTTTTTCCAGGAACATCAGAATTACCACATGAAAGACCACCTGAACTTGGTAAGCACAAACTTTATTTTTATTAGTAATAACCATTCCTTAGATGTAAGTCTAAGTAGAGAGTAAAAAGTATTATTTTCCTTTAACATCTGAAATTGTTTAACATGAGTGTGTAGAAACAAGTTTGGATCATTTTCACTCACTATTTCTCTCCTGCTTGTGTTTATTGATTATTATCACAGGTGATCCTAACAGTGGCAGTGAAGAATTTGTAACATCTGATGTCAGAGTATCGGAAACCTGTTATGATGATGCTGGTGATATGGAGACACAGTCAGGGGTTGCAGAGATTCAGGCTGACATTTGAAGTTGTAGCCCACACATCCACTGGCCTTATTTTGGATACAGTCAGTATGTCTGTGCACACACATTCCACTCAGGCCTCAAATATAGGACAGGTTAAGGTTGACATGGTTGATCGGGGTGGTGTGATTACTCCAGTTGCAGAGCTGGTTGAGTCTGCCCATAACCATCATGAAGGCATTCCACCACATAGGAGATTTGCTAGAGGTTAGAGGACGAGACCTTTTATCCACCCTCATCCTGATGCTGTTGCGCCATTATGTACCACCAGATATAAGTATAGGGCCATCATGGAGACAGGCATATTCCACAAGGATTTTGGAAGAAATTGTGTGAGTCCTAAAAGTGGCTCATTCTGTTGTGTGTGACTGCATCAACCATGTGGGTGGCTCATTGAATTGGATGAGTTGCACACTGGCTTAGGCAGTGTCTGTGATGGAATATCTGCTGAGGGAAGGCCAGCATCCATGTATCTGTATTGCTGCAGCGTCCTCTGGTGTTAGCTGATGTGGCCATGCCAGCTTCCAGTCCTGTAGTGGCACTACTTCCACTGCTACACCAATAATGGAGGTGCCCACACCCAGACATGATAGGCAATGGGACTGTGGTCCTGGATCTAGCCATGAAGACATCATATCCAGCAGACATCACTCATGTTCAAGTAGAATCCCCACTTCAAACCATGGACATGGAAGTGGCACATGATTCCTGGAAGAGGCAGTTCACATAGTTGTGAGTACCAACACTGAACTGAGAACTCTACTATGCACAGCTCACACCTGTCTGACATGGAAGAATGTAGTGCTAGCACAAAGTTTGATTGTGTTCATACAGACACACAAACAAATTTTACAAACACTGCCCATACTGACTCACTTATACACAAGCTAAGAACACCTTAACATTGATTGGGATATATCTACTGTTAGTGGCCCTGAGATATTTCCTACTCCTCTTAATTGCTGAGTGTGTACGCTAACCTTTGAGTCTTAGTTAGTGAGCCTCTTAGCCAGGGAAAAGGCATACCCTGTGTATGCCTACATCTGCCAGCTACCTCTGCAGCTACAAGTTCTTCCTCAGAAATCTCATCTGTGTGTGCTGAAGGTGCTGGCCCAGTCTGTGGTCTAGGAATGTGTGGTCCTGGCCCTTGCTGACCCTGCTGCAGCTATTTACTCAAGATGATATTGTGCAACATGGCACACACTGTGAGAATTTCTGAGCAGGTATCTGTGTCATAGTGCAGGGTACACCCCCCGATATATCTAGACAATGGCACCGTGATTTCAGCATGCCAAACAGATGCTCTATGATGTTTCTTGTTAGAGTGTAGGCATCTTTCTATCCTTCTTCTGAGGGTGTGTGTGCATTTCTGATGGGTGTCATGAGCCATGGTTCCAGGGCATAACCTGCATCACACAGTAGGTGGTCTTGTGGAACATCACCCATAGCAAACCTTATGTGCTGTGAAGTGTGTCATATGTGTGATTCATGATGCCTGACTCAGTTGCTTGCACAGATATTGAGAATGATCCCTTGGGCATTACAGACAACCTATGTCCTTCCCTGTTCACCAGGCGGGGTTTTTATTTCTATGTGAGTGCAGTCTGTGGCCCTCAAGACTTCAGGGAAGTATGCTACAGCATAAAATTCCTGCATTGTTCTTGTTCTCTCCTCTGAGGTAGATGAAAAATGATATGTACTCCTTGCATGTTATAGCATGGCACTGAGATATCAGTGCAGCCTGTGACACCCATAGTATATCCCCTGGTAGTCTCTGAAATGTACCAGTAGCTGAAATCATTAATGCTACACATACCTTATTTTCCACTGGTGTAGGTTATCCTCAATTTCCCCTGGGTCTGAGGTGGAATGGCAGAGGTTGCAGAGTTCCTGTAATGTTTCCCTATCAACCCTGCATCACTCAACTATTTCACTATCATGCAGTCCATTATATGTTAAATGGAGTCTGGACACCCTTCTTTTCCTTGCATGAGGTCTGGCAGCAGAAGCAGTATAGATCTGAGCCTGTTGCACATACACATGCTAGAGAGCAGCAGCATTCCCTAACATTGCTTTTTTGTCTAAGTTAATTGTGGCTATATTCCAATAGGTTTTGATGTTCATGGCAAAGGGCAACACCATCTCTACATGGTTAATTTATACCTTCAAGCTTTGTTTGGTGATATGCTGTAAACAAATATGAACCAGTCATGTATCTAAGGTGGAAACAGGAGTAACAATTAAGCCAAAATTGAAGATGCAAAAAATGTTGAAAATAATGAAATTTATATGTAACAACCTTTCAGTTTTCCAATAATTAAGATAATATATTAAATTAATTAATAATTTTTCTAAAAACGCACAAACGTTCCACATAAAATAATACATAGGTTGTAAGATCTGTTAAAATATTAGTATTTGTTGTTACTAATAAAGTGCAAACTTAAAAAAATAACACTATTATTTAAAAATAAAAACTTGTCAAAGTATCCAAATCCCTTAAGTGTTTACAAGATGTCTGCCCTTAATATTAAAACAGGTTTTATAGAAATGATTTCATTCAATCCTGATGGTGCACTGGCATTAAGTTTGAGCTCTCAAAAAAAAATTTCCTTCAATTCAAGTTTGCTCTTCTAGTCACCTCCTCAAGGGTTAATAATATTTTTTTCCAAAATACCAAAGCTGAAACCTTCAAACCCCAGACATAGACAAGAGTGTTTGTATAGAGCACCGGCATCATTTCTTGTTTTTACATCATAGTTATACTCATATGTTATTTTTCTTAGTACCCTCTCTGTCTTCCATATGTAAAATGATGGGCATGATGCATTATTTTATGTGAGAAGTTTGTGTGTTTTTAAACAAGTATTAATTAATTTAATTATCTTAATTATTGGAAAATTGAATGATTGCTTAAGTTGTTATATTATAAAAGGTCTGTGGGTTATCACCGGAATAAGTTAAGTTTAAGGACTGTGGGTTATCTTTGGAATTTACTCTGTTGAAGTCTCATATAAAGACAAAAGCATATAAAGACAAAAGCACTCAATCGACAGTTTCAGTACATTTTGTTATTTTCTATCTATTTTGGATCTTCTTATTCTTTTCCATGTTGGCGCTGTCGATGGATAGTTCTTGAGTGATGGTAGTGCACTTTATGTTTTTGCAAGTGAAAGGCAGTTTCATGTGGAAAAGGAGCTGTCTGTCTTTGGATTGGCTTCTCAATGTATGTTAAATTAAACAATAGTTTCTTATCTCCCAGAATAATACAGCTGCACAGGAGGAATGCTAAAAAGTTACTGATCCCATCGGGCCCCACAGTATTTTCATTAGTTACAGAAAAAGTGCATAGAAGTTGCAGCTTCATTCATAACCTCATGAAATTGTTTCTGCTGATTGCACATTTGCTTCATCTTGTCTATACACACACTCTCACTCATTCTTTCTACATTCACCTACTGCTCTTATTCTTTCTTTTTTTCATTTTCTTTCTTTACTAACCCACTGCCATGCTATGTAAGTTTCCATTATTTAACAATTTTCATGGAACTGTATTTTTTTAAATGTATATTTCTGTAATTAACAATCTGCAATGTACCTGTATGTTAATTTCTCAATGTTAAAGTGTGTAATATTTCTGTAAAATGTCTTTCTATGTTCTTTTCAATTACTTATTTAAAATGTCACTTCTCTGTTGACTTAAGTGAAAGGAACAATTTTGTAATGATGTAACCTTCATTTTCTGGAGTTTTTCTTCCTTGGCTTCAGTTGAAAGGGGGCATTTTGACGCTCAGTCAGACTATACAGGTAAATAAATGCAGAATAAATAACTGAACTGCATTAAAATAAAATGAAATCTTGTATTTAAATTATTAATTTCCATGCTTTCACTTTTTTCTTCAGAGCATAACTTGATAAAAAGCAACTGATATTTCAGCAATACAGAATGACTTGCATAGGCACCCTGATGGCAGACCTAAGAAGGAAATATATTGGGCTGGATTTAATAAAACCTACACAGTGCCATGTGGTTTCATATTCAGTAAGCAGGAGCTGCGCAAATGCAGTAAACATCTTGGCATGCTAATTACAGTATAAGCAGCTTAATTGTATGCAAATCAACCAATCCAAGATGGAGGAGCTATTCAACATGCTATAAACCAATCATGTACACTTAGTGCAAGTTTTGGCCTCAAATTCAAATTCAAAAACCTATTGGAATACAGCCATGGGAACAAGTCTGTGCTGCTGATGCTGCTAATAGACCTTGGCAAAGATTGAGAAGGGTGTTTAGACACTATTTAACTTTTCATGGTCTGCATGAGGTGGAAGTTTTACAGCGCTACAGGATGGGTAGAGGCACACTACAGGAACTCTGCAATCTCTGTAGTCTTCAAGTCAAAGCAAGGACAAACTGATGAGAACCAATACATGTGGAGACTAAGGTATGTGTAGCACTTAGAATATTAGCTACAGAACCTTCCAGACACCAACAGGGGATACACAGGTGGTGTCACAGGCATCAGCATCCTGGATCCTGCATACATTTCTGAATGTTACGCTACAAATTGCCAGTAACTACATACATTTCCCCATACACCTGAGGACAGAGCTGCAACTATGCAGGATTTCTACCCTGCAGCACACATTCCTGAAGTCTTGGGTGCCATAGACTGCATGCACATTGAAATCAAAGCATCACCTGGGGAACAGGGAAGGGTGTACATAAACAGAAAGAGCTTCCACTCTTAACTGCCAGGTCATGTGTAATGCTAAAGGAATCATCCTGAATGTGTGTGCTGGCAATGCAGGCAGTTACCATGAATCCCGTATCTAGCACAACTCTCAACTGCATCAGAGGTTTTCTGGAGGGATATCCCACAAGGCCATTTACTGGGTGCTGTAGGATATGCACATAAACTGTGACTGATGATGCCCATCCAAAATGCACAGACACCCACTGTAGAATGTTCTAATGAGGCACATGTTCAAATGAGAAATATCATAGAACATATCTTTGGGCTGCTGAAGTCATGATTCAAGTACTTAGATACATCAGGGGGATCCCTGCAGTGCAATCCAACCCAATAATTGTGCTGAAATTGTCACTCTCTGTGCTATCATTCACAGTATTATTCTGAGAAAACAGCTTCAGCAGGAACACCATGAGGAAGAAGCACACATCTCACCACTACTGGTAAGGTCAGCACAGGTGAGGAGTCAGAGGGGAAGCCAGCAGTTGCTGTGGGTGTAGATAGACATAGGTGTGCACAATATGCCCTTGTCCTGGCCAAGAGGCAATGGATAGCATAGATGCTCATCACCTAAGGGGGTAAAACTTTCATCCTATGCACATACATATAGAAAAATTGATTCCAAGGCAAGGCTCATAACCTTTACTTACCCATATAATGGCTGTGGACTACTAGCATCACACAGAGTCAACCCCTAATTGTAACTGATGGACTATGAAGGTAAATGTTGAACATGGAATAGGTAAATAAATGGCCAATGTTAAGTTGTACATTTCTTTAAGAATGAAGACAGATACAGTTCTTTCTCTCTTTCAGTGGCTTTTATTAACTACAGTACACACATGCAGGAGCCTCATGGAAAGCACCAGGGAGACTCCCAGAACAAAGGAATAAACAAGCTTATATACTGGTGATATTGCTGACAGTACAAAAATATAGAACTGAACCAATTAGATCATTATACAGGGCAATTAACCAATCAAAGGTTTACCCGTAAACATAAGACAATTCACATCATCATATTTCCAGGCAGAAGAGAGAATTGGATACACTTCCATAAAAGGCACATTTCCTGCTTTCAGGCAAACTCTTGTTTGTTCAGTATTTTTCCATTATTCACATTTCAGAGTTCACGGTACTCAGTACATCTCAGTTTATACAAACTGTCACATACTCAATTCCCTTGAAACACATGCTGTTCATATTCTACAATCCCCCATTTGATGCAGTGTAAGCATCATCATTTATCCTGTCATACATTTGCCACAAATCTAGCATAACCATGCTACTAGTCTTTTCATCATTGAGAGACATTTTCATTTCATTATCTACAGCCATAGTCGCAGGCATATAAAATTTAGACACTTTCTTCACAGTTTTTGAAGACATTAATTTCAAGATCAGTGCTTTGATTAGAAATAAGACAATGAAAGTGACAATTGCTAATACTGCAATTAACAAAATCAGCTTCAACAGTCCACCTCCCCAACCTGAGAACAGGTTGGTCAACCAAGCCCATGTTGAGCTATCAGCCTCTTTGGCCTCTGAGAGTTTGGAAATTCTCTGAATCAGTTCAAGGTGACTTTCAATTTCATGCTGATTGTCAGGAATAAACTTACAGCATTCCTCCTGGATTAAAGCACAAGTTCCTCCTTTTGCCGCTAGGGTGAAATCGAGGCCATACGGTTTTGGAGTACTACAGCCCTCATAGTAATCAGTTCATCAGTTACTAGTTCTAAGGCAGAAAATGTAGCATTGCTCAAAATTTCGAGCAGTTTAGATAACTTTCTCAGTTCCCAAATTGATTTCACTGCTCCGTATGATGGAATTATACCAGCCCATGATATTACATCATCACCCAAGTCCATATAGGACACTCCTTTGGTACTAGCATGAGCTAAGTCATGATGATAGATCCATGAAGCATCAACTTGGCCTACCGGATTGGCAGGCTTCTTGACGTCTCGAACATTCCGAATTTTCCCCTTAGGTAATGTAGATACATGTCAGATAGCTGGAACTAGGTAACCCAGGAAACAGCTGCCAGACCAGTTTCCTGGTAGCCATTTATATGCTTTTCTTCCGCACACAAAATAACAGTTCTCTACTTTAATGGTGATATTGATAGACTTAAAGTGATTCCCAGTATTCTGCCGCCCTTCAAACATTTTCCAGTAGACAGTTTCTATTTTCTGGGAAAAGTTAGCTATAGAGTTTTTAACAATTCTTAATATAGGTGAGAAATCTGTTACACAACCCCATGCAGTGCAGTTATATTCCACTGTTTTGTTGCAATGGCTCCACCCTACTCTGGTTTTATCAAGTTTTTGAAAACACACAGTTCCATTTTGACGCACAGACAACTGTAATGCTACTTTGTGTTTTGAAATAACTCTTGATGTGTCATACATTAGATTCATCCAAGTCTCTTCAGTCCCTAAAGGAACTATATTTAGCATCAATTCCCCCATGAACTATAGGAATGGCAGTGCAGATCCAGCAATTGGAGACATTAAGGGCTGATGCATAAGTATATTTTATAGTTTGGTAGGTATTGAATGGTGGATGCCATGCAGTTCTTTTGGCATGGGGTGTTACTGTAGCGGAAAATAGAAATGGCAACAGCAGAAATATGAGAACAACAAAAATAACCACCAAAATAGTTGTACAGTACTTTAGTGGAAATGGTGGTTTTGGTTGAATTGTATTGGAATGGAGAAATGTTCCGACTGGAGAAATGTCAGACATTATCAAGTGCAGGGACAGTATGGCTTTGAGTACGGGAAGCGATAGGTGGAGAATCTGGAGCTGTGAAAGGTAGAGGTGTTTGATCTTCGGAAGGGACGACTTTCTTAATGTGTGATATATGAATCCAGGTTGGTGAACCTTGTAATCGTACTGCTGAAGAGGTTGTCAATAGAACCAGGTAAGGCCCCTTCCAACGAGGTTGCAGTGCTGTTTTTCTGGAGAAAGACTTGACGTACACCCAATCGCCTGGTTGTAGTTCAGAAGACGTGAAAGGATCAGGGTTATGTTGTGCTGCTGCTACTTGGTGGTGATAACACTGTAAGAAAGAAACAAGAGAAGTGCAGTATACAATAACATCATGATCAAATGCATCGTACTCAGAAAAGGGTGGTGGTGGAGTCATGGGCATGCGCATAGGACGGCCCATTAGAATTTCATGAGGAGAAAGACCTTTAGTAGGATGTACTTGTGCTCTCATAGAGAGCAAAGCTAGTGGTAAGGCCTGTACCCAAGTGAGGCCTGTTTCAGTAGTAATTTTTGCTAGTCTAGTTTTCAGTGTTTGATTCATGCGTTCTATGATTCCAGATGCCTGCGGTCTATATGGGCAATGAAATTTTAGAGTGATGTCCAACATAGTACACAGTGAGTCAATTAATTGAGCTGTAAAATGCGTTACACGATCTGAATGTATATATAACAAGAAACACCAAATCGAGGTATAAATTCATAACAAAGTTTCTTAGCAACTGCGATAGCATCATTTTTCACACAAGGGTATGCTTCTAACCATCCAGAAAAACATCAACAACAGTTAAAACATATTTAAAATGTGCACAAAGTGGTAATTCAATAAAATCCCATTGCAAAGCACAAAATGGTCCCAATGGTTTCGGTAAGGGTTGTGCGGGAGCCATTGTGCCTTTGGAAATATTTTACTGTAAACAAATGGAGCATGTGCTCACAAAGTGCTGTACAGAAGCAAAAAGGTTTGGGGAAAACCAATCCTTTTGGATTTGTTTTATTAAAGCTTGTACCCCAACATGGGCTGGCAAATGATAAGCTTTAATGAGGGAATTTAGCATGGATAGGGGACAGACCAATCTGCCATCTGGATGTTGCCAAATTAAATCAGATCATTTAAAACAATTTTGAGCCAGCCATGTTTTTCTTTCTGATTTTGAAACCTCATTCTGTAAAGCTTTTAGCACTGTTTCATCAAAAGTTTTCATAGATTGTAACGGCTGCAGAAAGTGACCCTGAACAGGTGCGAGAAAGCAGCCTGTTTAGCAGCCCAGTCAGCAAAATTATTGCCCTTACTTTCGAAGGTGTCATTGGATTGATGGGCTGCACATTTAACAACAGCAATTTCAGAAGGTAACAATAAGTCTTGTAATAAATTATTGATATAAAAATGGTTTTTAATGGGTGTTCCGGAGGATGTTAAGAACCCTCGTTCTTTCCATAATATGCCAAAATCATGAACAACACCATGGGCATAACGGGAATCAGTATAAATAGTAACATACTTGTCTTTAGCTAGTTTACATGCATGTGATAATGCCACTAATTCCCGCGGCCTGCGCGGTGGTGCCTGTAGATAATTGTGCTGATTGCAATACTTCAGTCGGTGTGCAGACTGACCAAGCAGCTTGGAATTTTCCGGAGTTTGTTCTTAAACAGGATCCATCAACGAAAAGAACTAAATCAGGATTTTGCAAAGGAGTATCAAATAAATTCAACCTAGGAGAAAGAACAGAGTTAACTACTAACACACAATCATGTGGTTCCTCCTTGTCTGAGGTCGGTATTAAAGAGGCAGGGTTTAGTGGTGGGCAGCATTTAATTTGTAAAGCAGGACTTCCCATTAAACTTATTTCGTACTTAGTAAGGCGTGAATTTGAAAGATATTGTGTTTTAGTTTTCAAAAGTAAGGCTTGAACAGCATGCAGGACTGCTATTACAGTGTCATGTCCCAGGGTTAGTAGAGCTGCCATGTCTACCAAGACGGCAGCAGCTGCCACAGCCCGTAAGCAAGCTGGGTAACCAGAAGCAACTGGATCCAATTGAGTGCTATAGTAAGCAATTGGTCAGTATCTTCCAGTGCGTTGCTGGGTTAAGAGACCCAGAGTAGTCTTATTTCATTTGCAACAAAAGAAAACAAAAGGTTTAGAATAGTCCGGTAACCCTAAGGCAGGAGGATTTACCAGGGCTGTTTTGATTGCCTGAAAAGCCTCATCATGCTGTGACATCCAGGGTAGAGGGTCTGTAATGTCTTTTTTCAAGAGTTGCAACAGAGGGGCGGTAATTTCTGAAAAATTAGACACCCACTGTCTGCAGTATCCTGCTAGACCAAGGAACCCTCTAAGTTGCCTCTGGGTTACAGGATGAGATGCATTTTGAATAGAACTGATACGGTTTGGGAGTATCCGGCGAGAACCCATTTCAATAATGTGTCCCAAATACTGTACTTTATCTTGACAATATTATAATTTTGATTTATTTACTTTAAATCCTCGTGCGGCTAAAAATTTTAACACTAAAAGAGAATCTTCCTTACAGGCGTTACTGTCTGGGGAGGCTATAAGTATATCGTCCACATATTGGACTAGAACTGAACATGATGGTAGTTTTAAATCTTGTAATTGTCTATGCATTTCCCTTGAAAATAAAGTCGGGGATTTTACATACCCCTGGGGCAATCGGGTCTAAGTTTACTGTTGCCCTTTGTAGGTAAAAGCAAACAAATATTGACTATCAGAATGTACTGGGATAGGGAAAAAATCTGATGAAATATCTATTACTGTAAAACATTTAGCTGTAGGTGGGATACAGCTTAAAATAGTAGCGGGGTTTGGCACAATTGGGAAGACAGGCATAACTGCTTTGTTAACTTCCCGTAAATCCTGTACAAATCTGTAAGCTTGTTTACCAGGTTTTTTTACTGGTAATATTGGAGTATTATGGGCTTATAGTGGGTACTATTATCCCTTGCTGTGCTAGTGCAGAAATAACAGAGGCTATACCAGAGATAGCCTCAGCCGTCAGAGAGTACTGTGGTACTCGCGGCAACTTTGCTCCAGGTTTTAGAGTTATTTTTACAGGGATAGCTGAAGTCAAAAATCCTACATCATTATCATGAGTTGTCCACAAGTAAGAGGGTAGGGAGTATAAATCTTCATTTCTGTTAGAATCTGACTGAATACACATCGGTTGTATTGTGATGGTATCATCCAAGGCTGCTAAAGTAGTGCCCTGTTGGTCTAAAGGTACTTGGAGATAAACTCCATCAGCTGTGCAAAAAATGGTGGCCCCCATTTTGCACAGCAAGTCTCTTCCTAATAAATTTAAAGTCACTGAGGGTCCTACCAAAAAGGCATGATTATCCTGCAACGGTCCCAAAGTTATTGGGACTGGGACGGTTTCAGAATACTCAATAGGTATACAGGAGACACCTACTCCTTTAGTTACTTTATTAGAAAGTGGAATATTCATGGCCGTTCTGCTAGTTAGCATAGATTTAGTCACTCCGGTATCAATCAAAAATGTATATGGTTTATTTTTAACCAGTAACATAACACGTGGCCCGCCCTGATCCACAGGAAGGAAGGGGTACAACTGCTGTTGTTTCTGTTCAGGGAACCTTCATTGTGGTTGCTGTCGAGGGTTTGGCGTCCAGTTAGAAATCCATTGTTGTGGCACCTCAGTGTATGGTGTAGGTTGTTCAGCCAAATATGGACACTCATTTTTCCAATGGCCTATTTGGCCACAATTGAAACATTCAGTCTGATTACTGGGATTCTGGGGTTGGGTTGGTTGTGTAGCTTGATAGTTTTGTTTATTCTGAGTAGCTGGACTGTGACCTCTACCCCTCCCCCTTCCCCGCCCTCATCCTCTATCTCGGTGACTGGGTTGGCCCAAAGCATTACACATTTGAATTTGTGTTTGTACTAATTTTTCCTGTAAATCCTTTTTTTCTTTAGCCAAATGGTCAGATAGGTATTGTACTTGCTGAACTAACTAATGCAGGCCCAGACTAGGCCAATTCAAACATACTTCTTTTAATTTATCTCTCACTTGGGGGCGTAACCCATCCACAAAAGCAGCTGACAGCCCACTCTGTGCTGGCCCTTCGGTGGGCTCTGGGTATCCGGAATATGCCTCAAAGGCATCAGTAAGTCATAAGTATTCATCTATAGGTTTATCTTCTCTCTGTATGACTGACTTAATCTTAGACCAATTTGGGGTAGGTGGCACTATGATGATGATAGCATCAACTATTCGTTGTCTGACTGCTTCAAAACCATTTTCCCCTTGTGTGTTATGCTCTGGTATTGGAGTGGGGACATTAGCATGATCCCAGATACATTTCATCAGATCAACTGGAACAGCATATTGGAGGACAGCTTTAACTTCTTCTATAGTAGGATTTTGTAAACATATGTGTCTAGCTAATACGCATTGAAATTTTGCTGTGTTATTACAAATGGGTGGAAGTGATTTAGTAATAGCTTGAAAATCAACTGCCAACCACACCCTAGGTACGACTACAGTAGCCGGTTGTCCGCATCTCTAGCATGTGCTGGATTTGGAACCTCCCTCAGTGGAAATACTCCTGCTTCATCTGATGAGCTCGTGCTCGAATCAAAAGTAAAGCTTTGATGAGATTTATCCGGACTAATGTAATCATCCTTGTCCTTAATCACAATTGGGCATTGCTTATAATATTTACCCTTGTGTGAATATACAGTTTTCCTGTTTTGAGGTATTTTTGGCTGACTGGACCTAGGGTCAAAAAGCATTTGCACTTTTCTTTTGTGCTGTTTCTTTATCTTAGAGTGGGTTACTCTAGAGGATGATTTGCCTGTGTCTATTTGGTCAGGTTGTTCTATAGCCAAGCGGCTAGACTGGCCTCCTATCACCTGATCTCCCCGTCTGGGGTCCGGAATGATTTGCTCTTCCCTCTGCCGGCCTTCACTCTGTATTGTAGAAGTAACAGTTCCATCCTGTAGTTGTGAAGGTTGATATTGTGGTGGAGGAGCCGTAGGGGGTGGGGGGAACCATGGATTATCATCTTCAGATGATTCAGGTATCTGTAATTTATTTAATTCTTGTACCAGATATAATCCCTTAAAGGGTAGTTCTTTTAAACGTTTACCATATCTAAATTCTTAGTAGTTTGTTGCAGTTCCTTTATCTGCTCTTTTAACTTTTGTTGACTATCCTTAAGACTACTAATGACCGAATCTTTTTCTCGTTCTTTAGCCTCACACATCCAATCATTAAAAGCTGCCCAGCACAACCCTGGTATTTTTCCTTTCTTAGTTAATTCTTTTCGTAAATTAGTCAGAACATCTTTATTAAAACTACCATTTTCCGGAAAAGCAAGATCGCCGTCATCCTTAGTAAGGGCGATCCACTGATCTAAAAACATACAAATGTCCTAGGACACCCGATAAAACATATAACCAGCTGGTGTACCTTTTTCTGGCTCATTTATTTTTCCCACACTCGCTCCCATTTTCACTCAGTACCCCACTATCACTCGATAAGCTATACCTGTTTACCACAGGTTTAGCTAAGGCTTTATGAAAACGTCTTGTTACCCCACTCTCATACAAGAAGCTATACCTGTTTAACACAGGTTTAGCTAAGGCATTATAAAAACGTCTTATTACCCCACTATTATTCTTCCTTTCATACGTATGATGCCAGTATTTTCTGTATTAACCCCACTCTCATACTGCGTATTCAAAGCAGAAAAGAAATGCATGCCACTTACTTTAAAACAACTGAAGGAAAGAAATCATAACTTTGTCAGATAAAATAAAAAAAAATTATGTTCATAAAACTTTCGAAAGTAGGCAGGGACAGAAAAATGAAAGAAATACTACAGAAACAGAAAAATCTGTTGTGGGCCCTTTTAGCAGTATTTCGTTCAGTTCTCGACTGCTGCCGCTTGCTCTTAATTCAGATCCGAGTAAATGGCACCAATTGTTAAGTCGTGCATTTCTTTAAGAATGAAGACAGATACAGTTCTTTCTCTCTTTCAGTGGCTTTTATTAACTACAGTACACACGTGCGGGAGCCTCATGGAAAGCACCAGGGAGACTCCCAGAACAAAGGAATAAACAAGCCTATATACTGGTGATATTGCTGACAGTACAAAAATATAGAACTGAACCAGTTTAGATCATTATAGAGGGCAATTAACCAATCAAAGATTTACCCGTAAACATAAGATAATTCAGTCAACCGGCACTGAAGCCATAGTAACCACACTACTTTGATCAAGTGTGCCACCCTCCACCTGTTCCAATATCTGCGGGCTTACTGGAATAGGTATGCATAGGCCAACAGGCTATGTCTGATGGAAATACAGGGGATGGCTGAATGTCAACCTCAGTGTCATATTCAACCTCTGCACCCCACGAATGTGCATCTATATGACTGCCATCATTGTCAGAGTCTGACAATACTCTGACATCAGGTAGGAAGAGTCCTACACTTTCACTGTCAGGATCACCTGTGATAATAAGCAACAAACACAGGAACAAAATTAACACTACAGTAAATGTTTAAAAAAGTTTATATGATAACTAACACTGGTCACACTATTGCAGATGATATAGCAATACAAACACCCATTACAGCACCTCATACATAGAGCTACATGCATATATCTGACAAATGGTCATCAATAATCAAAGTAAAATATTTGGCTTACCATGTGCAGATGACTCCACACATGGTAGGAGGATAGTCCTGGAATAAATAAAGCAAGGTAAGGAAACAATCCTCACAATTGCAATAAATCAGGGGAATGGTGAATACACCACATTTACCTATATGTCTCTTAGCAATGCTTTTAACTGAAACTTGGCAGACACATCCACCCACAACCCATGTGTAATGAACAAAAATGTGTAATTAAGTCTATTAATTTTAGGTTCATAAAATAACAAAAAACATAAACTATTAGCTAAATTTTTCTATCTTTTACTGCACAAGCAAATCTTACAACTTGCCATATGTAAACTTACCTGGAAGCTCCTCCTGGCACATACTTGTTCTCCCAGCTACATCAGCACTGACATCAATCACATGTTGGTGTGCAGTTTCAACTCAGCTCTATGGATCTCTGAAAATGGAGAGGAATTCTTCATTTGGTGTCAGTGGTTGCTGTGTAGCAGGCCTTTCCATCCCCTGTAGCCAGCTGTTCATGGGCAACTGCAGCTGCTCTCCTCCAGGCTGATGAAATCATATCAGAGGCCCAATGACACACCTGATCCGAAGTTCTGGTGTGATTCCCTATGGCATTGACATCACTGAATATCTGTTTCCAAGTCTGCATTCTGTCAGCCACATTCCCACATCGTCTCTCAAGCAGAAAGGTGCCATGGTTATTGAATACCTGCAGTATTACATCATTTTCAAAATCACTAGAAGGGGGTTTATGTGGATTTGTATGCTTGGGTGCCATAACTCTATGTAACATAAAACAGAGATGTATACAATTGCACAGTGGTGCAGCGGTTAACATTGTTGCCTCACAGCAAGAGGTTCTCTTTTTCATTTGTTGACTGTGGTTCCTTCTGTGTGGAGTCTCTATGTCCTCCCTGCATTTGTGTGGGTTTCCTCTGGGTACTCTGATTTCTTCCCACACTCTAAAGACATGCATCTGGAGCATTACTCCTGGGCCTCTGCTGAAAATAGACTCTGTCCTAGTCAGACTTTCTGGTCAACAAATATTAAAGAAATAATAAAATGTTGCATAATTAAATTCCTGCTCATATGCGCACACACACACACACACACACACACACACACACACACACACACACACACACACACACACACACACACACGCACATGCACACGCACACGCGTGTATATATATATATATATATATATATATATATATATATATATATATATATATATATATATTCAGCATTAAGCACTGGAGGCACAAATTTCAGTTATTAAAATTGAAAGAGGTTGCACCATATCACACACACACACAAACCAATGTTTGGTCCACAACTAGAAATACCACTTTAGTAATGTATTGTTTCCCACAGAAACAACAGGGTGACTTCACATTTTCAAGGGTAAACCTCTTGAAACACAACTTTTGTATCATCATCATCATCAGCCCCCCTTTTTCCTGTTTTTCTAAATGGAGTTGGGGTGTTGTGTTAACTGTTGCCACTTCCTTCAATTCAAAGCCCCCCCCCTTTTTTCCTGTTTTTCTACATGGAGTTGGGGTGTTGTGTTAACTGTTACCACCTCTTTCAATTCAATGCCACACTCCTGCCCTCTTTGACACTCATGTCTAACGTTCACAGATCTTCTTTCATACAATGCATCCACATCTTTGCTGGACATCATAATTTTATTTTACCTTCTTCCTGTCTGTTCCAAATCTTCTTAACTAGACTGTCTTCTGCTTTTCTGCAAATGTATCTGAACCACTGTTCTTTGTTCTCTTTGATCTTTTCTGCAATTTGAGCTTCTTTGACTTCTGCCCTTATGTCCTCATTTCTTCATCTGTCCCACAGTGTGCATCCTACCACCCTTCTAAGGTACTTCATTTCTATCACCTCTGGCTTCTTCATCTGCTCTTTCTTTACTGCCCTGGTTTTTGTACCATCCAGTAGTACTGGTCACACCACTGTCTTGTACACCTTACTTTTCAGCTTCTTTGCCATTCTTCTGTCATAGACTATACCTGAGACTTTATGCCATTTGGCTGCAGCCCCTCTGATTCTAGCTTTGACCTCTTCATTCAGACTTTCCTTTTCCTCAACCACCCTCCCAGATATTTGAAGCTATTTACCCATTCCACTATCTTCCTTTCTATCTCAATTCTCAGATTCTTCTGATTTAATTAGTTTTCTGGCATTACCTTTGTCTTATATGTGCTTAGCTTCATCTCATGTGCCTTCAATTTTGCATTCCACTCCCCTATCCTTTGCTGGAAGTTCTTGCTCAGAGTCTGCCTGTAATGCCACATCACCCACATACAGCAACTTTGTTGATCTGTCCCCTTCAACCTGTTTGCTAATGTAATCAGACCCTGGGTGCACACCCACACTCATGGGGAACCCCTCTGTGAGGCTGAACTCTGTTCATACCTGAGTTATTGGGTCCTTGTACATAGCATTTCTAGGACTTTAAACCACCACAGTACTGTCCAAATCAGCATTATTTGTAACTTGTCATATGCTTTCTCCAAGTTTAGGAATGTCCAGTTGGAATCTTTATGTATCTCTAGCCTCTTCTCAACTATCTGTATCACTGCAAACATCAGGTCAGTTGTGCTGCATCCTGATCTGAATCTGAACTGCTCATTTACGATCTTACTTTCTACTACTTTGTGTGTCCATTGATCAGTTGCTCTCTCCACCTATTTCCTCCCTGTTGTGCTTTCTCTCCAGTCAACTTCCAGGTTTTCACCCTGGTCTCTGTTGACCTTGAGCCTTCTCTGACCACTGCTTGCAGCTGATTGTGGCAAACAAGTGGTTTATGCTATGGGTTGACAGTTTCACTGAGGTGAGCTACTATTCAGACAGAAATCTAAAATGGCTTCTCCTTCTTTATTCCCAGCCATGTTAAACTCTGGATCCAAAGGTAATTGGCTGCCATTCCATCTTGTCTACTGGATACATAGGATGTTCACCCTCCTCTGTCATCCACTTCCAAGCTGTCAGTGACCCCTACATTAAGTGTAGCATAGCCTTAGTTCATGTTTGGTAGGTTGTTTTACATCACTTAGTAACCCCTCCATGCTGGGCAACTAGACACTAGCCAGGCAGGGCTATATGGCATACACACACGGGCACACTGGCCAGTAGGGGCACATACCCATCCCACTGTTATGTGACACCAGCATAGTTTGGAGTATGCCAGGTCTCACATATCACTGGTAACTACCCATGCCCATCTGGAGGGGGGCAATAGTCAACATAACTGAATCACCTAGAGCCATATGACACAGGGATAGTTTGCAAACTCCAAACAGTTATCGGTCAGAGGTCAGGATCAAACCTTGTATCTTGTGCATGGGAAGTGAAGACCTTAGCCATTATGCCAACTGGTCTGTTTGGTTTGGTTGTGTGGCAACAGACAAATGGTACTTGCCTCCCCCACCCCCAAAACAAGAGGCAAATAAAGTTTGTAGAAACCAAGGAATACCACATAATTCAATTGTTATATATACTTTCAAAACAATTCTCACAAAATGCATACACATTTACAAAAGAAAAGTCAGTTTCATATGATTGCCAGTCACCACTCACTGAGCCCCGCACTCCCCTGGAGGAGTCTATGGGCCATCCTAGAAGCATAACACCCCTGTGTCATTGACAATATTGTACATTATTTCCCTAAAATAACAAAGAAGATTGTTAAGATAACCAATTTTGACAATAACACTTTTGATGAAAGTTAATAAGTTGCCTATCTGAGAATGTAAATGTCTGCCAAAATGGATATGCCAATAGTGAACTACAAGTAGTGCACACAGATAAATGTTCCATTATCTAATGCATATATTTAAACATTTTCTTTGTAACATGCTAACAAATCTAGAAAGTACTTGAAAAATACAGTCATATCTTAGCAAGATCAGCATGCTAACAAATCTAGGATGTACTTGAAAAATACATTCATATCTTAGCAAGATCAGAAGCCTTCTCTGCAGATAAATCAAAAGGAATAGTAATATTTTGTGTTCTCCAAATATACAAGTCTCAACACTTTGAAGTTTCCTAGCAACATGGCTACCATTTTTAGTGTAGATTAAGGCCTCTGAGCATGGTGAATATGCAAATGAAGTATGAACTCATTAGAATTGCTGAATCCCAAATTTTTTTTCAACACCTTATCTCAGTCTTTTGATTTCATGTAACAGGTGTAAACATAGTGTAGGCACTACCTCTATGCTTGTTGCTAATGGATTGCAACTGGGAATGATTAGTGGGAGGAAAAGAAAGACACAGCAGCAATTCAAACTACCTTACCTGCATTGGTGTATCACCCAGGATACACTTACAAAGTGTAGAAGTAACTTTAGCGAGCTTTCAAATGGATGTGAACAGCACACATTTATCATTTTTGTTCTCTAATAACCAAACTCTCCTGGCTTTGCTGAAAGCTGTTTTTCACTTTTATGGAATTTTAGCATACATTTAAAGAAAAATGATGCATAATGCCCTACAAACTGCATGGCTGAGAGTACAACACTGATAAGATAAGAATGAACACAATACAAAGAGAAGACAGAGCTGAAATGGAGCAAACAATACTCATAAATGGATTTGTGATCATTCATTGCACTAAATATGTAAGCAATACATTTTCAAACAACTGAGAGTGTACAAGTGGATATGTCTTGTTAATACTGTGGAGGAAATGGGACTTTCTTGTATGCACTATGATCTGCATTCCTGCTGCAAAGTTGTTTCTGTGGCAAAGAGAGAGAGGTAAGACACCCCTAGTGTGTTTTGTAGGTTCATTAGTATGATAGCTAAATCCAGAGTTGTGTAAAAGTGTGCAAGGAGTGTTAAAATGTATTTTGTAATGTTTATGTTTCCTTTCTTTATAGGTTCATAGGTTCATAGGTAGATACTAGGCTATCTGTCCTAGGGCATTTATAAGCCTAGCCAGAGTGTATTTGGCTTCCGCCTCCCTATTAGATTAGCCTACTGTGCCTCTGTAAAGTAGCTCACAGAAGGTAACCATTTAAGATTAGTTTACTGTACCTCTGTCTAGCAGGGACACAGGAGAGATCCCAGGGGTGAATTTACGATTTCCCATCCACGCGTCCAAATTTCGCTTGAAGAGGGTCAGCGAGGGGCTGTCTAACATGAATTGGGATTCTATTCCAGAGTGAGGGGAGCCTCTGGGAAATGAATCTGTCCCTCCAGCATGTCCTATTTATTTTTGTGCTGAGGTTTAGGTCCCTGGAGCGTGTAGCTCTAAGGGACTTGGATTTTTTGAGGTGGAGCATGCCCATTAATTTTGGGTTTGACGTGGCTTTGTACGTCAGGCATAGATCACCTCTGAGTAGACGGTAAGCAACTGAGTAGAGCTGGAGTTTCTTTAGTCGAGCTGCATAGGACATCTGTTTGTAACCCATGATCCTCTTGGTGAGGTACTTTTGGGGTCTCTCCAGTTGCTGCAGGTGTCGGGTAAGGTACATCCCAAAAGGGGCATTGTATTCAATTATGGGCCTGATGAGTGATGAGTAGATGGGCACAATGACCTCTCTTGATCTAGATGTGAACCCTTTCGTGATAAGGTGGGCTATATAGAAGGTCTTTCTAACCACTTTGGCAACGTGATTATCAAAGGAGAGATTACTATCTACATTGGTCCCCAAATCTCTAATTACTTCTACTGTACTTAATGGATTACCACCTATGTGGTAATTTGTGGGCACCTTGTTTTTCCCAAAGGGGATGACTATGCACTTTTTAGCATTTAGTTTGAGGCCGTGGCTCTGGCACCAGGCATCCGTCTCTGTGAGACCCTTTTGGTGGATGCTTGTGTCAGCTGGAGATTCGATTATGGCCCCCAGTTTGCAGTCATCTGCGAACTTTGTCAGCCATAATTCCCCCATGTTAGCCTGAACCTCAGAGAAGTATATACCAAACAAGAGAGGTCCCAGAACTGAGCCCTGTGGGACGCCACTTGCAACTGGTTTGGATTCGGACATGGCACCTGCATTTCTGACCATGTGGGTTCTATCTCTGAGCCAGTTTGCAACCCATCTTGTGATATAGGGGTTGATATTTAAGCTGGTATGCTTATTTATGATGCCCGAGTGGGGTATTGTGTCGAAGGCTTTTGTGAGGTCCAGGTAGGCTGTGTGGACTACCTTGCCCTCATCTATGGCTTTGGTAACTTTTTCAAAGAAATCAACTAGGTTTAAGAGACAAGATTTGCCCTTAACAAAGCCGAATTGGGTAGGGTCTAGTGTCTGGAGGCTCCCAATGTCTTTGTTTATGAGTTCCATGACAATATGCTCCATAGCTTTACAGACCAGACTAGTCAGGCTTATGGGGCGATAGTTGCCGAGGTCCGTTGTGGCACCACCTTTGTGGAGTGGGACCACTGTAGCTGTATGCCATTCTTTGGATACATATCCTGTAGTAAGGCTAAGTTTGAACAGTGACTTAATGTGAGGGTTCAGTTCTTCTTGGAGCTCATGTAAGACACAGCCTGGGACACTGTCTGGTCCCATAGATGCTGTGTTTTTTGCTTTGGAGAGGGCAGCTTTCACCTGTGCATCTGAGATGTCAGGGAGGTTACATTCAGTTGGGATAGGCGTTTGCTCCTTTGGGGGGAAGGGGAGGGGGTTGTGCTGAATCTGTCTGCCAGGATGTTGGCTATGTCTGTAGGTTCGGTATATTGTGTACCGTTATGCAACAATTCAGAGCATATCTGGGAGTTTCTGCCCATGTTCCTGACATAACTAAAGAAGGCCTTGTGATTATCTTTAGTGTCTAGGGCAATGTTTCTTTCGAAACTGGCCTTTGATGATTTTATAAGGGATTGAAGTTTCTTGCTAATACTGATCAGAGATGCCTTCCCTTTTTGGGATTTTGCTCTGTCATGTAGTAGCTTCCTCCTTCTGTTGTATAGCTTATTTATGGCTGGGGTCCACCAGACCAGTCTCCTGTTTTTGGAGGAGTGAGTCTTGGTTTTATTTGGGATAGCACGATCCATGCATTCCTGCAGGTGCTCATAGAATGCATTTGTAAAGGATTCTGTGGATTGGGCTGTATTATCCTCTGGCCCAGGGGCTTTGAAGGATTCCACCTCAGTCTTGAGAAGTGCAAAGTTGGCTTTTGAGAAATTCTTTACTGTGATTTCCTTGGCTGGGGGTGGGGCCGGGATATGGATGTCCAGGGATATTTGTTTATGGTCTGATCTTACCAATGAGGGGTCTACCTCTGGTGTGGAACATAGAGTCCCCATGTTGGTGATGACCAGGTCCAATATGTTGTTCCCTCTTGTGGGAGTGGTGACCAGTTGTTCCCTTGCGGTAGAGTTTATAAATTCAAGGAACCGTTGGGCGAGGGTGTTTGGGCTTGAGTAGTTTTCCCAGTCAATGTTTGGGTAGTTGAAGTCACCCAATAAAATAGTGTTTGGAGAGACCTTCATATTCTCCAGTGTTCTCAGGAATGCCAGGTGGGGTTCCTGTAATAGGGAGGGTGTTCTGTAGCAGGCTACAAACTGAAAGGCACTTTTGCCTGCTGTTAGTTGCACATGGATGGTTTCCGATGCTTCGTGCAGTGCCATTAACCTGGAGGTGTAGGTATCTTTGATGAATATAGATACTCCCCCTCCTTTTGTGCTTTGGTCCTAGTTTTGGGGCCGAAACGCATTGTATGAGTTATAACCTGGTAGTGCTGGGGTGCTCTCAGGAGCCTTGAACCAGGTTTCTGTTACTGCACAGACATCGATTTTCTCCATTCTGAGGAGAGTCTCGAGTGCGTGCATCTTGAGGTTTAGACTTCTGGCATTGAGTAGCATTACCTTTAGTTTTATTATCTTTGGGTTGTCTATGGAGGTGGGCTTGTCCTTTGAGCCTTGCCTAAAAAAGGCACTATGAGGGTGGCAAGAGCCTTGACCAGTATACGAAAGCCTAAGGGTAACAGGTGCAAGCCGTCCCTAGCGAAGCAACGTGGCTTGTCGAGCATGTCATCCCAGGCTGACAGACACTGGATCCCCTTTGAATGACTCCAATACTTTAGCCAATTGTTGAAACTGATCATTTTGTCTTTATACTGTGGCATCATTCTTGGTGAGGGCAAGATGCTACTCAAGGTCAGGGACATACCAGCCTGGGCTACATGGTCAGAGAGCTCCTCTATGTCTCTTTTTATGTAGTCCAGGGAGATACGTCTCAGGTCATTCACACCAGCATGGAAAATGACAGAGTCATACTTGTACTTGCTTTGGAGTGACCTGAGTGCTTGCGTTATGTGGCGGATACTGGCACCCGACAGACAGCTTACAGTGACCTTCTCCTTGTTCAGTCTGGTGAGTGGGACGTTAGTGTGCCGGACAATAGAGTCTCCTATAACAAGTGTATTTGGTGTGTTTTTTGGTCTTATGGGCTGTGACTGTAAGGCACACTGATTTTGTGAGATATGTCATTTGTGGGTATTGTTGAGGGGTGGCTGTTGCTTGGATATCTGCTTAGGAGGTCTTTGCTGTTTAGGCAGATTTTTATTTAGAGCCTCCGAGTATGTTTTTGTGTGTTTATGTGTTGGGTATGCAGATGCAATAGTTCTGTGTGAGACTGGATTTGTGGTGTGGGTGGTTACCTTTTCCTCCTGACTGACTGTGCCAGTCTTGGTTTGAGAGAGCTCTGCCTCCAGTTTGGCTGTTTAACTGCATCTCTCACATGTATTAGAGTTTGTTGGAAGGAGGAGAGGGCTGTCTGTGTACATAAGGCAATTGTAACATTGCCTCAAAATTCCCAGATTCACCAGCTGGACTGGAGAGTAACCTTGAAACTGACCCTTGGACATACCAGATTAGTATAGGGAACTGTTTTTTTTACTGATCAAATTAGGGAAGGGAACTGATTTTTCACTTGATCAGTAAGGACCAATCGGGAGTCTAATACTTATGAGAAGTCAAGGAGGGTGTAGTGCTTTAATTAGCAAGTGCAGGGCTTTAGAAAGAGAATAGAGTGATTACTTTGAGAGTTTGAACAGTTCTAAGGGAAAAAGTGAAGAGCAGACTTTGTGGAGCCTGGAATAGTTTAAACCTGTTTAGGCAGTGCTGCCCGACACTGCTCAGTGTGCAAAACCACACAAAAAGAGAGTTGTAGGGTTTTAAGAGAGAGAGAGATCAAGGAGTTTAGAATTGACCCAAAATGGCCAATAAAACTATAGCTTCTAGGTAGTAACCACTCCTCCAGGGACAGGCAGGCTGTTCAGTGTTAACCACTCCCACTGGTGAACACAGAGACTTCCCTTTAGCCCAAGCAAGCACTGGCCTTCTAGAAACTTCCAAACAGTTCAGAACAGCAAATCTGTAACAGAACTTTCTTAACTTTCAGAAAGTGGGAAAAAAGCAAGATTTTTTTTTTCTTTTTGTGGTAGTTTAAAGGTAGCAGAGATACACAAGCAGCAAAATTATCACAACAGTGCAATAAATGACCCCACACTTGAGTGCGAGGCCTAAATCAGATAAAATGCAATTTTTAGAGAAAAAAATAATTTTAAATTAAGTGCAACAGAGGAAATGCAGTAAACAGGCTCTAGATGTGTTCCAAGTACTGTTAGTGTTACAGATATAAACTTTAGCAAGCCAGAAAATGCCAAAAAGTAGGCGGCAAAGCAGTAAAACTTAACAAAATATTAAATATTTAAATATTAATATTTGTGTGGTGCATGTCTTAGCGCAAATATGGTGAAACAGATAAATAAATTCAAATTAATGGAAGTTGCTTCTGTGATAAGGATAGCATAAATTAGAGCTGTGAATTTAAGTGTGTGTGTTTAGCACACCTGGTAAATATGATAAAATAAACTGCACATAGGATATGAAGATCATGGTTTAAGTCCCACATTTATCTTTTAATGATGAAATCTAATAAACAGTTTTTATAAGAATAATACATTAAGCTTTACCTGTCTCATTCACATGTGTCTCACCTCTGTGCAAACACAGTGTAATACTGCAGACAATAAGCAGACATCTTCAGTTTCAGAAAATATACATTGTTACATATTTTGCTTTCCATTGCACAAGCATGCTAATTGGTGTTACTTGGCAGTCAGCATGCTTCCACAATACCTGCAGACTTGTCAATTTCTAAAAAGATGCATTGTAACATGTGTGGTCTTTCATCATGCAAACACACTAAATGGCATTGTGCAGTGGTCAGCACTCATACACAATAATGAGTGTAAAAATTACACCTGCTATCTAGCTGTACTTGTAGCAACAGATGTAAGTTAATAGCCACAATACAATTGAGCCAGGATTCAAATCAAGCAAACTCTAAGTTTTATTAATGTTGGTCCACTGTAAATTAGATAAAAATTAACAATACAAAAATGATTATACATAAAAATAACTATGTATAGCACATTACTGTATAAACCAGGACATTGCCAGTTTACACACTTACATGATCAGCCACTCAATGTTTAATGTGTCCATATAATTAATGAGCATTTCTGACAAACACTTCTTCTGAGGCAAGGAGGTAAAAACACCAATGTGGAAGAATATGTATTGTCTATAGGTTCATAGGTTCACAGGTGTGTACTAGGCTAATAGCCCTGGAGCCCATATAAGCCTAGCCCAAGAAGATTCCCTGGCATCATGCTGCCCAAAGTTAGTTCCCAGTTCCCCTGTCAAGCAAGGCCATTGAAGTGATCCCCGGGGTTAACTTTCTATTGTCCATCCACTCATCAAGATTTCTCTTAAAGAGGGTCAGTGAAGTGCTCTGCTTGACATGAATGGGAAGTTTGTTCAGAGTATGGGAAGTCTCTGGGTTAGGGACCTGTCCCTCCAGCATGTTCTGTTTATTGTGGTAATGAGGTTCAGGTCCTTGGAGCATGTGGCATGGAGGGATTGAGATTTCTTTAGGTGTAGCGTATCTAGCAGCTCTGGGTCAGACATGGCTTTGTAGGTCAAGCAGAGATCATCTCTAAGTAGGCAATAAGAGGCAGAGTATAGCTGGAGTTTTTTGAGTCTGTCTGTATAGGGCATGTGTCTAAGGCCTAAGATCCTCTTAGTGAGGTATTTTTGTGGCCTTTCCAGTTGTTGTAGGTATGTAATGAGGTACATATCAAATGGGGCATTGTATTCTATAATTGGTTTAATGAGGGATGAGTAGAAAGGGATTATGACCTCTTTCTTCCTGGATGAGAAACCTTTTGTAATGAGATGTGCCACATAGAAGGACTTTCTGACTACAGTGGCAATGTGGTTATTAAAGAAGAGGTTGCTGTCAACCTGTATCCCCAGGTCTCTTATCACACCTTCGTGTTCAGAGGACTACGCCTATGTGGTAGTTCATGGGCACCATATTTTTCCCAAAGGGAAAGACAATGCACTTTTTGGCATTGAGCTGAAGGCCATGGTTCTGCCACCAGTCATTGGTGTCAGTGAGGCCTTTTTGTAGAATGTCTACATCAGTTGAAGAACCAGTAATGGCTCCCAGTTTGCAATCATCTACGAACTTGGTCAGCCAGTGTCCCTTTGTGTTGGCTTGAACTTTAGAGAAGTAGATGCCAAACAGGAGAGGATCTAGGACCGATCCCTGTGGGACACCACTTGTAACTGGTCGGTAATCAGATTTGGAGTTTGTTACTTTCACACTGCCGGTTCTATCAGTGAGCCAGTTGGCAACCCATCTTATGACATAGGGGTTTATGACGAGTTTAGTGAGTCTATCTATGATTCCTGAGTGAGGGATGGTGTTGAAGGCCTTGGCAAGATTTAGGTAGGCTGTTTGAACTACCTTGCCCTCATCCACAGCTCTGGTGACAGACTCAAAGAAGTCTTTCAGGTTGAGTAGACATGAGCTACCTTTCACAAACCGAAACTGCATGGGGTCCAGAGTTTGTAGATTCCCTGTGTCCTTATTGATGATACGCTCCATAGCCTTACATATCAGACTCATCAGACTAATGGGGCCATAATTCCCAGAGTCTGTAGTCACTCCCCCTTTGTGGAGTGGGATGACTGTAGCAGTGCACCATTCAGTAGGAAAAAAGCCTGAAATGAGGCTGTGATTGAACAGGGTACTCAGGTGTGGTGCCAGTTCACTTTCTAATTAATGTAAACACAGCCAGGGATATTATCAGGTCCCATGGAAGCAATATTCTTGGCTTTGGACAATGCGTTTTTTACCTGTGTAGCCGTGATAACAGGGACTTTGCATTCCTCAGGTATTGCGATAGGCCCTTTAGGAGGTGAAAGTTCGCACTGAACCTGTGGGCCAATATGTTGCCAATATGAGTTGGTTCTGTATATGTATTGCCATTGTGCTGTAACTCTGAGCAGATCTGAGTATTGCCATGTAGATTTTTGACATAACCATAGAATGCCTTGTGGTTGTCTTTAGAATCTGCACCAATTTTGTTTTTGTAGCTAGCTTTAGAGGACTTGATGAAGGATCTCAGTTTTTTGCTGAGGTTAACAAGGGAGTTTTTCCAGTCTTGGGAATTCACCCTTTTCTCCAACAGTTTTTTTCCTTCTGTTGCAGAGTTTGTTTATGGTGGAGGACCACCAGATTGGCTTCCTTTTTTTGGAGGAGAGTATCTTGGTTCTGTTTGGTATGGCCTGTTCCATGCACTTATGTATGTGCTCATACAGTGCATCGGTGTATGAGTCAGCAGTCATGCACCTATTTTCTATTTGCATGGATGTTTTGAAGTTAGCCACATCTGTTTTTAGAAGCCCAAAATTGGCTTTGGAGAAGTTTTTTATGGTGATTTCCTTTAAGGGGGATGAGGGGTGGGATGTAAATATCCATGGTGATTAGCTTGTAGTCAGATCTGACCAGGGCGGAACTGATTACTGGTGTAGAGCAACAGTCACCCATGTTAGTATTGACCAGGTCAAGGATGTTTCTACCCCTGATGGGGTAAGAATGAGTTGGTCCGGGGCATTGGAATTAATGAATTCCAGAAAACATTGAGCAAGTGTGTTGGTACATGAGTAATTTTCCCAGTTAATGGAGGGTTAGTTAAAATCTCCCAGTATAAGGGTATTGGGTTATACCCTAATATTTTCCAGTGTGTTTAGGAATGTGGAGTGGGAGTCTTGGGACATGGTGAGGGATCTATAGCAGGCTACAACCTGGATTGCAGTTTTAACCAGTGTTAGTTGTACCTGAAGTATCTCTGATGAGTTATGTTGGGCTACTGGTCTGGAGGTGTGCATATCCTTTATGAATATGGAGACACCACTGCTTTTATGCTTCAGTCCAGGTTTAGGGGCTGAAAGGTGTGGTATGAATTATAGCCTGGTAGTACTGGAGTGCTCTCCTGAGCCTTGAACCAGGTCTTGTTCACTGCACAGATGTCGATGTTCTCCATTTTAAGGAGTGCTTTGAGTGAGTGCATTTTGAGATTTAGACTTCTAGCGGGGAGTAGCATAACCCTCAGATTTTGTTTGCTTGTAACTGTTATGGTGGTAATTTTGTCTTCAGGACATTGCCTAAAAAGGCAAAGCAGGAGCTTTGACCAGTATCCGGAATCCCTGGGGTGACAAGTGCAGGCCATCTGTGGCGAAGCATCAAGTTCTGTTGATCATGTATCCCAGGCAGACAAATATTGTATCCCCTTAGAATGACACCAGAAACTTAGCCAATTGCTGAAGTCAATCATTTTCTACTTGTACTTTGTTATCATTCTGGGTGATGGTAGGATGCTACTCAGAGCTAGGGTCATATCTGCCTGGGCTACAAGATCCGAGAGCTCCTCTATGTCTCTTTTCATGTAGTCCAGGGAGGTACGTCTCAGGTCATTCACACCAACATAGACAATGACAGCATCATATTTGTACCTGTTGTGGAGTGACCTAAGTGCGTGCATTATGTGGTGGATCCTGGCACCCAACAGGCAGCTGAAAGTTACTTTCTCCTTCTTCAACCTAGTGAGTGGGACATCAGTGTGCCTTACTATTGAGTCACCTATGACTAGTGTATTGGGTAAGTTCCTCTGATTTATGGTTTGAATACCACATTGTAAAAATTACTTTTATCAGTGTGTAAAGGCACACAAAAAATGTGTCCGGTCATACAATTTATACACCTAAATACATGTGTGAAAAGTTAAGTCATGTAACAGGTACAGTAGCATCCTGCCCATAAACTAATACTAACTGTCACATTACCCTTTCTAAATCACAAACTGCTTTCCTCTCTGCTTGGCATTGTTGCTCTTCACATAACATCATGCAGAGGCAGTTGGTATTGTTGTTGAGGCTTGTACACTGTTAAATGCGATATCATGAACTGGCAGTAAAGCACTTTAATTGTTGCTGTATGACCTATGTTGACATGGCAGGAGCTATAAAGGAAGGGGCCTAATTTAGGGCTGAAAGATGGGGTACAGAATATTCACTGGACTCTTTGTAAAGTGCCACAACTGTAGACTATTGCAGTTGGGACTATACCGTGTCTCAGTATAAACCAGAAGCTTGGAATATTCGTGTCAAGGCTGTCTTCAGTGTGATAGGTATTCCACACACTGGGAAGCAACACAAGCATCATTACAATGATCTGAAAAGATGCAAGAAGGTACAATCCAAACAGTGGCTGGATGAGTTTAAGACTACTGACATTCCACAACTGTATTAGTATACAGATAAAGATACTTTAAATTACAGTCAAAGCTGCAGATAGACAAGATGGGTATGCAAAACGCTCTACTCGTTTTGTCTTCTCTTTAGTTTACACCTGCCCAGGAGATTTCAGTGAACAGAGAAGCCAATGCTGAACATTTAGAAAGAAGCAAGGGGTATGTATGTAGCACAAAATTATAATATTATAATTGTAGTTTTTAAAAAGTATAATTAATGCAAAAGTAAAACTATATTTATATTGTAATAATTTATTGTATGTGACATGATAGTTATAATTATCTTTTTTTGGTTTCTTACCCCACCCCTTCTCTCTCTTTTTCATTTTTATGTATCTGGTCACAATATTGTGATGTCATCAATATCTGACAAATGACAAAATGATTTGCTGCACAGGGGGTAGGCTAACCACTGTGGGTCAGCCTGCCACCCTTCCTATGGCTGCTGCACCAACATCCAGCACATCTGGGACCCAACCTGGCAGTAATGCCTCTGCAGCCCCTTCACTACCTAGGCCATCAACATCAGGTAGATTCACCCCAGCAGCTGGTGCAGTGGTACTTTCTGGGAATATTGGTGGAGGTGGGCATTTTCTCAACCTCAGGGAGCTGCCACTCATGGTGTATGAAATTATAGAAGGTATCATTGGTGCATGCTTCAGCAATATGGAGAAGATGCTAGTTGGAATACTGTAAAAACAAAAACAGCAAGCACTCCAACAGCAAGCTGAGGAAGGGGATTATGTTTCTCACTGCCCCATGCTGATGGGCATGGGCCTCCTATATACCCTCTCTATCCCCAATCATGGTGTCCCACAACATTTTGTGTCCTTCACCATCCCTGTCTCTGTCTTGTTTGTCCTGTTTTCTCCCACTTTCTCATCTACCCGACTTACTCAACCCTGATACACCCATGTCCTTTACCCAACATTCCTCCCTTACATAAATAAAAAAATATGGACACCTGTCCCACAAAAGAAAATACTGTAACAATCATTGCTCTTCACTTTGCACACATGTCTTCTCAACACACTTGATTTGCTCCATTTGGCTATACAACATGATTGCATTGTTGTCACCCATCTTTGTTGCAGTGATAGTCCAAATTCATCCAATATTCTAGACATGTTCATTTTGCGCTGTTGAAGGCATGGATAGCTATTCTTTTCCAATTCTCTACTGAACATTCTTATATTGCTTTTCCTTTGCCCTCCCCCCTGTTTGCCCCATTTCATCACTTTCCTATTTATCCCATTTTCACACCATTAATCTGCTCAAAAAATAAAATCACATACCACACACATGGCAAAAATGCCTCCTAATGAAGCCCTTCACTTTTTGTCCTCTGTTCCTGCAGAATTTGTCATCATGCACCAATGCTGAGTGATGGTGAATGGTTCTTCATATCCTATGGCACAATGTAGTTATTTCCATGCAACACTGCTTAATCTCACTGTGCTAAAGGAACAGAGAGTTAAAGCAGAGTTAAAACACTCACATTAAATATGTACTGTAAAATTTATTTAGGCAGATGAATGTATAACAATGCAAATCCATATGTGTAATGTTGACATAAATCAGTTGACTGTTGTTTGTTTTTATACAGAACTTCGCTGTAGTCACTGCCTTTCACATTTATTTGTTTTATTTTATTTTATTTTATTTACTGCATTTGTTAACCGGGAAAGTCCGCTGGGCCTAGAAGGGCCCATTTTCAGTGGAGGCCCGGGGAGAAAAGCTTCTCATTAATTGCATACAAGAGTAAAATATAATAAAATACATAAGCTGGTTTTGAACAGTACTAAATATTTCAATAGTTACATCCAGAATGGTCAGTAAAACAGTTCAATTAAGTTTAGGATAGTAGTAAAATTTCAGTAGATACATTAGATGATTATCATATACATGCGAATGTTCACTAAATACGGTTTACTATCAATATCTCAAAATTTATAAAAAAAGGTACGAAACAGCGAAGTGTTGTACCGATACTGAACCTAAACGAATGGCCCTAATGTTGAAAAACAGATGTTAATGCCAAAAATGTTGACAATGACATTTTACGGCATTAACAACAATGCCACCCTTACTGCAGCTCCCTAAACCCTACACCTAATCTCCCATGTATGCACAGTGACAAGCCCCCCATGCACCCCCCACACCCCCCTAACTTATTATTCCAACTCCGAGATCGCACTACAGTGAGGAAAGGGATGTATTTCCCTAACCGCCCTGTACTAAGATTCCTTTACATGAGCGAACGTTATATTTGCGAATGCACAGTCCATTCGCAAATATATTGTTCGCTCATTTAACCTGCCCACATATGAAGTATCCAAACATCTGTTGTTCGAATACTTCATAGCCGTGCAATTGCATGGCAACATTTTAATGGTAAACCACTAAATACATGCATGAGTGAAAATTGTTGAATACATAGCATGAAGTATTTAGAACAGGGCTTCATATGTAAAGAAATAATTGGACAAACAGTAATAATGTCTTGCAGCCAAATAATATTATGGAAGCAATGGTACTGTGTATTAAGACAGGGGTCACATTTTGAGGTTGTCAGCAGGAGAGCAGGTGCATAACCATTGTGAAGATAGATGTAGTTTGAGGCAATTTTTAAAAGCTAAGGGGTTAGAGATGACCCTGAGTGAAGGAGGAAGACTATTCCATTGCTTGGCGATAGCAAAAGACTACACTTGTCCAACTGCTAGCTTAGGTTTGTCAATGCTTAATATCATTTTGTTGTCTGATCTAAGGTCACAATTAGGGTGGTACATGGTCAGGATATGGGAGGGGGATGGGCAGGTTGCTGGGTAGTAAATTAGCTTGTGGCCAGTAATTAGTTATAAGTATGTGATGTGATGGGGAAATTCAAGCCAGTTTAGTTGCTGTAGAGCAGAGCACTGGTGGGTACAGAATGTAGCATCTGAAGCAAATTTGGCAACTTTGCTGTAGCATGAGTTGAGTTTGGTTTTCAAAGAGGACTGAATATTGGTGAGGATGGGGTCACCATATAATATAGTTGGAAGCAGAAGAAACATTTGCAAAAATTATCACATTTACTTATGTAATACAATCTGAAAATATGTGTAAAAATTAGATTGAGCTGGATTCAAACCCTGTCTCATTTGTGCTCAAAATATGAACTCACTGTTGTTACATCTGCTGCCACATAGAAAGTTAGGCAGCAGGTGTTTTT
The DNA here is from genome assembly GCF_019279795.1 of Protopterus annectens. Lineage (NCBI taxonomy): Eukaryota > Metazoa > Chordata > Ceratodontiformes > Protopteridae > Protopterus > Protopterus annectens. The sequence goes on along the minus strand of NC_056725.1, from coordinate 1,656,276,273 downwards.
ATTATACTCAGTACTGTCCAAAGTGCTGACTGCCGCACCTATCCACTTAGTGTGTTTGTATGAAGGAAGGCAAAACAATAGAGCTATTATTATTTTTCCAATTAAGCAGAGACCTGTGTTTGGTCATCTCTTAACTCTGCACAAATGGGGAAGACAATAGTATTATTCCTTAATGTTATAAAAGTTATGACACCACATTTCCAATATAACCTACATTATGAACACCATAGTATCTATAAGCTATTCCTAGCATAGTCTATATGCATAAGTGCTTCTCAAGTTCAAGTTCTATTCATTAAATGTGACTCTCACATGTGCAAATACTTTACCATCAATCACGCAAACCAGTTGCTTGGCAGTGCTCTATGTAAAGAGGAGACTGGCATATTTCACTATGTTTACTGCCCACTTAGTCTTCACCCCATTATAATGCATGTAAAAACACAACCAAAGGGAAGGCACTTGTTACTGACTGAACACATACTGACTCAGACTCATGTGACCTGCATCTATGCATTTGAAAATGAATATATCACTAGCAGTTCTGAAATGTCAGCTACACTATAAAAATAAATACTACAACTGCATTGTTACATCATCTAAAGCTTCATACTGACAACAGACATTCAGATTGTCTAAGACTTGTATTAATGTGGACATCAATTCATCACAAATGTGAATATACATACATACATAGTTGTATCCATGCTAATCATAAAGCATGTGTGTGTCTGTGTGTGACTCTAAGTGTGTAATGTATGCAGCATATTGAGAAAAAGTGTTTCAGTTTTGCTACATGCATTCCTGACAGTGTTTTGTACCTAGTTTGAGAAGCTGTCTTTTAAAGTATACCTGCACATTGGAACCACAACAGAAAATACAAAATCTACACATTGCACACCACTGTCATAACAGGATATGTTACCCACATCATATAATGATGATGGCATCATCTGTAAAGACCAGTATGACAAGGCAAAAGCATATTTCAGGGATGGTGCAATTATTAACTACTATGTTCTGCGGATGGGAACAAAATACTTACATGTGGGTTAATTTACCACAACAGCCATATTATGGTTGTATCTCTATGTATGTATATGTGTGCGTGCATAGTCAGAAGGGCATGAGTCTGTATCCTACTGTCCTCAATCCAGTCTCATGCAGAACAAATATTTTGATAGTCATACATGCCTACACAGCCATTAAATACAGACCTCCCAACATTGTCTCTCAAACATACAATGATGATGTCATCTGCTATAAAATAACAGTGTAAAAGTCAGACTTGCATTAAGTGCAGAGTTCTCTAGCATCTGTACCTAGCTAGGTAGGGGTTCTAATCTCACTGCAGTCAATATATGTGTGTGTGTGTGTGTGTGTGTGTGTGTGTGTGTGTGTGTGTGTGTGTGTGTGTGTGTGTGTGTGTGTGTGTGTGTGTGTGTGTGTGTGTGTGTGTGTGTGTGTGTGTGTGTGTGTGTGCATAATCAGAAGAGCAAAAGTCTGTATCTTATGGTAAAAGATCCAGTCCCATACAGAGCAAATATTTTGACAGTTGCGCATGTCTACACAGCCATTTCATACAGGCCTCCCAGCATCTTCTCCCAAACATGCATCCACTATAAAATTGTCCAGCAGCAGTGTATAAAAGTCAGACTTGTGACATGGCGCTTGAGTTAAGTAATGAGTTCTCTAGCTTCTGTAACTAATTAGGTAGAGGTTTCTAATCTCACTGCAGTCAACTTGTGTAAATGCATGTGTGTGCACGCATTGTCAGAAGAGCATCATTCTGTATCCTACTGCCAGCAATCCTGTCCCATGCAGAACCAATATTTTTACAGTTGTAAGTGCCTACACAGCCATTTCATGCAGGCCTTCTAAAATCTTCTCCCAGACATATAGTGATGATGTCATCTGCTATAAAGTGTTTTCTGACACTATAAAAGCCTGACTTGTGCTGCGGTGCTTGTAATAAGTACTGTGCTCTGTAGATAGGTAGGGATTCTAGTCTCACTGCAGTCAACTTGTGAATGTGTGTGCATTTAGCAATCAGTATGGTGACCATTTTAGAATGGCATGTGAGTCCACTGTATAAAGTGTACTCTGACAGTATTCAAGTCAAACTTGAGATGTGGCAATACCATTAAATATTGCCTTCTATATGTTCTGTAAGTAGATATTTAGAAGTTCTAATCTGACAGCAGACAAGTTGAGTGTGTATGCATTTAAATAATAATTAATTTTGAGACAGTTTTACATTGAGATGTGACTCCAAACCCATATCAGACACTCCTCCCAACATGTTCTTCTCAGCATACAATGATGCTCTCATACTCCATAAAGTGTGGTGACAGACTATGTTCTTGCAAAAGGGTGTACTGCTACAGTCATCCATCTAAACAAGGGGGACCATCACCTTATGCAGGGAATTATATACTCATAATCCTGACTCTCCTCGTCTGTGAGGAAGATCAAAGACTCATCATGGACCTTATCAAGAAGGACACAGGTAATATCACGGCAGTGTACCAAATCCATTTTTGCTTTGTTGTGGCTACATAATGTCTGTTAAATCTGGTTAACATGTTCAAGAAGGTCACAGAGGGCATGGATGAGGAAAAGACTGTCATCCAGCATAACTTGACCTGGCCAAGACATTTGACACAAATCTACACTTGGGTATTATGGAGAAACTCTCTCAAGTGGGTAGAAACACCTAAGTAACCAAGTGGATAGACAAACTGATCACACACAGGGCAAATAATGTCAAAGTCTGTGAAGTCACCTCTAGCTAGAATCCGGTGACCAGTTCCGTACCTCAGGGTTCTGTACAAGGCCCTTTCCTGTTCATTATTTAAGTCTCAGAAGACAAGACAAACATAGACATCCTTTGTTTAACCAGTTTTGTGGATGACTGCAAATTGTGAACAATCACTGAATCCAAGAAGACAGTTCTGGATATACTGCAGAAAGTATTTAACATACAAAACTGATTGTTAGAAGAGCCATGGAGACACAGTAGATGAACAAAATGCATGATTATTTCCTTTTGAAAGCAAATACACAAGCTAATTACAATATAGACAACACTCCACTATGAGAAGACCCAGTGGTTCTTGATCTGGGTACTCAAGTATATGGGAATTGTAACTTCCACCAGTATGTGACCACAGTGGTGACAAATCCCTTGTATGTAGCACAACTATGGAGTATGGGTAAGCCATCTGCATCAATGGACATTATAATGCAATTGTTCTCAGCTCTCATCACACCAGTAATTGAGTGCAATTCACACTTTTGCATGCACCTCACCACACATCTTCCAGGGATGACTTACTCAAGTGTATCACTTTTACCACAGTGAGCTTCCACACGTCTTTTTGATCATACATAAGCATTCTTTGTGATGCATAATCATTAGGAGTTGACAGTGCAGACTTCCCTTCAAGGTGTCCTACAAGATGCATGCGTGATACATCTTGCTGTGATGCACCCAGTATATATATAGCTCATTGACAACATTGATGGCATGGGTTACATTCTGCATATATGTGTAATGCAAACTTCTCAACTAGATGCTCATAATGTAAACTACAGGTGTAACAGTGTCCCTCTTAACATCTCTGAAAAGTGGTTATTTTTGAGTAAGCTGTGCTTGATTCCCCTGATAGATTACTGACAAATCATTACAGTTGCACAAATGTGTTCCTGCAGAACATATATAATAATTCACAATTACATATTTTATGTTAGTGTCACAGATTAATGGTGATATTATTCTGATATTGTCCATGATTGTGCATGCTTCTGTCTACTGTTGTCCATGACTCTGTTGCTATGTGTTCTAACTGGTTGAGACCTATCATTGCATTCATCTTCACAATATGCACATACCCTCTATTATATATACAATCCTTGCTAAATGTCCTCTCCAGTGATCATGTCAGGGTGATTATATCACAAGCAATCATCTCCATTGTTATGTGACCTTGCGTGACAGTCACATAATATTCAATAACTGTGCAAAGATATGAATATACCCACACAGGAGAGGTGTAAACAGCAGTCCTTACTGTATTATATACATATGTGATTACTGTTTCTGTGACAGCTGTCTTGCCTTTGGGGTATACATACATTGATATGCCCTTATCTGGTGTACATTGTCATGTTTCCTTGTCCTCTTCCCCTTTCTTCATTCCTACCATTTATGACTGTGGTCCTTTCAAATATACACACTTCCCCAGACTACTGTATTAATAATGGCAGTCTATATACCCTTGTTAATCACCAGCAAAATGTTGATATCAGTATGTCAAAAATATGTTAACTGTACTTTGCACTGAGTACATTTTTCTATAATGTATTAGTACTGCAGTCATTGCCTTAAATTAAACCCTGTTAGTTATTGTGGGTGTCCGCACAATCTCACAGAGCACATTTGCTTTTAGGTAAAATTGTCTGCATGTGTGTATGTGTTCATGCTGCTTTACATGTTTTCCTAGCTGGCTACACTGTTGCTGGCCATGAAACCTCACTTGTATCCATGTAAGAGCAATGCACTGCATGCATATGCAATTAGCATAATGTGTGCAAATATGTAAACACTGCGTAGGCTTCGTGCTAAGCCTATACGGAGTTTATTGAATCCCCGGGATTGTATTTTTCTGTCAGTGAGGATTAAGGCATTGAAATACAAATTTATTCCTATACTTCAGGATTTTACTACTATAAACTCCAGTTATGGAAAAAAAGATGATAAAAAATGTTAAATAAGACAACTGAGATAAGACAAAATGTTTAATGTCGCAAGCAAAGCTTTGAAACTTATCCTGCAGAAAAACACAAGGGATTTTATAAATTCTTACAATCATATCAAAAAAGCAAGAACATGAACACTACATCCAGTAGTTATTTTACAAATAGGTGAGCAAAGACTGTATTGAGTCCCTGAAACTTGAGTTTTAAAAAACAATTCCGAAATGGGATTTGTCCAAATAAAAAACATAAATGAGTACTGTAATTTAGAATATTCATTCTAATAATAGCCAACCTGATTTTAGCATGCTAGAGAATACTTTCAGAAGAATAGACATAAGTAAGACCTCGGAATTTAATGGAATCACTAACAATGACTTAAAACTGTAGTGTGATCAGTTCTGCTACCATTACTGGCTGAATGTATTTAAGATTAGCTGTACAGAGTGTGCCATACCCAATTATTGGAAGGAAACAGGAGCGAAAAAGCTGTGTACAATAATAACAGTGACAGTGATGTTAAGAGTAACAGATTATGGAAAATAAGGTTTTAGAGATATAGGGATAATGAGATACAGAAATGTCCTAGTAGCTGTAAACAAACCTACTATTTAAGAAGCCCAACAAGTTTGTCTAATCAATTTTTCAACAATAACGTGATCAGTTACATAAATACGTGAGTCACATAGTGGAGAAGAAGTTAGAAAGGAAGAAAGAATCCAGCTGGGCATGCCTTGACTTGAAGAAAGCATATGACAAGGTCCCAAGAAAGCTGATTTGGCAGTCCTGCAGTGATCTGAAGTCCCAGAAACATTGGTAGAATGAATGCAGGCTATGTGCAAGGGCCCAATGATTTTAGTATCAATGGTATTTTGAATCACAGAGGGGTTCCCAGTGAGAGTGGATGTGCATCAGGGTTCAGCTCTGAGCCCACTACGTTCAGCTCTGAGCCCACTACTGTTCAAACAGATGGTGGACTACATTACCAAACTGGTTGGAGGGGACAGATTAACTAAATTGCTATATGCTGATGATGTGCCATTACAGGCAGACTCTGAGCAAGGACTTCAACAAAGGCTATGTGAATGGAATGCAAAACTGGCGGGACATGTGATGGGCAGATGTAATGGTAGCAAATGGTGGAAGTCAGAAGAAGCTGAGAATTTGGATAGAAGAAAAAATAGTGGAGCTGTTTTAAGGAGAAGGGGAGTCTGGATGAGGAGCCAAAGCTAGAATCCAAAGGGCTGCATCCCTCTGGCACATAGTGTCATGGATAGTGTATGACAGAAGAATGCCAAAGAAGCTGAAATGCAAAGTATCCAAAACTGTGGTGCAAACAGTACCACTGTATGGTACAGAAACATGGGCTTTACAGGGAGAACAGTTGAGGAAGTTAGAGATGGTGTAGATGAAGTACCTAATACAAGTGGTAGAATGCACACTGTGGGACAGATGAAGAAGTGAGGACATCAGAGCAGACACCAAGGTTCCTCCAATTGCAGAAAAGGTCAAAGAGAATAGATTATGGTGGTTTAGGCACATGTGCAGCAAAGCATAAGCCAATCTGTTGAAGAAGATTTAGGACAGATTAAGAAGAAGGCAAGCAAAAATTAGGGTATCCATCAATGAGATGGATGGATTGTGTGAGAGGCGACATGTGACAGTCAGGTGTAAGAATCAAAAAAAGTAGGATAATTACATTGAATTGAGAGAAATGGCTACACAATAGGAAAAATGGGTTGATGATGATGACATAAAAAAGGTTCTTCATGCTCATGAGATTTATGTTGACTTCTTATATGATGTTTATATTGTAGACCATAAAGTCCTGCTGGAATAACTTTGGAATGTTAGATTATCTCACATATTACTCAGATGGATTAAAACTGGTTCATTTCAGGTGAGAGTATAGTGAGCCTGAAGGACAATGTGGAATATGGAAAAATGTAAGTCTTGGCATACCACAGGGATCCATACTGGCTCTTTATTTGTATTTATCTATTTATTTGTTTGTTTGTTTGTTTGTTTATTTGTTTGTCTGTTTATTTATTTTGTAGTCTTTGTTTAATAGCCATTAAAACAAATAACTCTTTACATAAATTATTTTACAATAGGAAATATAAACTCTAGAAGCAGATGATTGTCTAAAACTGCAGATAACCTTGGATAAAATCAACAAAATGTTGATAAATTGCACAAAACATATTGTGTAAGTCAAGAGATATTGACAGAGTGTACAGTACACAGAACTGCACTATTCAAAAAGTTACAATATTTAAAGACCATGGAATTCTAATAGATAGAAATTTAATTTACGGAACATATTCATATAATTTCTGATTAAATTTATCACATTATGGAAAACATTCAGGTTTATTAAATGAAGAAGCTCACGTCTACTGGTACCACTGTATTGGAGTTAAGTTGGGTGCATATTTAAGCACAGTTGCACATTATGGGCTGTAGCTACAAGAAAATTAGTTATGAGGCACAGATGGGTACAGAAACTGTTTAAAAGAACAATCAATGAACTAGGTAGTCATATGCATTAAGAGAGAGTAAAGAGATCTGGTTTATTTTTCTTATATAAACTCAAAGGATGTACTGTTTCTTGTATATAAAGCTCAAACAGGTGGTTTTCTGTTTGAATATGGAGGACTTGCATATTGTATTATGTCAGACTGATCAGGTCACTATAGAGAAAGGGATTGTAAAGCTGCTTGGCTCTCGCAGAGCATTATAAAAGAAGAGAAACTTTTGAAAGACATCATTGCGTAACAGTTTAATACTAATTAAAGACACAATAGGCAAACACTTTGATGACTGATGTTATGAAGTGAATTTCACACCCCCACACACACCTGTGTTCATGGGCACACACACACACACACACACACACACACACACACACACACACACACACACACACACACACACACACACACACACACACACACACACACACACACACACACTAACATACATGCATACATTATATTATTTTCACAGCCTATCTTGATCTGGAAAGGCATTTGACATCATCCCCCATTCCAGTTTTGTATATAAAATAAGATAGGTAAATATAGACCTGTACATGGTAGATATATAGCAAACTAAGTAAAAGGCAAAACCCACATAAAGTAGCAGCTGCTACCTTAAAAAGCAAGAAAGTAAATAGTGTGTACCTTGGTGATCAGTGCTGGGACCTGTCTTATTTGACATATCATCAGACCTTCAAAGAGAAAATCCAAATGTGTGGCAAAAAAATGTACAGATGACTGTAAGTCGGGTGTTATGTTATCAACCCTTGTCATGCCTGTTTTCTGATTTTGGAATGTAATCACGTAACTTCATAAACTACAAAGGAACTAATCCTTACTAACCAACAGTGTACTGAAAAAAGGGCTAAAAGTAAATGCAAAAAACTGTAGCATTATTATATTTTGGCAAAATATTCTTATTTCCAGGTTACATTATAGTTTGCAACCATCTCCAAACTGACAGTGTAATCAGAGATCTTGGCACATGGGTTGAAGACTCCATTTCTTTGACCACCATGTGGCATTGGCAGTCAGGAAATCCTTTATTTACCACTACTGATATATAAAGGTGTCTCATGTAGGATGAAGGAAGTTAGCATTTCATTTTACTCTGCTGTAATTAAACAATTTATAGAGTACAATGCCTCTCTTAGTATGTACCTGCCCAGACACATTGCACTCTTAGAAAGCCTTCAGCATTGCTTAACTGACAAGATTGCTGGTCTAAGATCCTGGAAGAAACAAGACAGGGTGAAATCTTATGTATATACTTGAGGCAGGATTTAATAACCCCTACATGGCTTGTGAAAATCATGTTTGCATTGTGGTGCAATGCGGACATGATAGCGCACTGATTTAAATTCAGTAAGCAGCTCTACATGATGTGCAGAGCTGTGCAAGCAAGGTAAACATTGTGGCATGCTAATTTCTGCATAAGCAGGTGAATTATATGCTAATCAACAAGTTCAAGATGAGTTGGGAGGGTGGCCTAATGGTTAAGGTGTTTGCTTTACAAACACAAGGTGCAGGGGTTTGAGTCTCACAAGGGATAATTGGCTAGGCTTAAAATGGCTTGCAAGGGCAGTTAGCTTAGTGCTAATCCATGAATCTATGAACCTATGAGAGCTATTCATCAAGCTATAAAGCAATCCTGCACTTAGTATAGCCTTCTGCCTTCTATTCCATAACTTACTGGAATACAGCCACAGAAACTAAACTAGAGAGAAAGAATGTTAGGAGCTGCTGCTGTTCTTCTGCATGTATATGTACAACAGTCTCAAGACTATGCTGCTGCTGCTGATGATGATGATAGACCTCAGGTAAGAAGGGCCCTGTTTAACTTCATCTTCTGCATGAAGTAGAAATAGTAGAATGCTACAGGGTGGAAAGAGACACACTCCAGGAACTCTGCAACCTCTGTCATCCTCACCTGAGTGCAAGAGCAAACTGAGGGGAACCAATACCTGTGGAGACCAAAGTATGTGTAGCACTTAGAATAGTAGGTAGAGGAACCTTTCAATGACCCACAAGGGACATGCTGTGGGTATCACAGGCATCAGCATCCGGGATCCTAGACCAGTTCTTGAATGCTATGCTACAGCATGCCAGTGACTGTATATATTTCTTCCATACCCCTGACGACAGAGTTAGAACTATGGAGGAGTTCAACCCCACAGCACACTTTACTTAAGTCTTGAGTGCCATAGACTTCATGCACATTGAGATCAAAGCACCACCAGGGGAACAGGGAAGGGACTACATCAACAGAAAGCGGTTCCACTCCATTAACTAACAGGTCATGTGTAATGCTAGGGGAATCATCCTGAATGTGTGTGCTGGCAACCCCAGCAGTTACCACGACTCTCATATCTGGCACACCTCACAGCTCTGCCAGATGTTTTGCAGGGGTAATGTCCCACAAGGCCATTTACTGCTGGGATGTAGGGTATGCACTCAAACCATGGCTGATGACACCCATCAGAAATGCACACATACCCACAAAGGAGTGCTATAATAAGGCACACTCTTAAACAGGAAATATCATAGAGCATCTGTTTGGGTTGTTGAAGTCATGGTTTTGGTGCCTAGATACAGCGGGGATGGGGGGGTCTGCAGTATGATCCTAGTACTTGTGCCAGAATTTTCATAGTCTGTGCTATCCTAAACAATATCATCCTGTGAAAACAGCTTCAAAAGAAGCACCAAGGGTGAGGAACAAACATTCCACCACCACTGGCAAGGTCACAGCGTCCATGTGCAGGTGAGAAGTCAGAAGAGGAGCCACCAGCTGCTGTGGGTGTAGGGAGACATAGGTGTGCATAATATGCCCTTGTTCTGGCCAAGAGACAACAGATAATGCACATGATTGCCACCTAAGGGGTACACTGTTCATCCTATGCACATACCTACAGTAAAATTGATACCACGTAACTCTTACAACCTTTACTTTCCCATGTAATGGATGTGTACTACTAGCATCAGTCCCAAATTGCAACATTTGTAACTGCAGGACTATCAAGGTAAGTGTTGCACCTGTAATAGAAAAGCAAATCTAGAATAATATGAATGGATGACAAATACTTGCCTGTTACTTATAAATGTAGTCAAGTAGAATGTGTGAAAGTTGTCCAGGGATACCATCAATATCTGACATGGCTGACATTGGTTGCATCTGATTCAGACCAAACATCATATTTGCAGATGATGTAAAGCATGAAGTCCAGTTGTAATATAGGTACAGTTGTAGTATGACTGTACTGCATCACAGATATACCACTACATCACATCAGTATTACCACTTGATAGTTTGCATGAACACATATGGATGTATGTTAGGATATCATGGCAGTATAACATTTTCACTGGCAATGTCAGGAGGACCTGGATCATGTGGCACATGTGCTGAGTGTTAGCATGTACTTATAGAGTGTGCTCTATGCACTGTTTGGTATGTGTACAATATCACAGCAACAGCTTCCTCACTCATTGACTCTAGACTTTGCACTTAGGTTCATAGGTTCATAGATTAGTACTAGGCTAACAGCCCTTGCAAGCCATTTTAAGCCTAGCCACTTATCCCTTGTGAGACTCAAACCCTGCACCTTGTGTTTGTAAGGCATATACCTTAACCATTAGGCCACCCTCCCAACCCCCCTAAAAAGGTGAAGGGAAACACAGGCTCTAATGTGATTTGAACTCATGATCCCTGATTTACTAGACCAGTGCTCTAACCCTGAACTACAGAGCCACTTCTGTACTTTCTGTGTACATGGGCATAGCTGATTCATCATCATTAGTCTCAAATACTGCTGTACCCTTCATTATAGTAGATTACTTCTTAATTCACACAAGAATTGCAGATGTTTTGGATAATATCCTTTGCTATTACATGTGGCAGATGCATGCAATATACAACTGCATGTAGGAAATCCAATCATAATAGTGTGTTGTTTGTAAGTGCTGTTATCTGTATGGCTGATACCTATATAAGCCAGGGATGCTTTAGTCTACTGTATCACATTTGTCACAATTAGCTCCCATGCATTTTGTCAGCCATACAGAACTATTTTTTGGGATGCATACCCATTAGAATTTGACAGTGCAGACTTCCCTTCAAGTTGTTCTGCTAGATGCATATGTCATATGTCTTGATGTGTTGCACCTATTAAATGCACAGCTCAGTGACAGCACTAATGACATGGGTTTGATTCTTGCAGGTCTGGATTATGGCTTATGTGTCATGCAGACCTCTCAAATGGCCAGACTTGCCCCCGATTTCAACATCAGGTTTAACACCGTACTTTTTAACCCCTCCAAAATTGGTCATTTTTGGGGAAGGGGTGGTGAATTCCCCTTATAGGATACCGACAATCATTACAGTTGTACATGTCTGTTCCTGCAGAACAAGTATAATAAATTACACTCACATATTCTGTCAATGCTGCAGATTAATGGTCGTAATATTTTAAAAGTGTCCCTGATTGTCTGATTGTTTCTTTCTACATTTGTCCATGAGTCTGTTACTATGAGATATGGTGACATGTCAGTCATATTCAAGCAAGTCATTTTACAAATCTGCACATTATGCACGTATCCCCTATTGTACATACCATCCTTGCTAAATGTCCTCTCCAGTGAGCATGTCAGTGATATTTATATCACAGCCATTCATCTCCACTGACATGCAATATGGTGTGAAAGTCACATATATACTATCATGTGTGATGATATAATATACTCCAACATAAGGTGCAAACAGCAGTATGTAATGTGCTATCTACATATGTGCTTAATATTATTCTGACATGTCTTTGAAGTTTACATACATTGACATATGCTGTCTTGTTGACATTGCCATATTTAACATGCCCTCTTCCTATTTATTCATCCTGTCTTTCATGTCTGTGCCCATTTTCATCAGTACACTTTCTCTGCCTAGTGAATGCTTCATTGTATTTGGCCTTGCCACCCACCCCTATTATTTCATTCTGCAAATTATTGGTGTAGTGTATATTGCACTCAGTACCCTTTTCTATATGTGTTAATACTGCTGTCATTGCAGTATTTTCACTCCTGGTAGTCATTGTGGCCGTCTGCGCAATCTCGCCAAGCAGGTTTGCTCGTAAGCAAACTTGAATGTTTTCTGTTTTTGTGCTCATACTGTTCTGCACTGTTTCCTAATAGCAGCACTGTTGTTGTCCATGAAACCATGCTTGTATACATGTAAGTGCGATGAGCAGCATGAATATGGGATTAGTGCTGCTGCTTATCATGGTAGCATGTAAACTCTGTGGAGGCATCACACGAAGCCTACATGGAGTTTATTGAATTTCCAAATTGTTTCTTTATATATTCTTATTTGGAGATCCATGCCCTATATTGCATTCCACCAATGGTCAGACCCTCCTTGATCTCTTTCATGTCTGCAAGACAAACAGCTCCACTAACATAATATGTAAGGATTTTTATTTCCACCAATATATAAACAAAAAAACATTGTAATGACAGATTTAGTCCCCAAAGTTTACCCTATGTCTGGAATAAACAACTGTTATATCATAAACAGAGTAACACTGTCATATCCTCCAAAATTAGCCTTGGATAACAGATGGAGATGCACAAATTTGTTCTGGAGTTGACTTGCTTTGCCATTCTAGAAGCAGGAGGTAATCATGAGGGTGCGTATCAGTAACACACAAATGTCCTCATGACTTACTTGCCCTACAATTCCTATAATCCTAGATAAATCCTATACAGTTATTCTATATTATCTTTCAAGCAATTTTCAACAAGCTTGAGCCATGGTTATGTACTAAACAACTAGCACTGGAAACAAAACTGCCAACAAAAAAATCTGATGTTCCTTGCCATATCATACAGACTCAAGAACATGCCTTACCATACTGCAACCCTGAAATGCAACAACAAAACAACAAAACATATCAATTCTTTCAAATATCCAGATATGATTTTTTACCACTGCATAAGCTTGTCACTGTATCTAAATAAAAATTAACTCAACCATAAATGGCTGTAGCAGAATATCACACTACCTCACCCCTGTAGGCTGTTCTGCCAACGTTGGCTAAAACATTCTTATAACCACAACTAGAATACTGTTTCTCCACTTGTCTATTCCTCCAATAACAACCATAAGAATCTACAAATCTAAACTAATAATATAGTCCATTTCATCCTTCTATCTCCCCAAAAATGACCACCACTGTGTGACCCTAACACATTCCAGCAGTTACTTATACAAGAACAAACACATCTCCTTCTGTCTCTCTAGTATAGAAACCCCTGAATAGTGATGTTTTCCATGCTGCCACATATTGCTTGTTAAGAAGAGTCCCTATGATCTCTTTTCCTGTGCTGCAAATGCTTCTCTGCTAGCTAAGACAGCCAACAATATATCCACTTCCATCCTAGCCTTCTCCATTCCTTGATTTAAACTATGAGACTCACTTTCAACAAAGATGCATAACTTAGGCAAATACAAAGAGTTTAGGAATGCACTCTACACACAATGCACAAACAGTGTGGTATGCCACTTCTAACAATCAATCCATTGGACTTTATATTTAATCAGTTTGCCTCATATGAATACACTTAATTATTTTACCCCCACCCTAGGTTACACTTTCCAACTATCACTTGTAGTTATCATTTACCTTCTGAATTGCATCCATTACTATATAAGCAAAGTGAAAGCACAGCCTACAACTGCTGCTGTTTGAATCATGTTTCACATTATCTAAACTGCACATTCATTATATTTATGTTTTGTACATTTAAGTATTCTGTTTTTTTCTTAAATTCCTTATTGCACTTATGTAATTTAGTATGTACTATCACTTACTTTGTGGCTCCTGAGCAGTAGCTGAAATGGGTCCTTGTCAGTCAAAATCAGCACATTTGGGTGGCACATGGTGCAGGGGTTAGTGCTGTCACCTCACAGCAAGAAGTTTTCTGGTTAGGTTCTCAGCTGGGGTGTCTTCTGTGTGGAGTATGCATGTCCTCCCTGCATTCACTTGGGTTTCATCCGAGTGCTGCAGTTTCCTCCCACATTCCAAAGAGTTGCATCTGGAGCATTTCTTCCTGGGCCTCCATGCAAAATGGGCTCTGTCCCAGTCGGACTTTCCCGCTAAACAAATACCAAACAAAATAAAATAAAATAAAATAAAATAAAATGAGATCTATTATGTTTGAAGTGCTGAAGTACAAATCTACTTCACTAGATTAAAACCAGCATTATAGCTAGATGTTCTTCATATTCATTACTGCTGCAGTAGCCTTAGCTATGTATCTACTCTATATGTTTTATAGGATTATACATAAATGCATATGTTATTTTGGATTTGCCTTCCAGATTGATTTAAATGTATGCTTAGTTATCAGATTATGGATATTGTTTTATAAAGTAAACACTGTTTGAGCATATCTTAAATATACAGTCATGGATATACAGTCAAACATTTCCCAGCAAGAAATGAAACAGATTTTAATACCCAATAGTAATAACATTTTCCATTTCAGAATATTTTAATCATAAAGGACCACTCAATCTGTTATGATTATAATTATAATCCTCTAATATCCATGATCATCAGTTAAAGCCACTTTAAATGTGTACACCTGATATGGCTAACTGTGATAAAAATGGTCACAGTAATGAATTCTAACTAATTTTGCACAAATGCATACTAACCCTGGAAAAGTAGAGTAATTAATGTTAACTTGATCATGGTGGTTGGGTCGTTATTACACACAAACCTTTTATGTGCCCATATTATAGCCACATTGTTAACTTTGTGCACTTCAGATGTCCATCTTTGGCAAAAAAAAAAATAATAATAATAATGGCTAGAGTAATGTATTTCAAGTTTGTTTGCACAAACATATAGTAACCATAATAAAGTATTCCACCTTATTTCACAAAAATGTTCAGTAGTCCTGCAAAATCAGACTAACATCTGCTTAAAATGTGTGGGCTGCAAGAGGGTAAGTTGTTTTCATCCACAGACAGCTTCCCACACTACCCATCAGTTATTGTCACTTTGCTAATGAAGTACACATCAGCTATATAATTGTGATAAAGCTAATTGCCACAGTAATATGTTTTAAGATTCCTCATACACATGATAACCAGAGTAAAATAGTCATACCTAATTTCACATAAACTCAAACTAGTCCTGAAATACTACTGAGTGATAAAAATGAACATATGACAAGAGTGTTAGGTATTATCGTCCAAAGACAACAATCTCAACCCCACCCAGCAGTTATAGTCACTTTATTCACTGCATACACCTTAGATATCTGTGATAAAAAATAATGGGCACAGTAAATCCAGCAAATGTACATTGTAACATTAGTCACAATAAAGTATTCAGACTTGTTTCACAAAAGAAATCACATTAATTTTTCAAAGCCAGAACAATGGTCATGAATATGATCACATCTGGGGTTGACTTGTTCAGTATTTCTACTTACTGAAGTGTGAAATCCAGAATAAAAGAAAGAGAGACAGAGGAGCAGAAAATTTCTTGAGTATGGCATCAAGTGCTAGAGCCACTGAGAAACAAGGGACAACACTACTCCAAAGCCCTGGGGTGCTGTTTCAGGATATAGTTTGAAGGGTAGGGAAACTGAGAGAAACAGTCCAGTTGAAACATGATCAAAAGCCTTGTCACTCACCCCGTAAAGGGTTAATAACAGCATTGCCTGCTCCTCTCACCCTGAAGAAATGACTCAAGAAATGTTTCCTGCCTTTAGCAAGTCCATAGCAGCAGGGGAATAAGTGTTGACTCTGGCTTTGTGAGTTCTCTCTCTGTAGATGGTTGTTGTACACTGTGGTTAAATAAAGTTGCATGATAAGTTGGTAATGCAAGCTGATCCAAACAGACTATAGAAGGTATGATTTTTTTCAGCCACTACATCAGATGTCTCCAGCAGATCCTTGAGAAATGGATAGGTTCACAATAGCTACAATAAATGCTTTATTCTGCTAATGAAAATATATCACTTTTCTGATTTGGATTAATTATACAGGAAAAAGGCATGATTGTTAGAGTATAAAATTATGTAAGATATTTTCTAATGAAAATAAAAATTAGGCCAGGATAAATAGCAATACTTTTGTAAAATTATAATCATTTTGTAGGTCTCTTGTACATTAAAGAAGCTTCATTTCTATATGCATTTATGGAAAGCTGATCGTCAGTAATTATGCTTAGCAATTTTTGTTGGATCACAGAAGATGCTATTTGTGGGAAAATGAAAGAACTTGTAATATTGTTGCTAAGGTAACATTTTACATTTGTAAGATATAATAAAACATGCAAGTTATGTGCATATATTACTGACTGAAAACACCATTTATGTAAATTATTAACTGTCATATAAATTATGGAATTTTTTTTTACTTAAAATAAAAAAGATAAACAACCTGCTGTGTCCCAGTTCAAACCACAACTACCTCACCTTAGTCTTACACTAGTCATGGGCCACTGGAGCTGAGACCTCCTGAATGGCTCTGATTATAATCTGACATTGCATATACAAGGCAATACAGAGGCATGAAAAAGTGAGGAATGCTTCAGTACTCCACATGGGAAAGATTAAAGACAGGGAGGTGCACATGATTTGCAGAGAGAGAGATGGGATAAAAGTGGCAAGCAGTTATCATGACAACACAAAATTAACAGTAGTGAAAAGCAAAGTCATAATTGTTGAAGAAGGCTTGAAGACACCAGACATGAACAATGGGACTGTAATCTACCCCTTTAATTTGAGACAGGCACCCGTATTTTACACTGTTGGTATCTCACTCCCATTACATTAAATAAAATTAGAAAACTTTAAATCTAGTACTTGCTGGAGATATGGAGAACAGCATGCAGACTTTGAGACATGTACTAGGACTGTAAAAGAGAACAGTATAGGCAGAAACAATACAGATAAATATGGAAAATAATATTTGATAAAAACATAGTATGGTCTTGGAAGTTCATGGCTTGAGGCATCAGAAGGCTAGAAGGTTGGCATAATGGTTAAGGTGCTTACTTTACAGGCACAAGGTGCAAGGTCTGATTCTCACAGAGGGTAAATGGCTAGACTCAAAATGGCCCACAAAGGCAGTTAGCCTAGTACTAATCTATGAACCTATGGTTAGATATAGAATCTGTTATTAAATGAGTGTAAGCATTTGTTCCTAAACCTATCTTACAGGATGGAAAACAAAAATGTCTTGACATACTTTCGGGTCAATTAAAGAAATATTATTAAGAAGAATATTAAAATTTAGTAGGATGAAACAAAATGCAGACAGTCTGATAATGCAGTGGAAAGGAGTCTTTGTATATTTTAATGTAGCATATTATTATGTATGATGTAAGGAATGTTCCTTTAGTAGAACAAATATTCTTGTAATTGAAATGTGATTTCATGTGAGAGAAAGCTATATTATGGACCTGATGTTTGCATCTCTTTTTGTATAGAATGTAAAATAATGTATATACATTAAAGTGTACATGTTATGTAAAATGTTTTTCAGATGATTTTCAGTAAAATGGTTGCAGTTTTGAGGCTTTCATTTTTTTTTTTTTTTTGGTAAGCGACAATTCAACATGCTGGCATCAACATCTTGTGTTTTGATGGTAAGTACTACACTAGCTGCCCTTGTCAGCCATTTTAAGCCTAGCCAGTTTCCCTTTTTGTGCTAGACTTAACCTGTACCATTTAGTTAGTGATTGGTCTTACCCATCCCGTGGTTGATATTTATATATCACTAATAGTGAAAATAACTGAAATCGTACAATGGATAACTTGAAGGGACCCATGCATGGGATAGAGCATTTAGGAGATGCCTCTGTACATTAGGAGTACCAGGGACAGTCCTGGGGTAAATGTTCAATTTCTCATCCATAGATCCAATTTGCACTTGGATATGGACAGAGTTGAACTTTGTCTTATGTGGATGGAGAGTCTCTTTCATAGCAACGATATTCTCTGTGAGATATACCTGTCCCTCCAAACTGTTCTATTGATGTTGCAGAAGAGGTTGCAATCCCTAAATTGAGTATTTCTCATTCCATTTGACTTGATGATGTGCAGTAAATCCATTACTACTAGGTCAGAGCATGCTTTGTATGACAGATACATGTTACCCCTTAGCAATCTGTAGGATACCAAGTATAGTGACAGGGCTTTGAGTTGCTATATGTAGGACATGTTTTTTTAGGCTTTGTATCCTTTGGGCTTTCCAGATGTTGCATGTGTCAGGACAGATGAGTGCCAAAGGGGACAGTATGCTCAATGATTGGCCTAATAAGGGCTGAACAAAAAGAAACAATGACATGAGTAGATTTAGACACAATCTCTTTGTTTATAGGTTGTGCAATATAGATGGACTCTCTTACAATTACAATAATGGACACAAATTGCTAAAAAGCCAGGTCACTATCCACAGAATTTCCCAACTCCAGAACTGAGTCAGCTCTAAGGGAGTATTTTCAATGTGGTAGTTCCCTGGGGTAGATGACTTCCTAAATGATGCAATATTATTTATTTTGGGCACTTTGTTTCAGTCCATGATTTTGACACCAGTTATTTATTTGGAGCAAACATTCCTGCAGGATGATTAAATTATTTGGGGAAACAATGACTGCTCCTAGCTTGTAGTCATTTGCAAACATACTCATCCAGAGCCCTTTGGTATTGGGGTTTACTTCAAAAATTATATGCCAAACAGGAGTGACCAAAACACAGAACCCTGGGGAGCTCCAAAGGTCTCTTTGTGGAGTCATCTTCCCCTATTTTGATTTCCTGCATCCTATCTCTGAGCCAATTGGCAATCCAACAGGTGACTCTGGGGTTTATTCACAGTTTATTTAGCTTTTCTACTATGCTTGAGTGAAGAATTGTGTCAAACACTTTGATGAGATTGAGGTATTTGTTGTGTACTGTCTTGCCCTCATCCATTGCTTTGGTGACCTTTTCAAAAAAGTCTACCAGGTTAAGTAAACATGACCTGCACTGGATGATTCCAAACTGAGATGGGTCCAGTGTTTGGAAGGTCCCTATATCCTGACTGATTAGTTCCATGATATATCTTTCCATGGATTTGCATAAGAGGCTGGTCAGACTTATGGGTCTGTAATTGCCTCTGTCTGTGGAAAGTCCTCCCTTATACAGTGGAATTATTGTAGTTCTCCATTTGCTTGGTATAACATATGCATGGAGGCTGAGACTGAACAGTGCTGTTAGTGGTGAGGCTAAATCATACTCCACACTCTTTAAGGTGCATCCAAGGGTATTGCCAGGATCCATCAATGCAGTATTTTTAGTTTTTGATACCATTTTTAGGACTTGGTCTTGTGTGATAGCTGGAGGCATGCCAGTTTCAGGTATATCATGAGAGACAGACTGAGGGGAGAGAGGGGTTAAGTTAAAGCTAAATTTATTGCCCAATAGGTTCACTATATATTCAGTCTCAGTGTATGTAACATTGTTCATAATCAACTCAGTCTTTGGCAGATTTTATTAACCTCTTAAATTGTTTTTTTTTTTTTAATTTCAATGACAAGGACTGTCACCTTCTGGAAATTACTCTTTACTTTGGCCAAATTCTTTTCTTTCTATTGTAAAGCTTGTTTATACTATGGTTTTACCATGGGGGTTGTTTTGGAGTTTGCCCTGCTCTTGTTCTTACAGGGTACAGCTGCATCTGTGCAATTGTTTATATGCCGGTATATAGTGTGGTGGTAAATATTTCATCAGATTCAGCAGAGTTAACTGAGTTTGGTAGGGACATACCTCTCAACTGTACAGATTTTCACAGAATGTCCAGATTTTTGCCTCATATTTTTGGTGTGTTCCTCCTAAATTCTGTACTTTTCTGCAAATAGCTGAGGATTGAAGTCTTTAAATAATGACAAACATAAGACTCCACATTCTTTAGAAAATTCATGCTAATGCAAAACCAATTATTGTTCTATCAACTTTCTAAGTTTGTAAGAGCAATATTTAAAATCTGTCCCCATTTGTCACCCATCATTTTCGGCTTTGTCCAGATTTTTTGCTCTAAGAGGTTGAAAGGTATGAGTGGGGATTTGAATCTTGTCAGTATATCACTTATGAGTAAGTAGTTTGTTTTAAAGAACTTTACCTTGGGTGGAAGGGATCTCTGGTTTCAATTTTATTTTGAATGGCTGCTTTGTGGTTTTATAGTTTTATGTTTTTTACTTTGGTAAAGTATCATACACACACACACACACACACACACACACACACACACACACACACACACACACACACACACACGTGTGTGTTTGTGTGTGTGTGTGTGTGTGTGTGTGTGTGTGTGTGTGTGTGTGTTTGTGTGTGTACATGCATTATGTGTGTGTGTGTATGTGTACATGCATTCTTATCTGTGTGTGTGCGTGTGTGTGTGTGTGTGTGTGTGTGTGTGTGTGTGTGTGTGTGTGTGTGTGTGTGTGTGTTTGTGTGTGTGTGAGTTTGAGTGCCACTCGTCACAAAATGTTCCACTGATCCTATATTATGAGCTATTTTATTTATCTCAAAAAGCACATGCATTCCATTTATCCATTTTTTTCTCTACATTTTAGCTTGCATTACCATTTTCTATTTATTTCAACAGGTGCAATAATTGCACAGTTTCTGTGATGAACAGGGTTTTACACATACCTCTTAAATGTTTTTGTCCCTAGTTCTGAAGTAAATTTCACTGTAATTATAAGTAATTTTCTAGCATTGTTTTATTAGTGCAAAGAGGCTTATGATGAGAGCTATTAATTTATTTTTTAGCCTTTAGTTTTAGTTATTTCAATATTATTCTCTATATATTTGTATATCTACATCCATTTTGTCTGTAAAAATGCATCTGATTGGTTATAGCTGTGATTTTCTTTTATTTTTATTCATTTATGTTAGTTTATTCAAATTTTTACAAATGTCGTTTCTTGACATTGATTAATGTGGATATAGTTGTCATTGTAGGGTTTGTATGTATTTCTGTGCGAACAGTGTGCAGAATTTCAATATATCTCTTAGTGTGAACAGGTAAATGGGCAGAATGGTGTTTACCCATGCTATTTCTCAGATAAAGGATAAGGCTGATAGAAAAGTACTGTGCAGGTACACAGTGATGAGATTCTGCAGTTTGTTTTTTAGAGTGGCTCACAGCTAAAAAGACAACACATTGCTCTTTATGTCTGAATTTCCTGGGGGGAGTGTTTTCAAGTACTGTGCAGGTACACAGTGATGGGATTCTGCAGTTTGTTTTTTAGAGTGGCTCACAGCTAAAAAGACAACACATTGCTCTTTATGTCTGAATTTCCTGGGGGGAGTGTTTTCTGCAGCCGACCATTGGCTATTCCAAGGGGCCTCTCCTTGTTCATTGGATCTACCAAACTCTACTCCCTTCTCAGTCACGTTTGTGGCAATTAATGACATCAAGATATCCTGAAGAAAAATTATACTGTTATCAAGGACTGATTTTTTTTGTGCTGCATATATCCATACACATTGTTAGAAGAATATGTACTTAAACATATACAGAATGCTAGAAAAATATGTACTTAAACATATATAAACTGTTAGAAGAATATGTACTTGAACATATATATAGTGCAAAGTTTAGAAACAGTATAATATGTAATGCATTTGATTCTATTTAACAATATGGCAGTAGAAATGATCTTGCATGTAATTGCTTGAAATTTAGCTGCAGTGTGGTTAACCTCTGACCCTGGCAGTAGCCAGCTCAGCAAGCTTATGTCCTTCAGCAGTTATTATCTGCTGAGTTAGAGAGAAATAAATATGTATGCATGTATATCTTTCTTCCTTCCACCGAGAAGGATGGCCTTGTGAACACTATTAGAGATAGTGTGCAGCTGCTTACCAGAGAGACAAAGGAACGTATTAAGAGATGAAATGACCACTGTATCCGAACTAATCTAAGAACCTTGGAAGAAGTAACATCTACAGGAAGACGTTGTAATTGACCAGGTGCCTCGCAAGGCTGTGTTATTCTCATGGGAAAGTTTTTAAAAAGCATTACCTCAGCATCTTCTTATGAATGAAGTATTATGGACTATAGTGATGTAAATGCCCTGTGACTGACCACATCAGTAAGGTGGGCAAAAGCTGATTGCAAATGGTATATAATTGAGGGTATTTCCTGTATAGAGCCAGTCAAAACTCTATACTTGTTTTTGTATAGTTTTTTGCCTCCTAATGTACATTAGTAAAGCAATATTGTTTGAACCTGAGCATCCTGTGTTATTGACTGTCATTTTGAAAAGCCTAATGATTTTTACAGTCTGATTTTAACAATTTATTTGACATTTTGGTCCTTCTTAAGCTGGAATTCCCTTGGTAAGCTGCAGGTCAGAGTGCATGGGTGGTAATAAATCTGCGCAGGAGAAGCTGCCAAAACAAATGGTTCTTCTTGAGTGAAAAGACCTCCGACTGAATTGTTGTGTGTAAAAAGGCTGTCCACTTTCTGATCTGTGGCTGAAAAGCGGAAAACTGGATCCCAAGAAGAAAAATATGCAGTCATAAACGGGAGGCTCAGGTAAGAATAATTTCCCTCTTTGTCTTTGTTTTAGATCAGGGACCAGGTTACACTGTACTGTTATTGAGATTTGTGATAGCAGGACGAGAACGTATTGAAGTACTGTACATTGGGTCATAGATCAGGGAAAAAAACAAAGCAAAGTAAACAGTCATTCTAGACACTACTGTGGATACAGGGAAGAAGATACCACGTGGTACAAGAGAAGGGTTACGTAACAGTCTTTTTTAAGACATAGGAAATCAGTGCACTGAGAGATCACGAGATCCGCCCCTAACGGATAATGTGAAGTATATGCAATTGCAGTGAGCAGATAATGTGAGATATTATACAAAATGTGTTAACAAATATGAATTTGATGGTAAACTAGATAAACTTTCACTAGTTAAACTCTTTAAACAGCTTAAATCTGATGCAGGAGGTCAGGCAAAAAAGCAGCACCAACTAGGCATACCTCAAGCACACAGGTGGATTGAGGAAGCAAATTGTAGAAAAACAGAAGCTTAGAAATTCAAAAACATTTTTAGACAACATAGTGAAAGGTCTGACAGACAGAATCTCTGAGAAATGAAAACTTAGAGCAGACTGGACTTGCATTAATTAATGCATACAACAGGAAAATGAGACAATAGATGGATATTATGCTAGATTATTAGAATGCTTTAAACAACAATTAAAAAAATATATTTTAAAAGGTTGCATTGCCTCTATCAGTAGCTTTATTACAAAGCATATGATAGATCACTGAACAAGCAGGCTGCAAGCCTTACTTGAGTATGCTAGGCATGCTGAAAGACACTGTAATAGTAAAAAGAAAAGAAAGGGCACAAGTCTTCACTGCTGAAGACGGAGCTGAAGTATTTGTATTACAGTCAGGTAAAAAGGGCATCTAGCTAGGGACTGTAAACAAAATAAGAAAGTAATGACAGAAGATAAAGGAGATGAGGACTGACTATATGATAGTGATAACAACCAAAAATCATCAGGAAAGGTTAATAAACAAAAATAAAATGTGAATGTAGTAGAGGGAATAAAGGAAGTACAAACAGATGTAGAGGATAAAAATGGAAATGAAATTTTAGATTTAGCATTGTTGAGCCTGGAGCTCTACCTAGCAGATACAAAACCAGAAGTGACACTTCTGGTGGAGGGAAGGAAGTCAAATTCCTGTGTGACTCAGGAGCGTCACGGACTTTGATACACCCTCCAAGTTACCAAAACATTCTGAATCACCTGATTATATATTAGTAAAAGCAGCAAATGGACAGCTATACAGGGAACCACTCTCCCATGATATAGCAATAACTGACCCTGTTTCAGGTATGACTCAGAAAAGTAAAATTGTAGTTTCTGCAAAATGTCCAGTAAACTTACTGGGAAGAGACCTTGTGCAGATATTTGACATAGCAGTAGTTCCTACCATGCAGGGTATGGAAGCACAAAGACAAATGGATGCTTTTGTGGTGTGATCAGAGGGTGAAGCCTATTATTGGTACAGCCAGGACCTAGTTATGACTGGTCCAGGGGCAGTAACCAAAGAACTGATGAACATAGCCATCAGTAAGGTACCCTCCCTTGACACTGATCAGCAGCACTTGTTACATTGTACTCTATACTACTGTAGCACACCAGGACCTGATAAGAAATATGAGCAAGAATTGTTCAAAAAAAAAAAAAAAAAATCCTGCTGACAGATTAATATTACAAACTTTATGTTGGGATACTGAGGGAAACAGTGTAGTAAGCTGTTCATTACCTCAGGAATTCATAAAATTGTATAAGTCCAATAGACTGCCACATGTCAGTTTGACAAAAAACAAAGGTGTCAAATGGGCAGACTTAGAAAAAAAGGTAACAAAATGGGAAAACAGACTGATTTAGAAATGTCAGGACAAGGGATACAAAAACAAAAACTGAATTGATTGACACAGACACATACAGCTGTACACTTGCAATCTAGTGAGGACAACTGATTAGCATTTTTATTAAAAGGAAAAGAAGAGGCCTTGTGTAAAATTCCAACAACTCTGTGGTCAACAGGCAAGTTAGATGTAGGGCTTATTCAAACAGCAGGACCAGTTACAATTACCCCAAAGTCAGCTTTTAGACCACAGAAAAGACAATACCTTTTGAGAAAGGATGCAGAAGTAGGAATTAAGCCTATAATAGCAGCATTACTCAAAAAAGGAGTACTGGTAGAATCTCCTGATTCACCATGTGATACACCCTATTTCCTGTTAAAAAGCAAACGGGAATGGCAGATGGTACAAGATTTATAAGCTGTAAATAATGCAGTAATACCTAGAGCACCTACGGTGCCAGACCCACATACCTTGTTGAATGATTTGAGACCAACAGAAGTATTTCCTGTGGTAAATATTAGCAATGCTTTCTTTTCAATACCTATACATCCTGATAGTCAATATTGGTTTGCATTTACATTTCAGGGTAAAAGGTATACATATACTCGACTACCACAGGGATATTGTGAGAGCCCAATAATATTTGCACAAAAAAATGGCTAGCAACCTGGCAGGGTTTACCCACCGGAGGTTGTCAAATTCTACTTTATGTAGATGACATCTTGCTAGCAGCACCCAGCAGCAGTGCAGGGTGGATACAGTAGCATTATTAAAATTTTTAGTAATACAAGGACACAAAGTAAACAAAAGTAAGTTACAACTTTGGAAAAAACAGGTTAGATACCTGGGATATGTGATATCCAATAGAGGTAGAATACTAGATAAAGGGAAAAAGAGAAAAAAAAAAAAAACAGCAATTTTGCAAGCACCCAAACCAACAACTAAGAAAGAAATAATGTCTTTCTTAGGTACAACTAATTTTTGTTGGAGCTGGGTACCAAATTATTTTACAATGGAGAACAGAAGCAGAAATGGCTTTCTGCAGGTTGAAGCAGTTAATAGCTTCTTCATTAGTTTTAGGACTTCCAAATTATCACAAATGGTTCTTTCAGACCGTAGATTATAAGCAAGGGTACATGACATCAGTATTAAAGCAACAACATGGGGATAAGCAATGCCCCATAGCTTACTATTCATCACAGTTAGACCCAGTGGTGCAATCTTTGCCTCACTGTGTACAAGCAGTAGTTGAAACAGCAATGGCAGTGCAGGCTTCAGCCTCAGTGGTGTTATTCCACCCTCTCACATTGAGAATGCCTCATGCAGTTGCAATAATTCTGCTACAAGAAAAAGTTGCATACCTTTCTCCTGCTAGACATCTTTCATGTATGACCATACTGCTGAGTCAACCTCATATGAACAGTTAGCTTTACCTAGACAAGATCTTACAGATATGCCCTTGGATGATGCTGAGGTGACATATTACGTGGATGGCTCATGCAGAAGGGGTCCTACAGGGAAGAATCTGGTGGGGAATGCAGTAGTTACAGACACTGAAATTTTAAAAGCACAAACTTTGCCACACAACTTCTATGCTCAAGTAGCAGAACTGGTAGCTTTGACAGGAGCATGTACTTTAGTAGAAGGCAAGAAAGTGAACATATATACTGATAGTCAGTATGCTTTTTCTACAGTGCATGTGTTTGCACAACAATGAAGAAAATAGAGGAATGATTACATCCAGTGGAAAACCTATTAATCATGCGCAATTTATTTTGGAGCTATTAGAATCTATTCAGTTGCCTACCAAAGTAGCTATTTGTAAATGTGTAGCTCATACAAAACAACAGGATAAGATTTCAAAAGGTAATGCACGAGCTGATGCAGCTGCAAAGCAAGCAGCCTCAGACTCAGAAACTTTATTTTTAAATGATGAATTACAACCCTTTGAGATTTTAGATTTAGACATGTTAAAAACAATGCAAATGCTTACTACAAAAGCAGAAAAACAAAAATGGGTAAAACAAGGTGCAATTTTTGAGAATGGACTGTACATTTCCAAAGGGAAAAAAAAACAATATTGCCGTCTAATTTAGTTAGATATGCATCTTTGTTGAGTCATGGGCAGAGCCATGTCTCAACAGGGGGGATGGTACAGTTAGTAAATAGAATATTCCAAACATATGGATACATAAATTATACAATAAAATTTTGTGCAGCTTGTCATACTTGTAACAAGCACCATGCACAAGGAGCATTTAAAACAAGCAAGGAGTTTCCTACACCACCATATCCGTTCCATACTATTTGTATGGACTTCATAGAGTTGAATAAATGTGAAGGAAAGAAATACTGTTTAGTGATCATAGATATGTTTTCAAAATGGGTAGAAGCTTTTCCAACCAGGAATCCAGATGCAGCAACAGTGGCAAAGGCCCTAGTAAAGGAAATAATTCCTAGATTTGGCATACCGGAAAGAATCTATAGTGACAATGGGACACATTTTGTCAATTAGACAATTCAGCAACTTGGGAGATTTTTTGGGATTTCCTTGAGGAATCACTGTGCTTACCACCCACAGTCAGCAGGACTGGTGGAGAGGTACAATGGCATTTTGAAAAACAAGTTAAGGAAGTTGATGAGTGAGACTCAGAAGAATTGGATTTGCTGTTTACCTCTAGCATTGCTGAGCATGAGAACAGTTCCAAATGTAAAGGGTTTGACCCCCTTTGAAGTAATATTTGGAAAGGCATATTATGTGCCTCAGTGGAAAGCTCTCATGCCTGCAGAGCAGGAGGCTGACAGTTCATTAGCTAATTATATAAAGAAACTGTTAATGAATAAATCTGTTTTGCAGTTTAACTCTTTTTCAGATGAAAGACAGAACAAGAACAAAGAACTTTCAATTTGATACACAAGGGCAAAATGGCCAAGAGTAAAGCAAATAGAAAAGCAGAGCAACCCCAGAACTATTGCATAATTATTTTGTTGGCTGTGCATTTGTTGACTATAAGTGTGACAATTTTTCTCTTATTGTGGTTTTTCCTGCACTCAACCACACGAGTGAAAGTGAGAAGACGTGATGAACTGTTTATAGACTGGCATCCAAACTTTAACACATACCTGGCCATGAAACGTGTGTATGCAGAGACTATGAACATTTCAAATTGCTGGGTTTGTACAGCTATACCAACAGCATATAAAAGACTGTTAATGTCCGCTGTCCCTCTGGGGATAAATGAGACTTGGGAAAATTTGTTTTGATACAGGAACTGTGAGATCACAGGACAAAATAGCTTTATTTTTACCTGTCACACAAAAAGGAGTTGTATGTTTCTACAAAAGTGATACCCTCCAGGTGGGCTGGAGTAATTGTAATATAACAATGTCTTATAAATGTTACATTAAAGTCAGAAGTGGGGGTACTGTTTGTAATACTAACTATGATTCATATCTGAGTTCAATGAAAACTACATTAAATGCAGTACGTGACAATCCAGTCTTAACTAAACAATTGTCTATTAAAGATAGGAAAATGTTTCATGCAGGGATAACACGTATTAGTACCAAAGTAAAGATTTTATTTGTGGAAAAAAGGCATATGAATGGTTACCTGAGAATTGGTCCGGCAGTTGTTTTTTGGGTTATCTGGTTCCAGCAATAAGACATACTGCAGAATTACCTTTGGGTAAGATACGAAATGTAAGGAAACAGCTCGAAAATCTGAAGGTCCAGTTAAGAAACCTGTGAATCCAGTTGGGAAGATCGAAGCTGGTTGAAAAGACCATAATTCAGTAAGAGACAGAAATAAATTGACTCATATGGACTTGGGCAACAGTGTTATATCCTGGGCAGGAATACTACCAGCCTATGGAGCAGTCAAATCGATCTGGGAGCTGAGGAAGCTGTCAAGATTTCTCAAAGTAATGAGTAATGCAACTTTTTCCGCCCTAGAATTGGTGACTGATGAACTGAATGCAGTGAGAACTGTTGTGCTACAAAATCGAATGGCTCTTTACTTCACCCTAGCGGCAAGAGGTGGTACACGAAGAAGAATGCTGTGCTTTTATCCCTGAGAATCGTCACGAGACAAATAATCACCTAGAGGTAATTCAGCAAGTATCAGCAATGACTAAACCAGGCCCAAACCCACTGACGGACTTTTTCCAAAATCTGTTTGGGGGGTGGGGTTCCATCCTATTAAACATTTTAATTGCTATTTGTGTGGGTATACTCCTAATAGGAGCATGTGTTTACTGTGAAATTCCCTGCATGAAAAGATTAATCAAAGATTAGTTAGGGACTTCGTTGATGTATCTGTAACCGAGACTATGTATCAAGACCTGGAGTTGAATCTGTTGATACCAAATGAAATTCTTTCTGAAATATAAAACAAATGACTTGCCTAGTTGAAAGTTCCAGAGAGGAAGAGACTAGGGAATAAAATAATGTTGTTTATGTTTCTGAATAGAATAAAAAGCATTAAAAGGAGGGAGAATGTTAGAAGAATATGTACTTAAACATATACAGAATGCTAGAAAAATATGTACTTAAACATATATAAACTGTTAGAAGAATATGTACTTGAACATATATATAGTGCAAAGTTTAGAAACAGTATAATATGTAATGCATTTGATTCTATTTAACAATATGGCAGTAGAAATGATCTTGCATGTAATTGCTTGAAATTTAGCTGCAGTGTGGTTAACCTCTGACCCTGGCAGTAGCCAGCTCAGCAAGCTTATGTCTTTCAGCAGTTATTATCTGCTGAGTTAGAGAGAAATAAATATGTATGCATGTATATCTTTCTTCCTTCCACCGAGAAGGATGGCCTTGTGAACACTATCAGAGATAGTGTGCAGCTGCTACCAGAGAGACAAAGGAACGTATTAAGAGATGAAATGACCACTGTATCCGAACTAATCTAAGAACCTTGGAAGAAGTAACATCTACAGAAAGACGTTGTAATTGACCAGGTGCCTCGCAAGGCTGTGTTATTCTCATGGGAAAGTTTTTAAAAAAGCATTACCTCAGCATCTTCTTATGAATGAAGTATTATGGACTATAGTGATGTAAATGCCCTGTGACTGACCACGTCAGTAAGGTGGGCAAAAGCTGATTGCAAATGGTATATAATTGAGGGTATTTCCTGTATAGAGCCAGTCAAAACTCTATACTTGTTTTTGTATAGTTTTTTGCCTCCTAATGTACATTAGTAAAGCAATATTGTTTGAACCTGAGCATCCTGTGTTATTGACTGTCATTTTGAAAAGCCTAATGATTTTTACAGTCTGATTTTAACAATTTATTTGACACACATACATAGCTGTGCAAGGAAAGTCTCCTTTACTGGTAATTTCTTGCTTTTGCAAGTGATGATGCTAGCAATTAATCCCATCCACCAACCCTGAAGTATGGGATTAATTTCTCGGTCAGTTGAAGAAATTGTAACTATACAAGCCCAGTGCTCCCCATGAGCATGCATCCCTCCCCTATACCTAAGAGAGCTGAGTGGGCCACTCCCCTTTAGTCCTCCCCCTCCCTGCCTGGCTGCTTCATTGCTGGGTCTGCTTACTGAACCCCTAATTGTCTGGGTTGCAGTTAGTGCCCCATCCATCTGCGCCACAGACCCAGGCACTTAGTGATAATTAAAAGCATTACTAAGCATTATTGGACTGTGACTATGAATCCCAGCCCAGCCAAAATGGTATTTATTAATTTTATTTATTGACATTTGTTTAATAGGAAAGTATGACTGGCCACAGGTGCCTTTTTTCAGTGGAGGCCTGGAGAGGCAAAAATCCAAGATAGCAATCTAATACAATCAACATTTACAATAACAAACTTTATAATGCAGCTACAGTGTATACATAGCATGTAGTCAGTATAATATAATTTGTTTTGAAATTCAAAAACATTAATATACAGCACTGGATAGAGAATTGACAGATAGAAGAGTGGTGTATAAGATAGGCAGGAATAATTTAAGAAATACATTAGAGTGAGGTATTAGAGGGGTTAAGCAAGTTTAAGTGTTAATAGAGAAGTAGAGATGCAATGGTAATTTGGTTGTACTAATTAGAAGTAGGTATAGTAATTTAAATACTACAATAAACTGAAGTGTTAGAAGGGAATAAATGGGTTAAGTAATTTATTGCTTTAAAGGGAAGAATAAGGAGGTGATAAAGGATGTTAGGAGAAGATATATTCCGGATGACTAGCAGGGACAAAGCCAGAAGGCAGAGAGAAAGTCTTTTAGTAATGGTTTGAAAAGATGAAGGCATGAGATAGACCCATCTGATAGAGGAATTTTATTCCAGGTTCTAGCTACACTATTGGAATAGAGACTAACTCCAGCAGTACATTGTGGTTTGTAAATGGTAAGCAGTTATTTAACATTTGACCAGAGGGGAAAGTTTGGTAGATATAACTAGAGTATGGGGCTAATTGCTGGGCAGTGAAATGGCATACAGATGATTTTGAGGGTTCAGATTTGCTGAGTAGAGGATAGGTGGTGAGAAAGTTCGAGCCATTTAAGTGTTTTAGTGCTAAACAGTGATTGGTCTGGAAAAGTTTTTTTTGCAAGCAAATCTGGCATCTTTTTTATAGTATTGTTCAAGTTTAGAACCTACTAAGGCTTGTAAGTTGGTCATGACAGGGGCTCCATACAGGAGAGAAGGTAGTAGATAAATGGTAGATAGAGTTACTTTGACAGAGTCTGTAAGGAACTTCTTTACTCTCTGAAGGCTACATAGTTTTTGATGGGATTTCTCAATGCTTTTGAAGATATGTTAATCAAATTTAAGATTGTCATAGATTGCCATGCCAAGCGGTTTTGTATGTGAACCAACTCCAATCATGGTATTATTTAAGGAATACATTTTAAAATTCTTTTTTTCACAAAAATGGGATTTTGAAAAAAGAGAAGTAATTTATTTATTTATTTATTTATTTATTTTGGGGGGGGTTAATAACAGGTGATTATCCTGTATTGAACTTTCAATAGCGTTAAAGGCTTTTTGAGTAATTCTCTGAAGGTGTATGAGGTTATCTGAACTGCATATTAGGATAGAATTGCCAGCTTATTGTATCAGGGAGGCTTGCTGAGATGATTTATATAGATTGGTAGTGAATATATATTGAAGAGTACAGGGCCAAGAATGGAGCCCTGTGGCATGCCTGTATCAATAGGAAGGAAGGGAGAAAATGTGGAGAGACATTTAACAGACTGGTATCTATTCATTAAGTAGTTGTTAAAACATAGTAATGTGAACTGCGATAGCCCCAGGGGTAGACAATTGACAGAGGAGTTTTTGGTGGGAGATCTAAAGCTTTAGACAGATCAAGGAATACAGAGGGAACAAGTTTGCCTTTGTCTCTGGCTTTGTTAATAGTGTCTATGAAGGTTAATAAGGTAGTGGTATTGCTATGAGCAGGTCTAAAATCATGTTGTGTGGGGGTCAGGAGCTTTTCCTGAAGGATGTGTTCAGTCAGTTGTTTATGCACTTCATTAGAAGCTTTGACAAAGGAGATAATAGGTTTAAGATTGGTTATATCAGATGAGGTTCCCCCTTTGTGAAGAGGGATGATGAAGAATTATTTTCCAAAGAGAAGGATTGTATGATTCCTTGATATATCTATTAATTACGATAGATGCAGGATAGGTTATGGAACTGAGAGTTAGTAAAAGGTATTCTGGTGGGAGATTATCTGTTGAAAGAGAACAGGGTTTCAGTTTAAGGAGTAGCAATTTGATGTAGGTCTGAATGGGTTATAGGGTCTAACAGGGAGTGTTTGCTGTCTGAAGAAATGGCTTCTCAGGATTATTAGGTGGAAAATCTTTAGTAAGGGCTTTAGTGCTTTCTATAAAATATATGTAAAATTGAGCAGCTATATCAGAGGAGTGCTATTTGGAGCAGGATTAGAAGTAGTAGTTGTTCCAGGATGGAGTATATTATTAATAGAAGATCAGATTTATTTAGGATTGGAACACTGAATTAGTAAAGGGTTACTGTGGCACATTTTCTTGGATGCGTTAATTTGCCTTTTAGTACTGCTAAGTAATTCTTTAAAGTTTATAGGTTTTAAAGAGATCTATGTTTTAACAATTATTTCCAAGCAATAAACATTATTTAGTAAACCATTGTTCCATGCTCTTTGTTAGGATAAATTAAAAAAAAAACACTAATCAATAACTATTAAGGATATAAGATGAAGTGGAATTTGTGTATCACATCTGAATGTATAATGGCTTAATATTAGCCTGTTAGCTGATTCTAAGTGAATTATAAGACAGCTGTCAGATTGCAAAATAGGATACAAAATAGTTTTCTATGCCTTAGCAATAAGAAAGATAGAATGTGATAAAGGAATGGGAAAGCGTTTGGTTTATGAAAAAAAAAGTAAGATTTTATTAAATCTTTCAATTTGAAAGTTTAATTAAAATGTTGATAGCACTGGAAGAGAACAATTTCTTAAACTGATTTTTCAGCCTAGCTTGAGGAAAGTGATAATATTTTAGAATTCAACTCATTTTTGGAAGAATAAACTGAAACTCATTAGGCAAAATTTTGTATATTACTACCCTGATAAAGAGACTATGGGGCATGTGAATCTTTTAATATGTTTTATAATATTATATTTTTATGGTAATATGAAGTAGTTAAATTTTAGTAAAATAAAGACAATAGGGGCATATGAATCTGGAAATGCATGTCATAATATTATATGTAAATGGTATTATGAAGTATTTAAATGTTAGTAAAAATATTTTGTAATTTGCTTAATATAAAGTAATTAGACATTAGTAAAAAATATTTTGCACATATAGTTAAGTATACATCTGTGTCATTTTGGGAAATGTGGTGACAAGAAGCTTAAGAAATGAAAACAGACGGGCGATTAAGTTTATTACAATATGGGAGAAAACAATGGAATTGTTAACAGAATTATATTGAGCTAGCTGGAGGAATTTAATTTGTGAAAATAGAAAATGGCAAGCTTAAAGGGAAGAAGAAAAGTTATAATTGAAGAGGAAGTCTAATGACTTCTCTTTTCAGATGATATTGTTAGGGTTGATGGTTAAAGAGCTAATGAGGCACACAATAAAGATAAATGGGCCATTTAGGGAATAAGACAGATGGAGGAATCTATGGAGTATGTATTCACTGACTGAAAATTGTGAAAATTTTTGGGATACAGTATATCATAAGATGGACTGGGAAATGAAATCAGGATTTTCCTTAAAGAGGCAATGGGTTGAATTCATAGTTAAGTTGCTTGGTACATGGCAGTCTTGCACTAAAAGTGAAAATGCACAGCTTAGTAACAGTTCACAAAACTTGGTAATTCTACTTGGCATCAAGCAAAAAAGAGTGGAAATGTGGTATGCAAATGTGCAGACAATGATATGTAAATTAATAAGCATAGTGTAACTAGTACATAATGAGACAGAAATAAGAAGTGCTAGAAGTATCTCATGATTCATAGTCATCAGGAGTGAAGTCTTATAATTTGTTCACCTAAGTATAATTGTAAAAAATAAATACCTTGCTGAAATTTCACATTTTCATCTGGTAAAAATGCTGCAAGCAGTTGCAATGTTAGCACAACAGCAACTGAGATGAACACATACACACACACACACACACACACACACACACACACACACACACACACACACACACACACACATGCTACTGGCCACCCAAGAGTTCATTATAGTGGCACATGGCATAATCAAAAAGTGGTACACATATAAAGTAACATCATAAGTTATGATAGATCAGCAGAGCACATCCAGAACCATCTTCTTGTGAACCAAGATAATAAATGGATATTAGTTTGCATGCATGGCCCACAAACTGGATCTGAAGAAATATATGGGCTACCCATACCATGAATGCCAAGGTATGTATAGTTCTTATCATTCTAGTGACAGGGTTTTTCCACAGTCAAACAGTGACTGTAGAAGGTACTTAAACATCAGCCCATAGAATACTCAACATATTGCTTAATAAATTCTAACACATGGGTGAGCACTTCTGTTTCCCCAACACAGCAGGCTGAGCAACCAACATGCATAGCTTCTGTGACATTGTTCACCTCCTTGAAGTACTGGAACTCATAGATTGCACACCTGTCAATAAAAACACACCCAGTGTCTGCAGACAGCATTATTGAAACATGTTTAATTGCTATTCCATCAACTGACAGATGGTGTTCCATGCAAAGTGCTTCATAACCAATGTGGCTGCACAATGCCTTCACAGGACTTGTGATTCCCATATATATCATACAAGTCATATACATCACTGCTTCTTAACAGAGACCTTCTACAGGACTCCCCAACAGTTAAGTACATACACACTGGTGCACCCCTCTGTGTACAGCCACAGACAATATGCATACATTTCTCACACCCTCGCTTTCTGTCCATATTGTGCAGAAGGTGTTGCAGGACATCCTTTGGATCTTTAGATAATGACACCTAAATAGATCCCACAAAGTATGGAGGAACATTAATATAAAACATCCATATACAAACCAGAAACATAATGAAGTGAGTTTTCAGCCTATTTAAAGCCTGGTTCCTCTCAATAGACACAGATGAAGTGCCACTAAAGTATATTCCTGCCACTGCCTGCAAGGATATTTGCAGCATGCTACATAGTATGATCATGAAGAAACAGGTAGCCCAGTCAGCAGTCCCTGGATTGAGCACATGTGCCACAGTGGGCACAGCCACAGACTCCAGAACAATACCTAACAGCAGTGATGACAGTGACACTAACAAAAAACCATTTACTGCACAACTCCCCCAAACAGAGTAAAGCAAGTATATGAAAGCACAGGTGTTGTGACACTACCTAGTCATCTGTGATGTGACACTACCTAGTCCTCTTAATGGCTCCTGACCAGTATACAGGAGAAGTACAGTGTCGCACAGAATAAAATCATACACGCAGTGTTATTGAAAGTCTGTGCTGGACAGTACATGCCAAGTCACTGTTAAATGGTGCAGTTTACAGCCATCACCAGTGGCACATATGACAACAGACACAAGGACACATTACTGTCTACACAACCTTGCATTAGTTTGGAGTTAAAAGCCAATGAAGAATGTGAAGAAATGATATCGGTGTCCTACATGATTTCCTCTGTGGACTGATTGGCCACTCCAATGGCTGGATATATCAGGACCACAGGGTTTCCCTGAGCACTGA
This sequence comes from Protopterus annectens, assembly GCF_019279795.1. Taxonomy (NCBI): domain Eukaryota; kingdom Metazoa; phylum Chordata; order Ceratodontiformes; family Protopteridae; genus Protopterus; species Protopterus annectens. The sequence continues at coordinate 1,656,240,284 of NC_056725.1, read as the reverse complement.
TGTTGTGGCATTTGTGAAATATGACTTGCATGTCAATCTCTAAAAAGGCATCTCACCTAGGTGTCTCTTCATGTGAGTCATGCACAATGTGGGTTGGGTTGAGGTAACACCACTACTGAAGGTGCAGACTGTGTTCCTTCTGATGGCCTCCCGATGCATCCACTACAGGTCCAGAAACACCAACAGCCATGGCCAGCATTCATGGGTATGCAACAACACTGGGGCTTTGCATTGTTTTCACAGAGGTGGATATTGTTGCCACATGTGACACCATATTCCTCATGATTCCTATCATGGCATAATCTATAAACACTGTTACTTCCTGAAAGCATGGATACTACTAGGTCACATCCTCATGGAGGACATGCACCATACAAATCATCTCCAAGTCAGTTGCCCAGATTATAGCCTTGCACACGTTTGGATTATTATCAATAATTATCAGTATATCTGGGGCTGGCAGCAACATTTGACAGTATGGACAGCCCCTAACTGGTTGCTATATTGTGGATATGCACACAGCCAAGGTAGTGCACTGGTCTACTTCCATGACCTAGGGGGGAGGTGGCAGTGTTCTCTTATACAGGAAAGACCCCTTTGACAGGGATAATAATCTACCATACTATGTAACCAGTACAGCAGGTGAGGATGAGTCTACATTGTTACACTGGGCAAGTAGTAAAGGCTCTTTCAAGAGGGAAATAGATGATGAGGCTGCAATTCAGTTTGTGCATGTGTATCAATATCAGTCCCTACAGAGGTGCTGAACTCGGCTTTTTCTACTGGTCCAACCTCTACATAATACAAAAAATAACAGAACAATGGTGACCACCCCTTCCACATGTGATGCCTTGTGTAATGCACATGAACAGTTTGCAGACCAACAGAAGATGATTACATGCAGAAAAAACTATATATACAATAGTGGTTCTTTTGAGGTTCAGTGTACACTTTACCAAAAGAGAACATTTGCAGTGGTCATTGTCTGTTCTCTAGAATCAGTCCATGCAGAATTGCTGTATAGCATATATGTTGTTAGTATATTTCTGGCTGTTTGAACACGCACAGAACATGTCTCCATTCCAGCTGGTATGATAACATGCCGCAGTGCAGGGATACTAGGAATAACTCATCATTCATAAGGATTGCAAATGGAAGTTATCCACCTCAGCTGCAGACCTGTCTGCCACAATACTCTATAACTATTTTGAGGCTTGCCATATTACATCATTGACATGTTTTTGACATTGCTGTGTTAGTTGATTCCTCCCACCCACTGCAATGATGTGATGGACCACAAAATAGGTCATGTAGAGGCTAGAGGACACCCATCTCCTCAACATGTACCGCCCATAGTCCATGAGTTCCTGAAAGAGAACATTCTATTACACAAGTCTGAATATATCTACCTCTGCCGTCTGTCCTTTCTGAAAGATATATATATATATATACATATGTAATATGTATATATCTCTATATCTATATATGTGTATAAACACACACACACACACACACACACACACACACATATATATATATATATATATATATATATACAGAGACACACACACACACACACACACACACACACACACACACACACACACACACACACACACACACACACACACACACATGGAGAGAGAGAGAGAGAGAAAGGGAGATCCATCTATCTATCTATCTATCTATCTATCTATCTATCTATCTATCTATCTATCTATCTATCTATCTGTCTATCTATCTGTCTTTCTATATGAGGAAGGGAGACCATAGTTGCAGGACAGTGATATCTGGGCAGAACTGTCTAACTATCACAGGTGGTAGAATGGCTTGGAAATGCACAACAGGTCATGGCTGGACAGAGTTATAAAATCAGTGGAGGACACACATATGGCACAGAGAGAGGCATATTCCATTGGTAACCAAAGTGAACAGGATTTGGGGGACTCTGCAAGGATGCAGCTAAAGTTGGTAACATGAAGAGGTCCACATGGATATGTAGATGACAGAAAGCTTTGCTGGCAGCAGATGTGTATAGGTGAGACACGGTGATATGCAATATGTCCACATGTGCAGACATCCACAGGGGGTGTCCCCATGGCAGAGACCAACACCTACTGGATATGTAGGTGACAGAAAGCTTCACAGGCAACAGATGTGTACAGGTGAGACAAGGTGATATGCAATAAGTTTACATATGCAGACATCCACAGGGGATGTCCCCATGGCAGAGGCCAACACCATATGGCTAAGACAGGGTTGAGGGGAAGAGTTAATCAATTCTGTTGTTGTTGATTACTATCCAACTGATACAGTTATATACCTACAGGGACGTATGTATTACTTATTCTATACCACATAGTTGACATTGCAGCATACTACAGATCAGTATTCATATAGCCATTACAGTAGTGTTACCATTAGCTTTGCCCAGGTAGATTCTCATATGTATATAGGATGTATGACATGCATTGTATGCCGTATTAGATTAGGAGTGGAGATACAGTCTTATTGTTGTTGGATGACATCTCACAGACAAAGTGGTACGAATACAAGTACATCAACAACACAAGTTATAACTGACAGTGCAGGTTGCAGAAAAGGATAACACAGAAACATACTGATAGCATATTTACAGTGCTGCTGACATAGCCTATTCCTAGACGTATACTCTAATGTATATGACACTGTTAACGGCATCATTCTACAGTAGTGCAAACCATTGTGTGGTTTCTCTGGGCTCTGCCCTTGGGAAATGTTGCTTCTTCATTGCTAGGTAACAATTAAACTGCACAAATACTGCTGCTGCTACTTTGTCATTGTGTATTTTGGCTTCATACACAGTGGGTCAGCATTAAGTATTGCTTGCATATTCCAGTTTGCACTGTATGTATTCAGTTGAGGATAAATTCCACTGATATCTATAATGCATTATATATCACAGAGGTGCAGCATTAAAGTAAACTGGAGATACATTTTGCTGCACATCACCAACATGTGCATGCCTAGTCATGCTGACAGGTGTTGTGTGTACTTGCATCACAATATGCAGTGGTGGTAAGGTGTGCAAATCACAATTTAATGTCCTATATAATGCAAAAATCACAGGCTGCCACACTATTTTTCTGTGTATTCCTAGCAATGGCTGCAGAAGCCAGTGCCCCGTACAGAGCACCTGTCCAATATGTCAAGCAAAGTAAGATAATGCTGTACTTCATGCATTACTAGTTCAGAGATCAGCTGGTGGGGTCTTATACAGATCCATGACATAATGTGGATTCTTGGAATATCCTGACAGTGCAGCTGATGATTGTAAATGGCATACCCATAATAGTCAGCAGTACAGGCACTCATGCAATGACCTGCAAAGCCTCAACTCTGAAAACCTCCAGGCATGGAAAGCACAGGTAAGGCAGGGATACACCAAATGGTAATGCAAGTGTCTGCCATGTATATTGTGCATCATAATATAATGTAGAACTGCTTTTTTCTGTCTTTCATAGCACTGCTTCTAGATGGGGTTATTTCTTCTAACAGATGCCAGAATGTCCCAGGTTATATATGTGAATTCTTGCTGGCAACTACACTATTGCCCACAATTTCATGCTTCTGCTTCACTGTCCATACTCATGGCAATGTAGCTTATCTAACTGAAACATTAATACTAGAATGGGATTTATATGCTACAAAGTACAGTCAAGAAGACATCAAAATACATATGATGCACTGAGGGCAGGGGAAAGCAGTGGTCTTCTTTCTTTCTTTCTTTCTTTCTTTCTTTCTTTCTTTCTTTCGTACTAAGAAGTCTATGTTTTTATAAAATACTGATCTGCTTGTTATACGGAGCCTGTGCTTTTATAAAATACCAATCTATTTCTAAGGGTAATGAGTATTCTTTTTTCATTAATGGGTTCCACGTTGTATTAAAAAATAAAGATTCATAGAACTCTGCTTTTGATACTTACTCAGAAGATATTATCTTTGATCTCTATGCAGTTTGTATGACCAAAACACACAAATTTCTGATATTTGCTGCATCATAGATGAGCATATCATAAATAAGCATGCACTCTACTGAGCTACTGATACCGAGACGTGTTTGAGAATTTTTTTTCTAAAACAAAAATCTGCACTACAGTTTAAAATGGTTAGGAGGATGAAGGAAAATGATGATGGCAATTATCTTTATCACACCTTGAAGCCTGGACAATGTCTTATTTTCTTACTCTTAGGTAAAGGCATTGCATTGGACACAAGGAGGACTGGGTGCCCTCAGGTATTTTGCCACCACAGTAATTGCAAATGTCAAAAGTGACAGAGTTGTATTGTATACCTTGAAGAATGCATAATTCTAAAGTTAGGGAATAGGAGCTCCAATTTCATTTCATTTTTACAGCACATATGAGGTAGAATATATTGGGTGCATTTTGGTGAGAGGTTGTGGGACTGTTTTTGAAAAATGGGTTAACATTAAATTATATTCTTCAGTTTTACTTCTTAAATATTATCACTGAGTCACAGGGGTAGAACATTTTATGCTACTATTACCAACTAAATACCTTAACAGTAAGATTACAAAACGGAAACCGTGGAACTAATAATGGTGAATTAGTTAAGCCTTTGATAATTACAGCAGTGGTACTGGGCACCTATCATTGTCATTATAGTGAGGAAACTGGAAATAACAAACACGTTTATCTAATATCTGAACCAAACAATTTTATTTATTACTGAAAGACCGATCTCTGCATGTTTCACTATTAATTTGTGATATCAGTTGGGTGTCTACAACCTGTTAATTTACAACAGCACAGTGGCCTTGATATTTTATGTAGTCAAAGTTCAAAACCAAAGTTGTAACTTCCTTTTATTATGACAGTCATATCACAATATCCTCCTCTACTCTCAAAAAGGAGAGTGGTTTTATTATTTATTGTATATCCTCAATATTATTACAGTGCAGTACATATCATGTGGCCCTGAACTAGAATTGTTCAACAAATTATTATTGATTTGGTGGCCTCAAACATGCATTAAATCAACAATTTATTTCTTGTAGTCTGTACAGGTAATACCGCTCAACTGTCCAGATTTTAACAGAATGTCCAGATTTTTGCATCATAGTTTTTGATCTGTTCCTCATAAAATGTGTGGTTTTCTGAAACATTACTGAGGATTGATGTCACTAAATAATGACATACATCTGAGTCTCATACTTCCTATCTTGCTGAAAATATATGGTAACTCAAATCCTGTTATTCTAGCAATTTTTAAGTTTGTAAATGTAATATTTAAAATATGTTCCTATTGTTTGGCCTTTGTTCCCATTATGTTATACATTGTCCAGATTTCTTACTGTAAGAGGCTGAGAGGTATGTAACTGATTAAAGTATGAAATATTTATCCTCGTCCTAATCTGACCTTGTTTTCTGTAGAATATTCACATATGCAACAAAATAATAGATGACTATTAAGAAATATCTCTCACCCTCCCTCACTGCTTTTTTCATAAGACAAAAAGCAAATACTGCCACAGCACTTTCTGTTTCTTCATTTGTATGTTTTACATAATGTTATTTTTCATATAACACTATTATAAAAAGCCCTCCATAGTAAAGAAAAATTTCTCCAACATTACCGATGTTATGGTCTTGAGGAGATTGAACATTTTCATACTGAAAACTAAAATAAAATGGTAGTTGTACTTTGTACTAGTCATTCAAGGACATGCACCATGAAATTAAAAAAAAAAGAAAAAACGCAATATTCATAAAGGGAGGAACAAGAAATGTGAAGGTCATCTTTCTTCAATTTTATAATAATAGCTACACTTATGTTTGAACAATAGCAAAATAATAAAACAATCTATAATTTAAATTTGATGCAAACAAAAAATTGTGAATAGTACTTAATGTATACAGATACGGATGGTTTGAAAAGAATGTACCCTGCATCAGACCTCAATTATGAAACACATAAAGGAATTCTAGGAGATAATAGAAAATAAAAGCTTATTTGCACTGTCTAAAGTCTCACTTTATGATAGCATCTTGTTTACTTGATAAATGCAAATCAACCAAGTGATTAGAATAATGCTTTTGTGTTCCACACCTCACGAAACTATAGTTTTCATGGTTATAATTGAACTGTGAACAGCACTTAAATTAGTCTCAAATTATGAGCATGGCATTAATTGCATTGTGTACATGCATGGCAGTATATGCCATACAAGGTATAAAACAGTGAACAAACTCAGGCCCAGCAAATGACTAGGGGCTGGATTCAATAAATCTTACATGGCTTGGTCACGCTGTGTTCACATCACAGTGCAACATGCACACGATAGCATACAGATTTGCATTCAGTAAATGGTTGTATATGTAGAGTGCTCAAACCAGGTAAACATTGTGACATAATAATTAGTGCATAAGCATCTAAATTATATGCTAACCAACCAGTCTAAGATGGTGGAGCTATGCAGCAAGCTATAAAGAATTGTGTATATTCCATGTAGCCATCTGCCCTGTACTCCAAAATATTTTGGAATAGAGCCACAGGAACTACAAAGGAAAGAAAGAATGTTAGGGGCTGTTGCTGTTCCTGTTCATGTGCATGTGCAACAGGTTCAAGTCTATGCTGCTGCTGACTGACCTTGGGTAAGGAGGCGAAGAGTATTTAGACCCCTTGTCACTTTTCATGGTCTGAATGAAGTGGAAATAGTAGAGCACATTTCCTGAATGCTATGCTACAGCATGCTAGTGACTATATAAATTTCCCCCATATCTCCCCTGAGGACAGAACTAGAACTATGCAGAGTTCTACCCCATTGCACACTTCCCTGAAGTATTGGGTGTGATAGACTGCATGTGCATTGAGATCAAATCACCACTTGGGAAACAAGGAAGGGTCTACATCAACAGAAAGGGGATTCACTCCTTTAACTGCTAGGTTATGTGTAATACTAGGAGAATCATCCTGAAAGTGTGTCCTGGCAACCCCACAAGTTACCATGTCTCCCATACCTGGCACACCTCACAGCTCTATCAGTGGTTTTCCAGGACTAATGTCCCACAAGGTCATTTACTTGAGGATGTGAGGTATGCATTGGAACCACAGCTGATGACACCCATCAGAAATGCACGCACACACACACACACACACACACACACACACACACACACACACACACACACACACACACACACACACACACACACACACACACCCATGGTGGAATGCTGTAATGAGGTTCACTCTCAAACAAGAAACATCACAGAGCATATGTTTGGGTCCTGAAGTCATGATTTTGGTGCCTAGTTACATTGAGGGGAGCCCTGCAATACAATTCCAGTACTTGTTCCAACATTATTAAAGTCTGCACTATCCTACACAATATCATCCTGCAAAAATAGCTGTAGCAGGAATACCAAGGAGTAGGAGCAAACATTCCACCACTACTGGCAGGATCACCACATGGAGCTGAGAAGTCAGAGGGGGACCCCCCAGCTGCTGTGAGTGTCGGTAGATGTAGGCATGTATAATATGCCATCACCCTGGTCAAGAGTCAATGGATAGTGCACATGCTGATCACTTAAGGGGTACAACTTTTATCCTATGCTCATACATAGAGTAGAGTTGATGCCAGGCAATGCTCACAACCTTTATTTTCTCATGTAATGGTTGTCTACTGCTAGCATCAGAGAAAGTCAGCCTTGAATGATGACAGTTGTAATTGCAGGACTGTCAAGGTAAGTATGGAACCTGTAATAGAAAATAAACGTGTAAGAACATGAATGAATGACAGATACCTGCATAACTGGTACTTTTAAATGTACCTAAGTAGAATGTGTGTGAGTTTTCCAGCAATACCATCAATATCTGACATGACCATCTATAATATATAGTTATGTAGTTTACCAAATAACCTGCTCTGTGCAACTAAAATACCCACAATAGAAAATGCAGTCCAAAGTCTACTTATCCCAACATTTTCACAAGTGGAGCAATAAGCACAACTAAAAACAATCTCCTCACCTTCATGTTTCCTAGCTACATGGTCACCTTTTTATAATGTTGATTAAGCCCTCTGAGCACTGTGAATATCCATATGAGATGTGAACTCATTAGAATTGCTGAATACCAAACTCTTGATTTCATGCAGTGATGTAAACATAGCGTATCTTGTACACCATTGTTAGGTGCTAATGGCTTGCAACTGTGAATGATTAGTCTGACTTAAGCAAAACAAAGTAATTCACAGAAACCCTTCCCTGAAGTGGGTGTGTTAGTGAGGATATACTTATAAGGTGTGGAACTAACTGCAGCGAGCTTTTAAACAAAACCAAACAGCCCACATGTATATTTTTTGACACAATAACACAGTCTCCTGCCTTTGCTGAAAACTGTTATTCACTGTCATGTATTTGTATCACACCTGAAAGAAAAATAAGAGAATATGCACTAGAGACCGCATGTCTGATAGTAGAGCATTGATAAGGGAAGAATTCACAGAATACAAAGATAAGACAGAGCTGCAGTTTTGCAAAACATATTCATAAATATTGTGTGATAACTTGTTCCACTAAATATTGTATGTATACATTTACAGTCAAATGAGAAGGCCCAACTGTATGAACTTTTTAATACTGGATATTAAATATGAATTGCTTGTATGCACATTATTTGATTAGTATTGCTAATGTGTGACTGTGGCAAGGAGAGAAAACCTGCTATAACCGAATTGTGTAAGTGCAATTGTCTAATGATTCAAATCCACATCTTTCTAATTATTTAACCTTTGTTTCCATTTTCTTTATTTTATGCATGTATGTATGTAATATATATATGTATTTATTTATTTATGCATTTGTTTTTGGCCTTTAGATGTGCATGTCACATGGCATACTGCAAACATGGTTCACTGCTTAAGAAAAAATGAAAAATTTAATTTCAGTCACCTTACAGAGTGCAAACACGCTTAGTGGCATTGATAGCGGTCAACACCATGGATGGTAGTGACTGCAGAAATTCCATCTCTCAGCTGACTGTCTCTGTGGCAAAAGGTATAAATATGGTAAGATAAAAAAGAAAGAACAGAGGTAGAGCAAGGTTTGAGTTCCACAGTGGATTTTCTAGTGTGTGGGAGGGCCATAATGAATACTTAACAAGTAACGTGTTAATTATTGCCTTTTCCATGTATGTGTTGCCTACCTGAGTGCAAACATGGTACACTGCTTAAGGAAAAAAGTGAAAAATTTAATTTGGTGCAGACGGGGTCAGTAGCGATGTGCATCTGTTAACACTCTGGACAGTACTGAATGGAGAAAATGCACCTGCTGCCTATCTTTCCCTGTGACAGCAAGTGTATGTGTAGCGAGTTCATGGTCATAACACAGGTGAGCCACAGTTCAAATCCAGCAAACTCTACATTTTAGTAAAGATCTCACAATGTCATTGCTCCCAAAACTTTTATTATAAAGGTAATATTACATACCAATTGCTATGTATAGTAGGCTGATTTTCAGCAAGCTTTCATTACTGCTTGCATACACATACCTTTGTAGGTATCATAGCTCATTAATGACTGACATATCAACCCCAGTTGATTATATGTGTGTCTAGTTCAGCATGAAAATGATAATTATGAAATAAAAAATGCAGTTGCATGTCTCTGATGGACACAGTAGTTTACTGACAGTCATCTAGATCCCTCCCACAACTCAATTATAACTGTAAAACAGAATGTATTGTTAGGTATATATCATAACTTCAAACTCTATTACAAAAGTCATGCAAGTCCATCCATTTCCAATATATTGTTCGATGTTCGTCCTGCATCTCAGCTGAGAATACATGAGCCAGGATCTTTTAATGTCTCACACATATACGTCTAATTGGAGTATAGCACCAGTCACTCTTTAAGCTGTATATCTTTAATGGTGATGATTGGCAAACAGTTTTTCTGTGGCAATGATGAACAATCACTAATATGGCAATTTGTGCATTTTCTTTTGCATAAGTTTGAATCCCACCTGATACAAATGGCTTTTAACAATGCTTAAGTCCCAAGAAAATGAATGCCAAGTCATCCCATTGATCCCTCCAAATTCAAGGCCTAAATGCCAAGCCATTGAGCATTCATTGTTGACACTGGACAAAGTGTGACTAGGCATAGCATCACACATGCCAAAAGTCATTGCCAAGTTTCACATTATCATAAACTGCTTTCCTGTTTGTTTGACAATATCTGTCTTTTTGTACTATAATGCAAATGTGGTTTGTATGGATGAGTGTGTTTACGCACTGTTCGTAAAACACAAGATTATTATTTGGTGGCAAACCATTGTTACTGTTGCAGGCCCTTTGCTGAAATGGCAGATGATGGGAATGATTAGTGCCAGATTCAGGGTACAGAGGCAGAGTGTGGAAGAGTCCAAAATCTTTTTGGCACTCCTTGTCAAGCACTGCAGCTGGAGGTTGCTTCAGGAGGATTATACTGGGTCTCAGTACAAGGTCGAGGCTTGAAAGAGCCTAGCCAGTGCTGTCTCTATTGTGACTTGCATGCCACTCACTGGGGAGCAGTATAGCCATCACTACAGTGACCTTAAGAGGTGCAAGCAAGTGCAGCTCGACCAGTGGCTGGATGAGCTTAGAACTGCTAACACCCCCACCCAGATATGTAAGTATACAGATCAAGCAAGTTGAAATGATATGGAATGGTGTAGATAGCCAAGACCTGTATGCATAATGCTCTCATGTCTCTTCTGCTCTCATTCTCTATTTTTAGACTGCAGAGGAAATCGCAGCAAACAAGTAGGCACATGCCAATAGATTGCTGAGACTCAGTGAGGCAAGAGGTGCATCTGTAGCACAACTGATCCTGATTGTATTAATTACTGTGATTCCATAGATCAGTAACAACTTCAGAATGCAGATCATAACTGTAACAGCAAGCAAGCATGCTTTTTCTTGTAGCTGTTGGTGATTGTATTAGAAAAGTATAGTAGTGTATTCAGATTATATAGGTTTAATACGCAAAACTAACCTATACATTCACATTCAAAAATATTACTTTTACAGTTGAAATACAGCAATATTGGATATAATGTCATGTTGTTAACTTACTCTGTAGTATCTATGAAAGTATATATGGAATATGCACATATTCCAAGGATTCCTTGTAACAATGCACAATCATTTTTGGAAGTGTGGAAGCTCTATAGCTTGGATAATAATTAATGGCTATTTATTGTAAAAAAGAATGAATGTGACACAGTCCTGGTTCTAATCATCTCTTTTCTTTTTTGTCTCACCCCAACACTCATCTTTCTTTTTTTTTATATTTTTTTGGGAGGGGGGGTTACACAGAATCACACCATTCTTATGTCACACCCTTCTACCAACAAAACAAATGCAGGTGGACCAACCACTGTGGCTCAGCCTGTCAGCCCTCCACTGACTGGTACACCAATACCCAGCACTTCTTGAACGCATCCTGGTAGTAATGCCTCTGCAACCCATGGCCTACCTGTTCCATCCTCGTCATGTAGCAGTGCCCTGGCTGCTTGCACAGTGGTACTGTCCAGCAGTACTGGTGGAGGCGATGATTATGTCATCCACCAGGAGCTGCCAGGGATGTTGAGAGATCTAACAGAGAGTGGTCTTGTTTCCTGCATCAACTGAGTGGAAAAGGTGCTCCTAAAAACCAAAAAAAGACTCCCACATCAAGCAGTCTCACAGGCAACTGAGGAAGGAGACAGTGATGACAGTTCTGAGGATGAGGACTAGATTCTCACTGTCCCCACATTTGATAAGCATGTGCCTCCAATGTCCCCTACCTATCCTCAATAATGATCTCCCTCAACCTTTCTGTGTCCATCACCATACCTGTGTCTGCCTTGTATGTCCTGTCTGTTTGCACCTGCTTCCTTACTTACTTACCTGACCTTGACATTCCTACGTCTCTTCACCAACATTCCACTCTTTTTGAAAAAAAAATGGGCACCTGTCCACAAAAAAAAAAAAAAAAAAAAAAAAAAAAACTTCACATATGTCTTCTCAACACACTTGACTTGGTCCAACTGGCTATACATCATTTCATTGTTGTCACCCATACATGTTGTGGTGACAGTCCAAATTCATCAAATGTTGTCTACCTGTGTACATTGCTGGGTTGAAGAAGTGGATATCTATGGTTCTCTCCCAATCCCTTTCTGCAAATGCCTGTATTACTTCCCTTTTTTTTCTTCCTTCTACTTGCCTCCCCATTTTGCCAATTTTCTATCATCCCAATTTTCACACATTTAATCTGTCAAAAAATAGAAATTGCCAAAAATAGCCCATAAATAGTCTCCACTTTTTGTCCTCTGCATTTGTGCTAAATTTGGCATTGTGCACCAAATGCCAAGCGGCAGTGAAGGGATGTTCATGTCCTATGGCAAAACATGGTGAGTTTTTTTTCCATCAGGTGCACTAGTCCAGTTATCCCCATGCAATACTGCTGCTAGATGAACACAGAGTTAAATCAGAGTAAAGGCAGTACTTTGAAGCAGTTTCTCTGACCATTCTTAGACTGCTGGATGTTGCCAAATGCAACTTCTTATGTGCAGTGTGAAGATTGAAGATTGTTTTTGCCCATAGCATCAAGGGTTCAATTCTAGATGCATCTCACATCATTTCATAGTGTGATATTATATGTCCCTGACATGTTTAATTACCCACATCTTAACATTTGCCACATTTATGAATTCTCATGGAGATATATTGAATACTGGCCAAAAAAATAGTATATGAAGTGACATCCATCCCCCACAACTATGATATATTTCTCCAACCTTGCTCTGCTTGTCATAATCCTATTGTCCTTCTCCTAACCCTTCTTTACTGCTGTATCAGTCACTTTATGCTGCACAAAATGGCAGCTTAATAATGAGATCACACTGAAAGCAACTCCATGAATGTTCCATTACAACAAACATTGTTATGTGCATAACTGAAGAACAAGAACAAAGGAACAAGTACAAATAAACTGAAAAAACATTTGTAAAACTCTTGATGGGCACAGATACAGCACTGGACCAGTGAAACAATAACTATGTGTATGTCCATCTCATTTTGAACCACCCCTGTTTACATGTGTGCATCTATTATACTGTTGGATCTAAAGGTCATCTCATGGTTTCTACATACTGTCATGACTCTGCTGTTGGATAATACCAACATGTTACCTTAATTAAACAGTTTAACAGTGTTCCTGTAGTGTGCAAGGTTTTCAAAATCTGCTGTAGGATTTCCTCTGTGTCATGTTCAGGTGATGATCAGATGTATAACTGTACATATGCTCTTAAGGACTATTTCTAGAAGTCTCTTTCCTGTCTATCTTTTTCCTATTTATCTGTATATCCCTTCTATGATACATCTGCCTATCATGTAAACTGTAAGGTGGGCCACAACTGATATCACTGTCAAAATCAGTTCCCACATAAGGATCATTATATTTCAGATATCTCACATCATCTTCAAACAGATGTATATGGCTGCATTAATTACTGTCACTGTGTCACACCTCTCCTTATCTCTTGCAATTTATGCTACAGAGCAGGACATAATCTGAATGAGAAGACACGTCATACCAACACATCATTAGCATGTTCATGAAAGTGCCAGGAGAGTACCTCCTATGTCCTCTACAGCCCTGTGGCACCCCTATGTCTCATCAGAATATACTATAGCATCTTCAGTAGGATGATGGATGAAATGTTCATCCAGTATGATGTGAAAACTGTCCATACTGTGAAGAAGCATACTGCACACACTTTTCAGGATATCAAGCCCTACACAAATAGTTAGCATGTCTGCTGAGTCATACTAATTATTTCAAAAGATGTATTGTACCTCCCCTTGTCATTTGCAGCAAGCAATACACACAATTAACTTGTGAAGTGCAGTAAGGCCTGCAAAATAGTGCATTGAGGTAGGTATTAAAGATAACATTTGAGGAAGACACATACATTAGTGTAATCATTGATAGTCATATTTGCAGTCCTGATCACATTTACTTAGCTAATGACGTCCTGATACTATTTGTAAAAAAAAAAAGAGAGAGAGAGAGACTCATCATTTGTCCTCTGACCAGGAGCAATACCTCTCAACAGTACCGAATTACTTGTTTTTAACTGAGTTTTGGGGTCTAAATAATGGGGTACAGCAATTCCCAAGTGGCACCCCTTCATTTCCGAATTTTTCCACCTTTTTTGTCATTTTTATTTTTTTCCGCTTTTTGAGCTGATGTCATCGCAATGACATCAGCTCCATCAGCCTGTCAGAATTTACCTCAAGGGCTCACGCGCACACTTTTCCGGCTTTTAGTAGCTGGCTGCTTTGCTTTTCTGTTGCGAGCGGGAACCAGGGAGGAATTCAAATTTTGCTGGCTGCTTTCAGCTGCTGGAAGAGAAGTCTGCAGAGCTGTGTTGTGAGCGGGAGTTCTAGCTGCAGGAAGAAACCATGTTTTGGTGGTTAGATACTACTGACTGCAAGTCTGCAGAGCTATTTTGGTGGATAGCAACTGGGGGAATACTAGCTGCTGGAAGAGACCATGTTCTGACGACCAGATACTACCGACTGCAAAGCTGTGGAGAATGGAGATCATTTCAGGTGTGTGTGTGTGTGTGTGTGTGTGTGTGTGTGTGTGTGTGTGTGTGTGTGTGTGTGTGTGTGTGTGTGTGTGTGTGTGTGTGTGTAAATGCCCCAGGTGAATACACCTGATGGCTAGAGAGGTGTTCAGTCAGGCTCAAACCCTGTACCTTGGGTACTGGTAAAAAGAGCCTAAAGTCCTGGCCACCACCACTTGTAAATTTATGCCTCATATTTTTTTTATGTTCTGCTCCTCATAAAAACTGTGCTTTCCAGGATTGTTGCAGCAAATCACTGAATGAGTGAATTCACTAAATAATGACAGGCATTAAATGACAGGCAGAAAATAAATGGTAACACAAAACCTTTTATTCTAGCAATTTTCTAAGTTTATAAGATCAGTATTTGAAACTTGCCCCTATTTTGGGGCTGTATTCTCCCACTATTGCCTTTGTCCAGGTTTTTTGTGCTAAGACATTGAGAGCAATGTTGAGAAGTGAGACCTGAATTCTGTATTCCCACATTATTGGCTTTGTCCAGTTTTTTTTTGTTTTTTTGTGCTAAGAGGTTGAAAGCTATGGGTGAGAAGTGAGATCTGAATTCACTAAATGATAGCCATTTAAGTTTCAGTCTTTATATCTTTCAGGAAACTGCTGATTGACATAGTGGTATGTTGCTCTGATTGTAGTCTATAAGGTCCTGGGTACATGACTTAGCATTGGCAGTGAAATGCATGGTGGTAACATAACATTTTATTCTAGCAACTTTCCAAAATTAAACAAGCAATGTTTAAAATGTGTCCCTGGTTTTTGGCCTTTTGCCCACCCCCCTAAAAAAATGAAATTAAAAATAAGTGCGAGAAGCTGTGCAAGATGCCTATGGCTTACATCATTCTATATATATATATATATATATATATATATATACATACACATTTTGTGTTTTGTCATTATTGGTTCATGCATTTTGTTTCATTGCCTACTGGAAAAATGTTCAAACAATAAATTTAAAATGTGCTTTAACTAAGTCTAATAAGTGTGCTGTATTATACAAGGAATATATTTAATAAAGTTAGGAAGGTGTATCAAAGAACACATGTATGTTTCTTATTTTGTGTGCAAGGGGTCTATGATTTGAAAACAGCCCAAAGGTAATCTTTACCCACCACTAGCCAGATGCATTTTCTTTGGATGCGGTGTAGGTTTCAAGGCTGTTTCAATGAATGTGAGTCTCCAGGGCAGCGAAGTTTATATGCTAACTCTATTTTCATTGTGAGACAGTATTGTTTTGTTTAGCAGATGTCTATTTGTGTTTGTGCATTGTTGTACTGTAAAATGTAAAACTAAAATCCAAATAATCATTGTAGAAGTAAAGCTGTAAGCACACATTAGTGTTTATGGTAAATGGGGTGAAATAGCCAGATAATGGGACATTGGAATGGCTGCAGGGGGAATCTGGTGCCATATTTTGGTTGTCTGTTCTTCAGTTTGCGTTTGAAAGTTGGTATCCCACAATTACATTGGAGTGGGTGGGGTCACACAATTATGTATGTAAATTTTATGTTCAACAGCATACAGATTTGTACTTATTTTTCATGGGCCTTGTCCAGATTTTTGATGTTTCCAGTTTGAGAGGTATGCCAGGAGCAAAAACAGGTACATGTCTTTCTCACTTCTGCAATATGCAGTCATGACAGCTTATTTGACCCAGGTTGCTAGATTGTATTTATAACTACTTTTGCAAATTGTGCTCACACAATCATTTCACAAATCCTGGCTTTGCACCCAAGTCTCTTAACAGAATATGTCACCTGCAACCCTATATTGCTATCCTCCTCTGTAAAGTGCACTCTGACTCCGTTGAAGCTGGACTTCTGTGATGATGCTAGTGTTAAATACTATGTTGTCTAGTTTATGTAACTAGATAGGTAGGGGGTTTTAATCTCACAACAGTCAATGTAGGTGTGTGGTAAGTTAGATGAGCATGAGTCCAGATCCTGCTACCCCTACTCAGGTAGCATTTTGGAGATACTGTTACACTGCTACATGACTCCACAGCGATTTCAAACAGCCCTCCCAACATCATCTTCTCACTACATACTGATGATGTCATCCTCTAGTGGTGTGTTCTATAGCTTGTACAAATAAAGAGATGGCGGTTCTAATCTCACAGCAGTCAACTTGTGTATGTGCCTTCCTTCAGCTATCAGTCTGGACAGAATTTTACACCAGGATGCATGTCACAGCTATGTTAGGCACTCCTCCTCCTAACATCTTCTTTTCAGCATACACTGATGATGTCACCCTCTATAAAGTGCACTCTGACAAAAGTGTTAGTAAGACCTCTGTGGTGTCATTAATCTTACATTGCATAGAATCCAGATTGCATTCCTGCACAGGTATGTTGTTCAAATCTGATCTCAGGCAACTTGTGTGTAGGTTGGTGGTATATTATGGTCATTGCATCATGCTTTGAATCGGTTCTCATCTGACTCCTACTCGTGAAAACATTTTATATAGCCCTCTGAATTCGACATCCCCTTTTTCCTCTCTGTCCACATAACATCCTTTCTGTGGAACACTGAGGGTGTCATCATCTCAAAGATGCATACACAAACCGTGATGCACAGCCCTTCCCTGATCTTCTACAAGTTCATAGGTTCATGGGTAGGTACTAGGCTATTGGCCCTAGGGCCTATATAAGCCTAGCCAAAAGGACCCTGGCTTTTGCCACACAAGAAAATTATTTTCCTGTGCCACTGTCAAGCAGAACCACATAAATGATCCCCAGGGTGAATTTCCTATCTCCCATCCAATCATCAAGATTTTTCTTGAAGAGTGCTAATGAGGAGCTTTGTTTGATATAGATAGGTAGTTTGTTCCAGAGTATGAGAAGTCTCTGGGACAAGAATCTATCCCTCCAGCATGTTCTGTTTATTGTGGTGACAAGGTTTAGGTCCCTAGAGCATGTAGCTTGGAGGGATTGGGATTTCTTTAAGTGGAGCATGTCCAAAAGCTCTGGGTTTGACATAGCTTTGTGTGTTAGGCAGAGATCGCCTCTGAGTAGGTGAAATGCGACGGAGTAAAGCTGCAGTTTTTTGAGACAGTCTGTGTAGGGCATCTGCTTGAGGCTGGCAATCCTCTTTATGGGGTATTTCTGCAGCCTTTCCAGTTGTTGTAAGGTACATACCAAAAGGGGCATTGTACTCTATAATGGGTCTTATGAGTGACAAGTAGAGAGGAACAACGACCTCTTTTTTCCTGGATGACAAACCTTTTGTGATGAGGTGTGCCACGTAAAAGGATTTCCTGACTACTGTGGTGATGTGATTATCAAAGGAGAGACTACTGTCCACCTGTGTCCCAAGGTCTCTTATCACACTTTCGGTGTTAAGTAGACTACCGCTTATGTGGTAGTTCATGGGTACAGAGTTTTTACCAAAAGGGATGACAATGCACTTTTTGGCACTGAGCTTGAGACCATGGCTTTGACACCAGGCATCTGTCTCAGTGAGGCCCTTTTGTAGGAAGTCCACATCTTTTGGAGTTTTGATTATGGCTCTTAGTTTGCAGTCATCTGTGAACTTCAATAGCCAAAGACCTTCTGTGTTAGCCTTTATTTCAGAGAAATAGATACCAAACAGGAGAGGACCCAGGACTGAACCCTGTGGTAATCCACTTGTCACTGGTCTGAAGTTGGATTTGGAGTCTGCTACTTTCACAGTGTGGGTTCTGTCAGTGAGTCAGTTGGCAACCCATCTTGTGACATAGGGATTTATACCTAGTTTAGTGAGTTTATCTTATAATTCCAGAGTGGGGTATGGTGTCAAAAGCCTTGGCAAGATCTAGATAAGCTGTGTGAACCACCTTACCCTCATCAATGACTTTGGTGACCACTTCAAAGAAGTCTATCAGGTTTAGGAGACATGATCTGCCTTTTACAAACCCAAACTGGGTGGGGTCCAGAGTTTGGAGATTACCAATGTCATTGTTTATAAGTTCCATGATGATACATTCCATAGCCTTGCAGACCAGGCTCATCAGGCTAATGGGGTGGTAGTTTCCGAGGTCCGTGGTGGCTTCCCCTTTGTTGAGTGGGATAACCGTCACTGTGTGCCATTCAGTGGGCACATAGCCTGAGGTGAGGCTATGATTGAACATGGTACTCAGGTGGGGTGCCAGTTTGTTCTGTAGTTCATGTAGAACGCAGCCTGGGATGTTGTCAGGTCCCATGGATGCTGTGTTCTTGGCTTTGGAGTGTGTGTTTTTTACCTGTGCAGCCGTGATTACAGGAACCTTGCATTCTTCCGGTATAGAGATGGGCCCTTTAGGGGATGAGAGGGGGGTTGAAGTTAGCACTGAACCTATCTGCCAGGATGTTGGCAATATCAGTTGGTTCTGTATATTTAGTGCCATTGTGCTGTAACTCAGAGCAAATCTGAGTGTTGCCATTGAGATTCTTGACATAGCTATAGAATGCTTTGTGGTTGCCTTTAGAGTCAGTGGTGATTTTGCTTTCGTAACTAGCTTTGGAGGATTTTATGAGGGATTTCAGCTTCTTACTGAGGCTGACCAGGGAGTTCCACCAATCATGGGGTTTTACTCTTTTTTTCCAAAAGTTTCTTTCTTCTGTTGTAGAGTTTGTTTATGGCAAGGGACCACCAGATTGGCGTCCTTTTTTTGGAGGCTAGCATCTTGGTTCTGTTAGGGATTACACGATCCATGCACTCGTGTAAGTGCTTATAAAGTGCATTTGTGTAAGATTCAGCAGTCATACCTCTATTGTCTGTCAGCATGGGTGTCATAAAGTTTGCCACTTCTGTCTTAAGAAGCGTGAAGTTGGCTTTGGAGAAATTTTTTACGGTGGTTTCCCTAATGGGGGGTGGGGGAGGGATGTGTATGTCTAGGGTGATTAGCTTGTGGTTGGATCTGACCAACGAGGAAATGACCTCTGGTGTGGGGCACAGGTTGCCCTTGTTGGTAATAACCAAATCTAGGATATTGCTGCCCCTGGTGGGGGTGTGGATAAGTTGATCCAAGGCATTGGAATTTATGAATTTTCAGAAAATGTTGAGCATAAGAGTTGGTACATGAGTAGTTTTCCCAGTTAATAGTGGGGTAGTTGAAATCACCCATTATTAGGGTGTTAGGTTGTACCCTAATATTTTCCAGTGTATCAAGAAATGAGGAGTGGGAATCCTGAGGCATGGTGGGGGATCTCTAGCAAGCTACAGTTTGGATTGCGGTCTCGCCCAGAGTTAGTTGCACTTGGATAATCTCGGATGCATTATGCTGAGCAACTAGCCTGTGGATATCCTTAATGAATATGGACACACCTCCGCCTTTAGTGTTTCGGTCCAGGTTAGGTGGCTGAAAGGTGTGGTATGAATTATAGCCTGGTAATGCAGGGGTAATCTCTGGAGCCTTGAACCATGTCTCTGTCACTGCACAGATGTTGATGTTCTCCATTTTAGGGAGTGCCTCGAATGAGTGCATTTTGAGGTTTAGACTTCTTGCATTGAGTAGCAATACCTTCAGATTTTGCTTGCTTGTACCTGTTATGGTGGTGAATTTGTCATTTGAACCTTGCTTAAGAAAGGCACTGTAGGGGTGGCTAGAGCCTTAGCCACAAGATGCTTAGCCAATTGTTGAAGTCAATCATTTTGTCCTTGTACTGTGGTATAATTCTGGGTGATAGCAGGATGCTACTCAGGGCTAGGGTCATACCTGCCTGGGCTACAAGAATGGACAGCTCCTCCATGTTCCTTTTCATGTAGTCCAGGGAGGTACATCTCAGGTCATTCACAACAACATGGACAATGACATGCTCATATTTGTATTTGTTGTGGAGTGACCTGAGTGCATGCATTATGTGGCAGATCCTGGCACCAGACAGGCAGCTGACAGTAACTTTCTCCTTTTTTAGCCTGGTGAGTGGAACATCAGTGTGCCTGACTATAGAGTCACCTATGACTAGAGTGTTGGGCACATTATTATGCCTTATGGGCTGAGTTTGAGTGGCACATTGAGTTTGTGGGCTGTGTGTCATTTGGGTTGTGTTGGGGGTAGAGATTGCTTGTGTTTCTGCTTTGGAGGTCCCTGTTGCTTGGGCAGGTTTTTATTGACAGCCTCCGTGAATGTAGGTGTGTGTTTTGTGTTTCTATGCATGTGTGTTTTGGTGGTGTAGGTGTTGAGGGACTATGTGATGAGTATGGTTTGGTGCAATTGTTTACCTTCTCCTCTTGACTGTCTAGTCCAGTCTTGGGTGAAGAGAGCTTTGCTTCCAGTTTGGCTATATAAGTGCATCTCTCACAGGTTGTAGTGTTGGGTGGTAGGAGGAGAGTGTTTTCTGTGTACATGAGGCAAATGCTGCATTGCCCCAAGATGCCCAGATTCATCAGGTAGACAGGAGAAAACACTATGAGCTGACCCTTACACATGCCTGGATAGGTGCTTATTTGTTAAGTACTAGAAACTGTTTTCCTCTAGACAAGTGAGGAAAGTTGAGTGTTGTAGTAGTTTGTAGCTTATTTAGTGCTTACAACGAGTTCTGAACAAGTGCTGAGCTCAAAGAAACAGACTTGAGTGCAGAAACTAAAAAAACTGGCTCATTCTAAGAAACAAAATTAAGCTAGAAGGCTTCCCTCCAACACAGAAAGGCTTGGGTGCTCAGAAACCCACAAACAATCCAGGACACAGCAAATCTGTATCCGGACTAGACTACTCACAGGAAAGGCAGGAAACAAGCATAGAATTTTTTTTAAGTGGAAAGAGGGAAAGGAGGATCAGAAACTAAGTGGATTGGCTTTCTCAAATGTTCTCCCTGTATTAGGTCAAATGAGGTAATAACACTAGACTGGGAGGAGTATCCCAGATCAAATTTACAGTAGGGGTGGGCAACTGCAAAGCCACCAACTATAAGAACAGCATACAAATAGGGATAGAGGGTGGGGAAACAAACTGCAGAAATGTTTCTCACAGAAGAAAAGCAGCAGTGAGCCTTTAAATAAAAGGTTTAAACAGATAAAGGAGCCTCTAGAGAAAGCTTTTAACTGCAAACAAGTTATATGACACTCTACTTGGCAGGAGATCAGAATCAAACAACCCAAACAGATGCTTAATAAAAGTGGACAATTTCCAGTTAATACCGCACACACAGTGAAACGAGCTAGAAAAGTATGCAGTAGACAAAGTGCTATAAATAACTCAAAAAATAAGCAAAAAAACAGGATACCTAATGTTATATATTATAAATCTGAGTTTGCTCAGTGTCCTTCCTTCGATTAGCTCAGTGTGAAATGGCAGAAACACTCACAAACTTAACTTCTTAAGTAACAGAAAATTGAAACCAGAGACAACTTAAAAAAAAAGCTCAAAAGAACCAATGAGGTGCTTACTCTAAGCTGTAGTCCAGGTGACCCCAGTCAGCCAATGACCATAAACAATCCCCTCTCACTGAAATGCCTAATGGCTTTGGCTAAACCAAGATATCCTTGAACATGTGCTCAGACACACAGCCTCCACAAACACTAGGCCCAAACACAAGCCTGAATATGGACAATGCTATGAATACCCACACTATGTAGCTAGAAACAAACTGAAGAAATGTTTCTCACAGCAGAAAAGCAGCAGTGAGCCTTTAAATGAAAGTTTTAAACAGACAAAGGAGCCTCTAGAGAAAGCTTTTAACTGCAAACAAGTTATATGATACTCTCCTTGGCAGGAAATCAGAATAAAAAAACCCAAACAGATGCTTAAAAGTGGACAATTTCCAATTAATACCTCACACACAGTGAAACTAGCTAGAAAAGTATGCAGTAGACAAAGTGCTATAAATAACTCAAAAAATAAGCAAAAAAACAGGATACCTAATGTTATATATTATAAATCTGAGTTTGCTCAGTGTCCTTCCTTTGATTACCTCAATGTAAAATGGCAGAAACACTCACAAACTTAACTTCTTAGGTAACAGAAAGTTGAAACCTGAGACAACTTTAAAAAAAAAGCTTAAAAGAACCAATGAGGTGCTTAATCTAAGCTGTAGCCCAGGTGAACCCAGTCAGCCAATGACCATAAACAATCCCCTTTCACTGAAGTGCCTAATGGCTTTGGCTAAACCAAGATGCCCTTGAACATGTGCTCAGACACACAGCCTCCCCAAACACTAGGCCCAAACACAAGCCTGAATATAGACAATCCTACAAATATCCACACTACTTAGGTAGAAACAAACTGCAGAAATGTTTCTCACAGCAGAAAAGCAACAGTGAGCCTTTAAATGAAAGTTTTACACAGATAAAGGAGCCTCTAGAGAAAGCTTTTAACTGCAAACAAGTTATATGACAGTCTCCTTGGCAAGAGATCAGAATCAAACAACCCAAACAGATGCTTAATAAAAGTGGACAATTTCCAGTTAATACCTCACACACAGTGAAACTAGCTAGAAAAGTATGCAGTCATAATTAGACCACCGTATGTCTGATTACTAATTCATTTATGGGGTGAGGCCTATGTCCCATATGAACAGAAGCAGTCTGTAATAAAATCAAGCACATACATACATACCCCTACTATCTGCCCTCACCTAGAGATAGCGATTTGGGTTAAATAGGATAATAATGGCTAGGATTGTATCAGCTCATGGCAGTTAGCCAAGTAATCTCCTATGACCTGATGAACAGTGCACATTTTGATGTTGTTGTCATACACATGTGCTATGTTAAGGTCTGGATGTACTGTAGCTCTACAACAGTGTGTTCCAGTCTGTGATTTGAGCTATTGTATTGATGCCCACTGCTGCCATTTGGTTGCATGCTCCTACCATAAGAGGAGTAGTAATATGCCTCCTGAGGACTGGAGACATGGAACGATGCTATGTGATAGCTGCAGTATGGCACAGGTGTGCATGTGTATACCTAGCATCTGGAAATGTTATCTGACATACAACAAAATTACATATTAGTAATTTCATGAACACATACTCCCGGGTTTATCAACATGCTGTAATGCTATTATATACACAAACATATGGCATTTTGAGATTCACTTGCAACCTTAGTGCATTCATTGCATGTACTATTATGTTACTATTCACAGGGATTGCACAGGTGTTCCCCAGCAGCATTGTGTGACTGTGAGCATTTGTGTCATTAACTGATCTGCATGAACCAAATCCACCTCAGTTGTAATGAGTCCATATTACACTGAGCTGCAGGCAAAAACAGAAAATAGATATACATCTTTGTCTGCTTAATTCCAACCTTTATTCAGCTCTCTTTCTCTCTCTCTCTCTCTCTCTCTCTCTCTCTAGCATCTTGGACCTTTAGCCTTCCAAGGAAGATAGTAATAAAAATTATCACCATCCTTTATAAATAACATAATTCCTACTCAATTATTTTTTAAAGAAACAGCACTTATACAGATACTCCTCAAATGATTTCTGCATATATTCCATGTGGACTATACATGAAATATCTTAATATCAAATAACTTTTCTTTTTTAAAAAAACAGTGGTTAACATCAATTATTCAGTTAGGTAGGTATTTTAAGAGAATAATAAACCTTAATTCAGTAACATGTTTCTTATTTAGAAAATAGTGCAACAACTAGCAGACTTGCTTTGGCTGCACAAGTCTCTGGGTTTTATCCCTACATCATATAATTGAATTGCTGATGCTGCAGTGCAGCATAAGGGGGATGCTCACACTCTTGAGTGTGTCATCTATTGACTGAGAAGTTAAAATAAGACCCCAGGTGTCCAAAGAAGTCATAATGCAGCTTTTGTCAGACCCATCGCTGAGTATAATGCTTCCTTTGGCATGTACCTGACCAAAAACATGCAGCAGTTGGAAAGCCCACAATGGCTCATTGCCAGTAGAGACCAAGCTATAAGCACATTATCCTACACAGATCACCTTACAGCCTTATCTCTATACTCTGTCTCCTACAGGTTACTGAAAGGTGCTCTGTGCCTGGCATAGTAGGCATCCTCAGATCTAGCATTCATGGACCTTTTGTATATCCCCAAAATGAACAGAATCAGAACCTCAATTCAAGGATTTAAATTTTGCTTGTGATATAAATAAGAAATGTTGGCAGCATAGATTTGTCTCGGACAATCCCCATGCTCTAGAACAGGCTCTCCAACCATGTGAAGCAGATTCATGCCACTAAAACGTCCAGGATTTTGCAGAATGTCCAGATTTTTGCCTCATATTTTTGATAGTCTGTTCCTCATAAGAGAAATCATTGTGGAGTGAAGTTACAAAATAATGTCCCTGTTTGTACCCCCAGTTTGTCAAGCATTATACAGATTGTTTGCATTAAGAGGTTGAGAGGTATGTGCAGAATTATAACTAGGAATCTGGGAATATGTGTAGAAACAGTCAGGTAGTGTTAACAAGCATTCCCTCCACAGGTCTACCAGGTAAGAGAAGTAGAATTTAGCTATAAGACAGTTCAAGTATACACTGTGTACAAACATACCACTGCCCAAACCAAGACCATAGGGTATTGTTATAATACCTGTAGAATAATGATTAGAGCAATAATCATTAAAGTTGTGAGTACTGCAAGATATACAAGTTAATTGATATCTCTCTTTCCCCCACCATATCTGCAACAATAATCTAAACACACAAATCAATGGGTATGTTTTACACCAAACCTACTGTTGGGACATATGTCCTATTGTTCAACAAATATTGAAATGTGTTTCTATTAATGTTCCATGTTGAAATACAGTCGTTGGTGGCCTGTTGCTAACATAGGTTCATAGGTTCATAAGTAGGTACTAGGCTATCGGCCCAAGGGCCTTTGTAAACCTAGCCAACAAGGTTCCCTGGCTTATGCCATCCAAGAAAGTTAGTTTCTTGTGCCACTTTTAATCAGAGACACAGAAGTGATTCCTGGGGTGTATTTCCTATTTCACATTTTTTCTTGAAGAGTGCTAATGAAGAATTTTACTTGACATAGATGGGTAGCCTGTTCCAGAGTATGGGAAGTCTCTGGGACAGGAATCTATCCCTCCAGCATGTCCTGTTTATTGTGGTTACAAGGTTTAGGTCCCTAGAGCATGTAGCTCAGAGGGATTGGGATTTCTTTAGGTGTAGCATGTCCAACAGCTCTGGGTTTGACATAACTTTATATGTTAGGCAGAGATCACCTTGGAGTAGGCAACGTTTAGGGCATTGTTTGATGCCAGTAATCCTCTTTCTGTGGCCTTTCCAGCTGCTGCAGATATATTGTGAGGTACATTTCAAAAGGGGCATTGTATTCTATAATGGGTCTAATGCGTGTCGAGTAGAGGGGAACAATGGCCTCTTTTTTCCTGGATGGGAACCCTTTTATGATGAGGAGTGCCACATAGAAGGACTTCCTGACTACTGTGGCGATGTGACTATCAAAGGAGAGACTACTGTCCACCTGGGTGCCAAGGTCTCTTATCACACATTCGGTGTTAAGTAGATTTCTGCCAATGTGGTAGCTCATGGGTACAGAGTTTTTACCAAAGGGGATGACACTGCACATTTTGGCATTGAGCTTGAGCCTATGGCTCTGTCTCACCAGGCATCTGTCTCACCAAGGCCCTTCTGCAGGATGTCCACATCATTTGGGGACTTGACTATGGTTTCTAGTTTGCAGTCATCTGTGAACTTCATTAGCCAGAAGCCTTCTGTGTTAGCCTGTTTTGCAGAAAAGTAGATACCAAACAGGAGAGATCCCAGGACAGAACCCTGTGGTACTCCACTTGTCACTGCTTTCAGGTCAGATTTGGAGTCTGCAACTTTTACAGTGTGGGTTCTGTCAGTGAGCCAGTTGGCAGCCCATCTTGTGATGTAGGGATTTATACCTAGTTTAGTGAGTTTAGCTATAATTCCAGAATGGGGGATGGTGTCAAAACCCTTGGCGAGGTCAAGATAGGCTGTGTGAACCACTTTACCCTCATCTACAGCTTTGGTGACTGCCTCAAAGAAGTCAATCAGGTTCAGCAGGCATGATCTGCCTTTCACAAACCGGAACTGGGTGGGATCCAGAGTTTGGAGGTTACCAATGTTTTTGATAATGAGTTCCATGATGATATGTTCCATGGCCATGCAGACCAGGCTCATCAGGCTAATAGGTCGATAGTTCCTGGGGTCATTGGTGGCACCCCCTTTGTGGAGTGGGATAGCTGTTGCTGTGCGCCATTCAGTGGGCACAAAGCCTGATGCAAGGCTATTATTGAACATGGCGCTTAAGTGGGGAGTCAGTTCATTCTGAAGTGCATGTAAAATGCAGCCTGGGATGTTGTCCGGGCCCATGGATGCTGTGGTTTTGGCTTTAGAGAGTGCAGCTTTTACCTGCATAGTTGTGATTACAGGGACTCTGCAGTCTTCCTGCATAGATATGGACCCATGTATCAATGTAACCTGCATGCCGTTGTAATGGCCACTGTGGTTCCATATATGCATGTGCTCTGTTTGCTATGCGTCTGTTCCAAATCTGTTGTTTTGGATTAATGGGAATATCTATGCATACTGTTATAACTGATCTTGGACTGTGTTGACTATTACTAACCCACATATGTTATAAAACTGTAACACCATAGCACATTTGGGAAGGCAGGTCCCAGTGGACCCACCTCTCTCACCTCATCTGGCCATGGCACTGGGCCCCAGCAAGTCTGGGACCCACCCAAGGGCCTCCTTGTCCACAGATCCAGTACCACCTTCAGGTGGAACTGCCTCAGGGGATGGGGCTCGTCCCTCCCGGGAGTGAGCACGGACAGGATCCTGTCACCTGTAGCCAAGTCCAGGGTTTGGTGCATAGCGAGCTCCAAAAGAAGTCTGGAGATCTGCTACACCAGCTTGAGGGCCGTGTGATGCAATTAGAGGGTCAGCCTGCCCCTCCTGCTCAGCCCCCAGCAGAGCCACCTTCAGGGCCATGAAGGTGCAGTAGTGACTGCCCATGGGTGGGGACCTCAGTCCCACTGTTTCCATTTGGGGGCTCATGGGCTTCTGATTTCCAAACACCCCTCCCTATCCAAAATATTTACCCCCACATGTGTCATATACCCCTTTATGCTGTCTTGTCTGCCTTGTCTGTCTTCCTACCCAACCTACCTCCCCAAATATACCTACTATCCTTCCCCAACATCCCACTCTCACCTTAAAAAAAGGGCAAGCTGTTCCAAAAAAAAAATCACCCTATTTATAGCTGTCCATTTTGCACATGTGTCCACTGGACACATGTAATATGGTCTAATTGGCTTCACAACACATTATTGTTGCCCTTACCCCTCTCTCAGGGGTTTGAGTGTCCAAATATACCTCTAAATTCAGTATATATGCGCAGCTGTTGCTGTACAAGAAATAGACAGCTATGGACCTTCCCTACACCCATCCTGCACATCCCTAGCTACTTTCGCTATTGTCTTTTTCTCTGCATTCCCCCTTTTTTCACCACTTTCCTATCACCCCATTTTTCTTTTCTTTTAAAGAAATTAAAATGGGGGTAAGTGGGAGTAAGCACTTTTAAGCAGTAGTAAGTCAGATTAAGTCTGCTTGCATGGCGCTAAGCAATGCCTACACATATTAAGCACTTTTAAGTCTAACTGTAAGCATATTTAACCAGAAGTTAGCATTGCTTACCACCACGCAAACCCACGCAAACCCACTTACAACTGCTTAAATGTGCCTTAATCACTCTGTATCCAACAGCCCTTGCTCTGCCCAGCAACAAAGTAATCAGCCCTTGCAAGTCTCGAACCCAGGACCCTGCACCCAATAGGCACAACAAGTTATCACTAAGCCATCTGAGCTGTAGATATATGTGATGTTTTCTCAAACATATCATGCAGCACAGTCATTCATCAGTAGGGAAAATGTATTTACATATGTATAAATACATATATATATATATATATATATATATATATATATATATATATATATATATATATATATATATATATATATATATATATATATATATATATATATATATATATATATATATATATATATATATATATATATATCTATATATATATATATATATATATATATATATATATATATATATGTGTGTGTGTGTGTGTGTGTGTGTGTGTGTGTGTATGTAGGGCATTCGGACATCAGATCCACACTCTGAACCTCCCACTGCAAAACATCTTACCAAAGGCACTGTAAATGGGGATGAAGGGGCCCAAAATAGGGACCTCTTGTAATTATTGCCATTATCCCTTCCTCCATAGCTGCACTGATCTGCTTTGCAACAAAATAGCCAGCCCTTGCAAGTCTTGAACCCAGGACCCTGCACAACATAGCCACAACAAGTTATCACTAAGCCATCTCAGCTGTAAGATGTTGGAATGTTTCTCTAACATATCATACAGAACAGTCAGTCTACCATAGGGAATGTACAATATAGAAGCACTAAACATTCTAATGAAACATGCACACGCACGCACACACACACACACACACACACACAAATATATATATATATATATATATATATATATATATATATATATATATATATATTCATATATAAATATTCATAGATATATATAAAGAGAGTATATATATATATATATATATATATAGAGAGAGAGAGAGAGGGTGCACAGAATATCATACAGCCATTATTTCTACAGTTGCCACCTTTTGAAATGGCCAGTGTCTGATTATTTCCTACAAATGTGAATTATTGCATGAAACATATACCCACACACAATGCAAAGGACATGACACCACACACAGTTTGCATATATATAAATGTTTATTTGTGTACTATTTCAATTGTTTGTGGCATTTCTTATAGCATTTAGGTGTTTGAAATACAGAGCAACTGACTGATTTTCCCCTGCTACTTTAAATTCTAATTGATGGTTTCCCTCTCTTCCTCCACCCCCAAGTGATTGTTCAGGTACAACACACCAAATGTTTTAAAAACCCTGGATGCCATATTTGCTCTAATTGCAGCTGAAAGCCCTCCAGATGTAGCATCTCTAATAAGTGTCCCTGGAGTAGCTGATAGCTTTTTTTAGCTAAGTTCTATCTGGAAGGTAAAGCCCTGCTCCGTTCACTTCACTCACTTTGCTCTGTTCCCACCCCCATTTCCACCCACCCCCATATCATTACCTTAATACCTATCCATACAACACCTCCTCACTTCCTCCCAAACCCCCACCCCTCTACTTCCTGTTCTCATGCTACCTCCCTTCTTTGCTCCTCCCCACACTTGTCTACTATCTACTATCAAAGTCTACTGTACCTTACCCCCACCCCTTTCTCTCATCCTCTGTTCTACATCCCATAAAGTGACATGTCTCTTACAACTCAAACTATACTCTTACCTTCTCTACTCCTTATATTCTATCACCTCTCCTCCTATCACTCACAGTTACCTACTCCCTATTTCCTTCCCTCAAACACCACTCTTAACTCAAGTACTACACCACAACCTTATCTACTTTACCCCACCACTCCCATTCCTAAAATAAAAATATATCCTCCTCCCCATTAAAACAAAAAAAAAACAAAGTCTACTTACTCAAATTAAAACCCCATTACAAACCTCAACTTCTATCTGGTGACATTCATCCTAACCCAGGCCCTACAGACACTACCCTGAACAATAACCCCCCTGTATCTAAACCTGCCAACTCCTCCAACCCACAAAAACAAGTACAATTCTGCTCTATCAATGTCAGGAGCCTTGTAAATAAAGTTCAAGAATTCCATGCTTGGAAAGCTAACTATACTCCTGACATAGTTACCCTAACTGAAACATGGTTAAAACTACACCATCTGGACAGTGAAATCATCCCTCCTGGCTATAATATCCTTTGATTAGATCGACTTCAAAGAAAAGGAGGAGGAGTCTCCATACTCTACTCCAACTGTCTCTCCCAAATCAGTCCCACACTAGACTTACCCTCCTTCTCACCAGCTGAACTCCTACTGACCAACTTCAAACTTAACAGTTTCAACACCATAACTGTCGCAGCAATATATATTCCCCCTGGTGATAATATTAACAAACTTGAGAACATCCTATCTCATCTCTCACATACCATCCAGAATTAAATAATTATACTGGGAGATTTAAATATTGATTGGCTTACAATACAAGCTCCCAACACTACTTCCTGTATAAACCTACATGGGTTTGAGCAGCTAATCACAACCCCAACCTACATTAATAAATCTCACCTACCTAGCTCTTTTCTTGACTGGATATTGGTCTCTTGCCCTCAAAACTATCATAACTCCCAAACCCTTCCAAATGCCCTCAGCGACCACTGCCCTATAACAGTTACCAGACATACTTCCCACCTTACCAAACCTAACAAATTTATTACCACTTGTTCACTTTCTCATTTCTGTCCTAACTCCTTTATTCACTAACTCTCCAAAATTAACTGGTGTTACCGCACCACTCTTCTTTTAGATTAAGCTGTCCACTCCTTCAACACTACATTCCTAAACATTAACTCCCTTGCTCCTCTTTGCACAATTAGAATCAAATCTAATACTGCTCCCTGGCTCACTAAATCTTCCAGAACCCTCTTGAAAGACCGGGATAGGATTTGGAAAATGTGGACTAAAACTAGGACCCCTTCTCTTCTTCAGAAATATAAAGAACTCAGAAATAACAAAAAAATCATCCATTATGACAAAATAAATTTCTATGCTATTCCTCCCTCTACTCTTAAATCAGAACCAAAGCAATTCTGGAGCGCAGTTAAAAGACTCTTCATCCAGGAAACTCTTCCTCTCCTAACCCATGTCCCAGTGCAACACCTGAAGACATAGCCAACATATTTAACAATCATTTTATAAACTCAATAACCTCCATAATAAATTCTCTCCCCCCAGAAACAACACTATCATGCCCACAAACTCTATACCTCTTCCAAACCCTCCTAACTCCTTCTCTCTAAAATCAGTATCAACTAACTATGTAAAGTCATTACTCTCTAAACTTAAACCTTGTTCCCCATCTGTTGACAAGCTACCCTCTTACTTCCTGCAGATTGCCTCTGAACCTCTTGCCTATCCTGTATCCATCTTAATCAACCAATCCATTTCTGAATCCTGTCCCCACTGTATGGAAGAATTTCTTTACTCTACCCATTCACAAAGGGGGCAACTCCTCAGACATATCCAACTTCAGACCGATTGCCATACTCTCTCCACTCTCAACAATCCTAGAGAAATGCATTCACAAACAGGTAATGCATTACCTTCACCAGGAAAACCTTCTCACACCCACACAGCATGGTTTTCGTCCCAAGCATAGTACAACTACTGCACTCATATCATTCAGCAACATAGTTTCCCTAGCTTGTGATAACAATAAGCTTGTCTCATGCCTATTCCTTGACCTTTCTAAAGCCTTTGACACTGTCTTTCACCCACTCCTTCTAGATAAACTCAGTAACTTACATTTCTCTCCCCCTACTATCTCCTGGTTCTCCAGCTATCTCTCTACCCACCAGCAATCAGTTAAATGGCTCTCTGCACTATCCTCCCCTCTCACTGTACAAATGGGAGTCCCCCAATGGTCCATACTTGGACCACTACTCTTTAATATTTTCACCAACTTGCTCTACTCCTCTTGTCCCCAGTCATCTCTTGTGCAATATGCTGATGACTCAACTGTTATAACAATTGCTGACAACCCAACTGCCACTCAACTACCCAGGCATCCTTCCACACCATTGAGACTTGGCTTAGTGATAACAAACTAATACTTAATCCAAAACAAAGAAAAGCTCCTACTCTTCCTCCCTAAAAACATCACCACACTCAAAAGTACATTTACCATCTTATCCTGCAACAACACTATCATCTCAGCTGAATCTAGTACTAAATTGCTAGGTGTTACAACAGATGATCAGCTTAAGTTTGATCTCCATATTAATAACTCGGTAAAAAGAACTCATCAGAAACTTGGACACCTTTTCTGTAGCAAGACATACTTAACTAACACTGCCCGAATAACTCTCTCCCAGGCTTTATTACTCCCAACACTCCTGTACAGCTGCAACATATTCACAAACCTAAATTCTACACTTATTTCCAAGCTTAAAACTGCCTATAATATGATTGCCAGATTTGCAGCTAACCAAACCTACAAGTCACACCACTGCTTAGCACTACAGCAACTAGACTGTTTAGAATTCCCTCAGCTGCTCCATCTATACCAACTACAAATCATCCACTCTATCCTCTATCTACCCTTCTTCTGCCCCAGCTTCTCCACTATCATATCCAAATATTCCCCTGCTAGGATGCTACGCAGCTCAAATCAATAATTATTAGACATCTACAAACCCAAAACCAAAATATGCTGCCTTCTCTATAACTATAACCCAGCTACATCCTGGAACCAACTCCCCTTGGAAATGAATTCCTCCAGCATAGCAAAAGTTTCAAATTAGCAACAAGGAAATACCTAAAAACAAAGTGGTCTTGCCACTATAGTCAACCACCCTGAAACCACCATCCTTTCACATATTTCACCACCTCACTCTTAATGTATCTCCAACACTATTCCCCTGCCTCTTCTGCCTCTTCCCTTCCTCTATCTCCAACCTCTCTTAATTCTTACAGTCTCAAATAACCTACCTGTCTAGTCTGTCTCCTATACTCTACCTCCCCTACATCTCCTACTAGCCATTCTTGCTTTCCTTTCTTGTTTCCAAACTCTTATACAACTAGATCCTACCCACTTTAAATAAGCATCTGCTTAACTATTAACTCATTTTGCTCCAAGCAGCTTAAATAATATTGTAACTAGTCACATTTTCTTCTGCTAATTGTTTAAAACCTTGTTTGTAACAACTCACATACTTGTCTGCCAATTGTTAATAATCTGTATAATTGCATTGCCTGAGGAGCTTTTTTTCCTCTCCAGGTCTCTGCTTGGAAGATCCTATAGCTGATTGTTGCTACTATATTACTAAAATTTAATAAATTGTTTTCTAGTCCTAAGGAGCTTTTCTCCCTGGGTATCTGCTGAAAATGAGCCAAATGCTCAGCCAGACTAACCCGGTTAACAAATGTAAAATAAATAAATAAGTGAATAAATAAATAAAATAAATAATGCCACTCTCAAAAAAATGCATGATACAGTAATTTGCAAAACATAACATACTTTGCTGTCTAGGCTAAAGCCTTCAGGTAGTACAAAGATGTAGTTCAACAGCCTCCAATTACACTCTGTTGTCAGCCGTCTAGGGGGAAAATATAAATTATCACAATGTAAATGTATCAGTTACATAATAATGCTTAACTTAAAATGTCACTATCACACTGGCAAACAGAACTGTGTGCAAGACAGTAAGCTGTAGCCTACCATTGTTCCCATGGTGAAACATATGAAAATGTACAGTCGTATAATTTTATGTTTCTTATTACTGATATCCCTCACATGTTGTAACAGCCTAGTTTAAAAACATTTAACACTCCTCCCCCATATAATGTCTTACAAGGGTATATAACAGTGTTCTCTATACACTGACCTCCAGACTGTACAGGGTCACGCATGTTTTGTCCAGCTGTAGCCATCATATATATGGACCCTACCCCACAACTTGTGTTGGAGTCCACAACATCACTGGAATGATAGCAGGAATGTCAGCACTAAACAATGATAGACCATACCTATCAACCTCTTACTGCATGACATCTGGACAATGCCTGATATATAGGTAGAGGACAGAGGCTGAAACACAGGGCCATACTTGTAATATTGCTGTTATACACTGGGAAAGTTGCTGGTGTAACAGGATTGGTTGCAACATACCCTTACTCAGGAAAATGAAGTCAGAAACACAAATGGATGTTGCCATGTACTGATAGCAATCAACAGAGAGAATGTCACTGATATGTCAGGGACAAGACCTGTTTGGGGAACAGCCAAAACATAACAGACAATTCTTTGGCCATCATGTGGATAGGCCCACAGTTGAGCTATGCAGACAGACTGCATTCCATGCAAAAAACTAGCATGTACACACAAACCCTGTAAAACTAGCAGTATTCAATGCATAAAACAGCAATACTCACACACTGTCCCTAAATCTGGAACCTTATACAAACATATAGTTGGCCTGTGTTCACAAGTCCTGTTGTAAGAGGTATTCCTTCATGCTGTCTGTAACACTGCTGCTCCCACACATGAAGGATGTATTCCATACTGGAAAGGTAAAAGGAGAAAGCCCACATGATGTAGTTATTTTTAGTAGTGGGTTGCTATGACATTGGCTATGGGAAGAACTACACAGCTGCCTGCATGCAATTAGCAAGTGGGGAACAGCAATTGGTGCAGAGGTCATCACCTGAACATGAACATCACCTACAGAAGCCATGCTTCAACCTATTCAAACAAGCTTGATCCTAGTAGTGGGGAGAGAGAGAGAGAGAGGTAAGAAACAAGAAGACATCCTGTACACAGAAGGAACCGGAGGATAAACCAGGTATGTGAAACATGTAAGCATGTACTTGAATGTAGTATGTGGTCTGTAATAATGGGATAGATGATTATGAAAGAGGTATATGTGCCATCAGTACTTACTGTAATGATGTCCTGCTGAAAATAATGCTATGGACATAGCATCTGGCTCTGTCTGAAGTGAGCCATACCTGTCAACTGTGCAGATCTTCACAGAATATCAAGATTTAGCTATCATAGTGTTTGTTCTGTTCCTCCAAACATCTATATTTCTCTGGCAAATAGCTGAAGGTGGAAGTAATGAAGTCATGACAGACAAATGAGTTTCAGACCCCCACCACCTTCAGAATAGTCATGGTAAAGTGAAGAGTATCATACTACAAACTTCATAGGTTTATAATAGGTATATCTGCAATCTGTCCCTATATATCCCCCTAATGTTAGGCTTTGTATACATGTGATGCTCTAAGAGGTGGATAGGTTGGGTCACAGCTGAGCAGCCTGACACACCATGGGAAAGGACAGCTCACATATAGCAACCACTAGAGTGTCTGTCAGTCATGCCTGTGCCACTACTAAGCCAGTTAATGGGATGTTACCCATATCCATATGTTACCTGTGAATATGAGTATTATATATGTTTGTATTGTAAATCTAGGATACCTATATAGGGCATGAGCATAGTAAAGCACTGTTGCAGATGTGTGTGTTAAACTGCATGTGATATATTGAACTGATAATATTCAGCTGTACAGTGTTCTTCTGGACAATGTTCACAGTTGTGACAGGTATCTGTAGTCACTTACACATATATGTGTGTTATGGCAGTTATATTAATACTTTATCAAAACTGACTTCCCTATTTTTTCACCCAGTGATGTGGTCCAATGACCAGAAGTCCTGGTATAACAGGTTGAGGTGTATGATTGAGCTGCAAGACTGTAAATACCAGTGTGCCATAATGGCATAGAACACAAATGTGTACCAGGTATCTCCTGAGCTTGTGTATGTATGCGTATGTTCAGCTGAAAGGCACAGAAGTAATAACATGGGTCACAATCAGTCTGGAAAATAGGATGTGCATGTTGCACATGTGTGTAATATCACTGTAACTGCATATAGCAAAATAAAATGTGTACTGCTACTGATTGTTGCATTGGCATGACACTGATATGGGTACTACAGTAGGCATGCTTATCACGTAGTAATCAGTGAAGTGTACAACTGTGTTATGACTCACTGTCCATGCCTACCACTAACAGCTACATCATCACCCATAAACACTGGATATCAAAGTGTACACACCCCTGTTGGAATGCCAGGTCTGTGTGCACTATGCCAATGAAACCAGAGAAAGTCATGTCAAAATGTTTCTCACCTCAAATGTGACCCATAACCTGTACAATTCTATTGAAAAAAAAAAACAAAGCTGTGTCATGGAAGGTGAGCAACCACTGCCAAGTTAAGATGTCATATGACATTAGAGTACAAACCAAGACAAATGGATGCTGTAATCATCGCAGCAGGTATTTACACAACACATAAGTGTAAGGGTGTGCACACACATTCAAATGGCTTACTGTACTGAGTATTAATTCCCATATGTTTCCACAGGACAGGTTGTTACGTTCCCTATTGAACTGAGCAGGCTATAGGATACATCACAGGTGAGGATTGTGTTGACATGTGCTTTTGTGGGGTCATGTTCCAATTGCACAAGTACCATGCATTGTAACAGGGGTGTATACACTTCATATCCACTGTAGCTATATGGAATCAGCAGTACCTTAGCTGTACAACCATTCTCCACCAACGATAGAGTAATCCCCCTTGGTGCACAGCACCAAGGCACAAAGCACATAATAGATTGCTATAGTGGCTGTACAGGAACACATAGGTGCAGATCACAACTTGGAAGCAATTGAACTTCTATCTGAGCAAGCATGTAGGTGACTAGAAATCGGACATATCCAAACCACCAAGGCCAATTGCAACCATGTCTACACATATGCGCACAGTCTCAGATCCAGCAACACAAGTCAACCTGTACTGGGGGTAAAGCAGACCTCATACACATATGCCATGGATACAGGCAACCTGCATCAGACAGGATAGGTGGGAACAGTGGCACCCTGTCCACAACATTAGTACAGGGGGATATGCACATCACCTACACTCCTGCCTGCATCACTGGTGAGAATGGACATAATGCCGACTGATGGCACCAACAGCAAGTCTCCATGGGCCATGAGAACATCACAGTTTGCCTCCTACATGAACACAAGCATGTGCTCACAGTTCCATCACACACTACAGTCAAGAAAACACATTCCACCATCCGCACACCATCTACATGGAAGATGGCCACTGTCATCCCTCCACACAGAAATGAATGGTGAATAGTGGATATGCCATTAAGTGTCCAACATTGGGGGAACTGGATAGGTCAGGGCCAGGAGTGTAATGCATGATGTCAAAGCCGTGATAGCTTACAGTGTTATGATATATTCTGGGTTATTTGAAAGTAATATCCACTGTGAAGTGCACATGGACAACCATATGAGGTCCTGTGACCTTTTTTCCTGTTTATGTCTTCCAGGTGCAATGTCATGGGAATGTCTGCCTGCATTCACAAAACTGGAAAATGATGCAATTATCCAATACGTCATCATGCATCATGCCATTCTCTTCGGCCACAGAGCCCAGGATCTGCAGGAGAGAACTGCCCTGTGGAACGAGCTTGTCCACAGGGTAATAAATGTTGGCCTGCACAACTGAAATTATGAGCATGTGCGGCATCGATGCACCCATCAACATGCTGCTGCAGTTAGGAGGGACCAGCTAGCCACAGATGGAGGTCATGCCATCCAGCCCCCATTGACACATCCTGAGGAGCTCCTTGCCAGCTTTGGGGCACCCGCCTGCCAGCAAAGCCAGCAGACTGAAGACAGCATTGTGGAAGTGGGTGCCACCCACACAATGGACAAGGAGCGTGCAGGTAAGGCCCCAGGGAACATTACTAGACCACTGTTGCTTATCCATTTTTATCTGTAAAGTATCTACATGCATATGTCAGATAAGATAGTCTGTTGCTGCAGTGTAGTAATGAACAGATGTGCATAATCTCTAGTATTATGGGTTTGTACTGTCAATGTGCTCAAATGCTGCTCCCACCCTATATCAATGCTACAGGTGTGGCTACTGACATTACTTCTGTCTCACAACTATTTAGGTCCCTCTGCTATACAACTGGGGCAGCAGCCTGTAGCTGATGAGTATGGAGTTGTTTTTTTCAGGTTTGCCAATACACCAGCCATATTATGGCCATGCTATTTGCCATGCACACATACCTTCCCATAATGCATGCTATACATGTTCATTTATTGTTGGTGTTAACTGCACTGCATCACAGTGGTCACCATGGTGGCATATCTGAAGAGTATGTAAGAGTCCTGCAGTATACCTAACAACCTGTTAGTGCAAGATGTGTGGACAGAGATGGACATAATGGTGGGACAAATGGCCTACTGTAGGGACATGTCTGACACATTACCCTAATACAGTGGTTATAACAGTGTATACACAACTATTACAATGGCAACTGTTCCTGATATAAACAATGGCAAATCGCAATACCACATTCCACACAGTTTACATCCTGTATGGTCCTAACATGAGCAATGAATGTGTAATATGGAATCCTATGTTAGGACAACAAATATAGGGAATACATAACTTAACAAACACTGGAAACATATGTGTGCACACACTCCAAATAACATATTGTGGAAGCAGCTTGTGATGTACTGACAGCATTCACTCTTCTTGAATACACACCTTCCATCAAGTACAGAGCCTCAATGTCACACCAAGTCATGGTCTGCTGTCCAAGAAGTATGTCTATGACATTTTCCCACTCACCTGCAACAGAGGCAGCTGTGGCTTGCACACATCTTACAAACTATTAAATGGGTCCCATATCTGAAAGGTAGCACTCAGGAGTGGGAAAAGTAGCCTTATCTCACCATTGCATATACCATGGCAAATAGTGCAGACAGTCATGTATGTGTGTATGAAGTATGGGACAACACTGATGGAGAATATAAACAGATGCCCATCCAAAACAGATGATAAAACATGCTGCAAACTGGTCATGGAGGCTGCCCAGAAACATGCAACAACACTGAGGGACTTGCAGGAATGTCTAGCAAATGCTATCTGTGCAGTACCTGTGTCAACAATTAATTGGATTCTGCATAAGTGTGGCCTATGGGTTAACATAATCAGATGGAAGAGTTGTCCTACATGATACATCATCCAGGGCTCTGTACAGGTAGCATAAGCATAACATCGTCTCCCAAAGGCATATGTTGCAGTGTATATTTGTGCCATGAGACTAAGGCTCAAACCTACAGACAGTAGTAATAAAGATACATGTGGTGCACAAGCAACACCTCACCCCACCTCAGGGC
Source organism: Protopterus annectens (assembly GCF_019279795.1). NCBI lineage: Eukaryota > Metazoa > Chordata > Ceratodontiformes > Protopteridae > Protopterus > Protopterus annectens. The sequence continues at coordinate 1,656,200,730 of NC_056725.1, read as the reverse complement.
CACCATCCCCAATATTTAGCTTGCTGGTGCCAGTGTACACCTTTAGGTTTGCTGTTCATTAGCTGGAACTAGGCTGGTACACATGGTGTTTGGAATTTGGAACACTGCAAAATAACACTCATGTGTAGCCCATAGTTGTCAAGCATCTGCAATAAGGCTAAGGATGGGGAGGGGTGTCGGCTTGAAACACAACAGTGAACTAAACATACATCCAAAGCTTGCTAAGAATGTCTGTATCTGAACAAAGTGAAGGTTATGAATTGTGTTAGACATAATTCTGACTCTACAGCAATAGTGAAGCCAATGTGTGACCTCCAGGCGCTGTGCACATGAGCTAACCTTGCAATCTGGCAGAGTTGGGGGACATTTGTAGGGCAGAGTGAACAAATAATGGCAAGTGAAGATGGGCCATGCTATTATACCCCTTCCAGGAATAGTGACTGCTGTAGTTCACTTAACAGGTGCTTCAACAAACCATTGTGTTAAGGGTGTGCACACTTATGCAAACCACATATTGCATGCATCTCATTCAGCATCTGCATGACTAACACATTTGTTTGATACTGCATTGGATTGTACAGGTCATATGTCACATATCAGGTGTGCGTAATGTTAAACAATGCAGTATCATGGCCCGAATGCATATCATAGAAGAGGCTGGCATGTCAACAATGGTGTGTACACTCCTCATATCCACATTAAGCTTTGAAGGTTGTCAGTGTAACCAGATTTTATTGCTCATAAATGTACTGCTGATGATGAGAGCTGCAAATCAAAGGACAGGCATTGCTTAATGACATCAGTCCTCAACATCCCACTTATGTGTCAGACAAACACATAGGGGCTGTGAGCAATAGAGCAAACATAACTGCCACACATATAAACATTCAGCAATGGTGTGTCCACTTGTGAGGTATAGTGCACAGCAATACTGTGTACATGGGTGCAGTGTGTTCCAGGGGAAGGGGCATCACCTACTAAAACAACTCATGCATCACAGAGATGCATAATGTTGGTAACAAATATTGAGTATGGCTCAGTGCATGCTGTTGAGTGCCATATGTCATGCATGTTGACTGTTGGGTAATGAGAGGTCTGTGTAATATCTTTGTGCCACCTCACCTGTAAGTGTGTGTGTGTGTGTGTGTGTGTGTGTGTGTGTGTGTGTGTGTGTGTGTGTGTGTGTGTGTGTGTGTGTGTGTGTGTGTAGAAGTAAACCATAATGTACAAATCTTAATTTACATTTCTTATCTACCACTCACAGGTGGCAAGGTGGGTCAGGGTCCCTCCTGCAGGCAAACTGATGATAGTGTCCATACAGAATCTGGCAATGATGATAGGCATAGTGAGGCATAGGCAGGGTTGTCAGGGGATGAATCTGTGCCATTGGTTGACATCCCACTTTTATCCACCCCATCCCTGCACACAGTCACAATGCCCATGCCTACCCCATCACCAGTGGCCATAGATGAGGGACAGTTGGCAGGTGGTGGCATGGGACAGGAAAGTGTGGTGACTATGGCAAGTGTGTCTGTACACAGAAGCCATAGCCAGATGACTGGTGAGGCACCACACAGGCAGATTTACAGGGGTGCTCATAGGAGGGCTGCTGGCCATCATGCCCCTGGCAGAAGTGCCACAGTAGGTGTGACCAGACGCATGTTTCTGGCCACCATGGAGGCTCAGGCATGTATGGAATGTTACATCAGAGATAGTCTGAGGCTCCAGAGGGCTACACTTTCTGCTGTACATGACAACATCTTTGATCTTGCAGCTGTCCACCGTTATTTTGCAGAGGTCATGGATAGTCAGTTGGGTGAGATGATGGGAATCCTCAACCGTGTGGTGTCTGTGGTAGAGCATGTGGTGGGAGTATGGTGTCGGCCATGTGGACTTAGGTCAGCAATACCAACAGGTGGAGGTCTATGTGGACATGCAACAACTCACAGCTGCTCCCGTAGTGGCAGTACCAGCACTAGCACTGCAGGGGGAAGCTGTCCACACCACAATGCAGCAGGCCATGTGCACATGATCCTGGTCAATCCCAAGAGGGAGGAAGATCCAGTGGACAAGTGTCATCATCAGGGGAGAGTACCATATCTGGGCTTCTGTCCGGTAGTGCCCATGGAATCCCTGGCAGGTACAGTTCCCAAGTCTGTGGCCAGACATGGTGAACTGTACAACCTGCCATGTACGGTCTGTAGCTGTCCAGCAAATTCCTGTATAGGGCAGCCACATGGCAGAAATATGTGCATACATACACACAAACATCACCAACACAGCTAGGGCACCTCCATACCTACACACACCACATCTGCACAGCCCATTTAATAAAAAAAACCCCTAACCCACACACACATGATGTCAACCAAATGGCTCAGCCCAGGCCTCTGGTAAACCCACAACACACCCTGTGCATATGATGATACCTCTGCCACATCCCTGTCATCCATATCATTAATGCAAGGACATGCTAATATGGTTCTGATGCACAGCAATGTAATGCTGTTTAACGTGTTTTCAGCTGGAATGATTAATGCTTACACGTCAGGGTGTATAGCTGTCTGGCCATGATGCATTATAGCTGTTATTAACACTGATTGATTGTGGTCTCCATAATCTATTCTGTTTGTGCTCTAGGTGTCTATGTGTCAGCAGGATGTTGGTCTGCTGTCCTTTCCTAGAAGGGGTGTGGCAATGTGATGACACATTGACTGTGTCATATCCTGAGTAAAGCTGAACACAAGTAACATGTCTGTATAACAGTTACTTCATGTGTCACATGGCTGATAGGTCTGAGAGGTGTATACAGGTGTGTGCATGATGGCTGATGTAAGCAGCTCTTCTACAGTGGACAATGATAAGTGTATTGGGTGGCACACACCAATTGTTTGTGAATAACACACACACAGAGGCTTTGGTATTGATGCAATACACAGAGAATACAATACACAGAGAATACTGTTCACACGGATGTTCTTCATTTTGCAGTGAACTCATTTTGGCCTATGTAATTCCAAGACCAAATTGCCAAAACATCACATCAATAAATAATCAGTCTGCCAGTTTAATGTCATTGACAATGGTACTGGCAAGGTATATGTAGTGCAATCCTGGAGTTGGTAAACATAGGTGTGCTGGTGTGGGTGGCACAGCGCCCCATTTTGGAGGATGTGGGGTGGCGTAGAAACACACATAGTGTGATTAACAACTACTTAATCTGTTAACATAAACTGCACAGTATAACAGCACACTAAGCAGGGGGATATGCACAACAATAACCCCAATGTGGGTGGCTGTGCCCACAACAACCACACCCATGTATATATATATATATATATATATATATATATATATATATCTCTACCAACTACGGTATCACTGTACAGCTGTACAGTGGGGAAGAGGGCCTTTACACATCCATTACTAGTTTTGATTGAATGTATTTCCACAAAATGATTGCTTTGAAATGTTACCTTTTGCCAGTTAGTTCTCAGACAAATGATCACCTGGGACATATATTTTCTGCAAACTGAAGTAGATCCCTTCACATACACATACACTTACATGGCAACACTGAGAGTAGAACCCCAACCTAAGTACCTATTGCTACTAATGTGTTTGGCCTTAATTGCACACACCACAGAGCTTTTAGGGTGAGGTGTGTCCAGAGTTTCCTGTTAAGTGAAGAACATCACCAGGCCTTGTACAGTATGGTAATGGGGGATGTACTGGGTGTTAATGAACAATACATAGTGTGACATACTGTCAGATACACATTGACAAACACATACAATCATAGACACATCTGACAGACCTGTGTTTAGCAGTGCTAACCACCTGTCAGGGAGTCCATTCTGTTACACAGTTTTTGCACACTGCACCTGCATCATTGGGCTGGATAATGTAATCATTTCCTGTATGGCTGATGGTGACAGCGGTCCTCATACAGTGGACCTTGGGACATGTACTGGGGGTACCATGGTGTAAAGACAGTATACCCAGCACCCACACCCCACATTGGATATTGTACTCATTGAAACCCATGATAATGCTCTGAAATACCCACACTCACACATTGACCAGGACTGCAATACAAACCCTTGTCTATCTAATCAGTGTTACTACAGAGATTTGCATTTATTGTACATGCCACAAGGATAGTAAGGTGAGGGGTTGTCATGGCTCTCCTAATGTCAACAACATCACCATCCCTTATATTGTATGGCAAGTTTTATTGTATTTGGAGAATGTGGCCTCAGAATGCTGTCTCCTACAAATATGCACACTCACACACAATTGCGCACACTTGCCAGGACTCAGATGGTAACCCACACTTATCTTCCCATTTGTAGAACAGTGTTATGCTGGTACTGCAAGCTCCAGGTAGCCCATAGGGTGAAGAGTGTAACAAGGTACATTTAATGTCAATTACAGCAGCAGCAGCCATTTCAAAGTATAGCAATGGGCGGTGTAGTGGGTGAGAAGGCCCTCAAAGTATTTTCAACTACAAGTTTACAAACACACAGACACTGCTATTCTCAGTAATGCACGCTGACACATCTGTCAGTACTGAGGTCCATAAGTGCAGGTGTTCCTAGGTGTGTACCAGGCTAATGTCCATGGAGAGAGGGGAAGAGTAGGACGTGTGGGTACACCGGCAGCATGCTAAATGACATTTGTCAGCAGGCCATCTAGCAACTGATGCCACTTGAGTGATCCCCAGGATGACAGTTAAATTCAACATCCAATCATCTGATTTTCTCTTGCAGATGGCCAGTGAAGTGCTCCAATCGACATGTATGCAACATATATGACATAACATGGCCAGTGTCTGTGTTAGAGACCTGTACCCAAGCATGTTCTGTTGACTGTGGTAGTCTGGTTGAGTTATCCATGGCATGTGGTGCATACAGGTTGGGGTTTCCTAGCTGTGGCATTCATAACACAGCTGGGCAGACATGTCAGTGTCAGTCAATCAGAGATTGCCTTTAAGCAGCCAAGATGGATACCTGACATCTACACATCTGTACAAAGAACAGACAGAAATTAGCTAGCCAACATGTTATGCATTAGGATGAATGTTTTGACAGATAGACATCTGACACTGAAAAGTATGCCATTACTACATGACAGCAGCCCTCAATGACATGTCCTAAATACATAATAGTCTACAGTTAATATCAAAATATCAGATCAATATCCAATAGGAGATACTTAATAACATATAGCTCACACACCAAGAACATGATAGTCAGTACTCAGAGTTCAGCTTTGCATGCAGGGGTGTATGGTTCCAGTACTACAATCTGCAATCTACTCTTACTTCGAAAAGCACTGTTAAAAGTAGTAATGTAATGATACAATACATGCAAGTGTGATTGCATATAAAGTGGGATACTACCCATGTATGAAACACATACAGAGAGAAAAGATTGTGGTACTATCTATGCATACTCAGGTGTCCCATACAGTATACTTACACCTCTTGCTACTGTAATGACAACACATAGAAGCATGTTATGTACATGGAATTAAATACACTTATTAAAGATGTCATTGCCCTGCTATTTTATCAGGCTGGAATGTGACCACTGGATAGCAGGTGTAAGCATTGCTTAAATGTAAATGTTAAGTAGATTTGCACACTGGTAAGCAAAGCCTACAATGTGTAAGTGCCTATTCGTTTAACTGTACGTCAGCAATGTTTACCGTCACGCAAACCCGCGTAAAGCTGCTTAAAACTGCCTTAACCACTCTGTATCCAACAGTCCTTGTTCTGCCTAGAAACAAAATAAACAGCCCTTGCAGGTCTTGAAGCCAAGACCCTGTAGACTATAGTCACAGCACTTAACTACTAAGCCATCTGAGCTGTACAAATGTTTGTTGCTTGTTCAAATATATCATTCAATACACGTACTGAATAGTAGTGTACAACCATTTTGACTACTACAATTGTTTACTACTTGTTAGTGAAAATAGTGTTGAATCAGTCATGTTTTTATATCTAAGTATACACATATAAGACAAATATGGTGGGATACATCTGAGAAGGTATATACAGCACTCATGTTTATACATAACAAGGATATGGATATATATATATATATATATATATATATATATATATATATATATATATATATATATATATATATATATATAAAACATATGCCCATAACATGTAGTGGAGTCCAACCTCAGCAGCATAACTCTCAACCTCTTAGTGGAAGGGAGCTCAATGTAAGTATTGCAGTGAAAAATGTAGAATGTTACTACAGTAACAGGGGTTGTGTCAACAGACATGTGTAGGAATGCTCTTTTGAAACTGACATGTATGCCATCATTTACTGACAGACATTATAAAATCATCATAGTGAAGTACCACACACATCACAGTAATGTTCCTGTGGAATACAGCAAAAATATGACCAATAAATGTGGACAGTCTGAAACAATCTGGTCAGTCCAGAGGTATACACAGAACTCCTTAGTGCAAGACGTGTGGACCAAGGTTGACAAGGGGATGTTTACAGTCATCAAAATGGGGATATAACACAAATACTGGAGTAGATAAGCTCACACAGTTGATGCATTCATATCCTCCTGTCTGTCCTAACACATATTAACTGGAGGAGCAGAGGTCTCAAGCCCACATACTTCCCACTAGTTAGTGACATACATCTTCACAGCATCCCACTGCTTTTTCAGAAATACACAACACATACGGTGGCCAAGCAACAGTACATCTGACAAACATCTGGACATAACATTACACTAGGTAAATAAACTGAGCTTCTAGCCATATCACCAAGCACTGTGTAAACTACAGGCAACTGCCACAACACTGACTCAAGCTTCCTTTGGGGAAATACACATATGATTGCAAATATATCAGGCACTACAGGCATGTAACAGCATGGAGTAACAGTCACCTGTGTGAAAGTGCATACCCACAACCAATCTCAACACAGTCACAGTCACATTATGGTAAGCTTAATTAATAGTACAGTATATGGACTGTGTAAACAAAACTATCCTCATATTTGCCACTCACATACTAATTCTACATATACTGGCCCAATTCACAGTGTAGTCTGATGCCTGACTGTGGTATGGGACATGTCTCAGTCTGGCCCTACAAACATATACGCTGATAGGGTACCAAAAACTGGAGCGGCATGCAACGTCAGATAGAACAGGACCAAGAATACTGACATTTACCACAGTCTGTACACAGGCCAGGTAACATATTCATAATACACTGCTACACAATACTGACACTCTGTCAACAATCACCACAAGTACACAGACCTCACTACTGTACAGACTACAACAGAATGTCCAGGTTTTGTCCTCAAATATAAGGCCTACTATACATAACATCTCTGGCAGTCTGATATATTACTGGCTTGTTATCAGGAATGATGTCAGTAAATAATGATATACTGTATATATGGACCTCTTACTGCATGACATATGGACAAAGGGTGACAGACTTGAGGGACAGAGGCAAAAACACAGGGCCAATATTGACGTATTGCTGTGATAAACTGAGAAAATTGCTTGTGTAACAGAGTTTGTTGTGACATATCTCTTCTGAGGGATATGAAGTCAATAACACACATGGATGTCATCATTTACTGACTGCAATCATCAGCTTATGCTACTGCACTTCTAAAGACAGAAAATGTGTGAGTAACACACCACATCTAAGACTCCAAACTCTAGCCATTCTGCAGATAGCCCTACAGGTGAGAGTTTCCTCAAACACATAACACTGTCATGCCAGACTGTAAATCATGCAGAACAGCCATTTTCCACACAACCCTGTTAAACCAACATTACTTCAAATGTAAAACAGCAATACTTACATTCTGTCCACATGTCTGGAACATCCCCCTCCTGTTTGTTGGCCTGTCTTCACAGTGATTGTTGTAAGAGGTATTTCCAACTACCCTCTGTGATGCTGTTTGTCAGACACCCACATGAAGTCCTGCTCACTGTGAAGGAAAAGGGCCAATGCCCAAATGAAGTGCTTAGTTATAGAAGTGTGTTTCCATGCAATTGTCTATAGGAATGATACCACAGCTGTTTCATATGCAATTAGCAAGTGGGGGACTCCAATACGTGCACAGGCCATCTGCTGATCGTGAGCATTATCTACAAAAGTCAAGCTGCTGCCTATGCAAAACAGATGTATTTTTCTACATCTACCAGAGAGGGAGAGAGAGAGAGAGAGAGAGAGAGAGAGATAGAGATAGAGAGAGAGAGACAGAGGCAGAGACAGAGAGAAAGTAAGAAAGGAAGAGAGAAAGAGCCAAGCATGTTTGTGCATGATCCGTGGGTGGAGAGTGGTATCTGGGTATTATAACGGTTGCCTATATTGTTTACTAATCCATACTGTCACATAGTAATTGCACATGGCAGTAGACATTTATGGCTGTGGATTGTCTACAACAACATCTACAGTGTTTAAAAACTGTTGGCCTTATAATGTGGACATTGGGACATATAGGTCCTCAATATAATAATGTTGCAAAACTCACATTGCAATGGATCCTGTCATTGCACAATCACCCCAACACCCACACAGGATACCGATGACACACATGCAGACACACACACACACACACACACACACACACACACACACACACACACACACACACACACACACACACACACACACACACACACACTTATCAGTACTGAATTCCAACCCCCTACCTGGCTATGTATTACTATTACAGTGTTATGCAGTTATCACACGCACCACAGAGCTTATATGTTGAAGAGCTGTCCACAAGTATCTTTGAAGGTGAGTGACATCAGCAGCAGTGCTAAAGGAGGGGTAAGGGAAGTGTAGTAAGTGTAAATGTCCACAAAATCAGGTGTCAACAAAGACACACCCACACTCTCACACAAACACATTATCACAGTTGCCAGGACCAGGATTAGAATTCCTACCTAAGCAGTTTGCTATACTGCAGTATTACGCAGTTATTGCAAGTGCCACAGAGCTTATAGAGCTGAAACATGGCCAAAGGTTTTTTTCAAGGTGACTGACATCAGCAGGTGTGCTAAAGTAGGGCAATGGAGATGTAGTGAGTGTGAATGGCCTCAAAATCATTCATCTTCACAAACACACACACACATACACACACACACTTGCCAGTACTGAGTTCCATAGGTTCATTGCTTCACAGGTGTGTAGTAGGTGAATGAGCCTGAAGGCTCTTCAAGGCTAGACAAAGGGAATACCTTGGCATCAGGACACATGACATTAGTCACCAGTGTGGCTCAGAGGTGTAGGCACTGGACTGGTCCCCAGGAATGGGTATTGTAATCACCATCCACTCATATATGCCTAATGATAGTCTCTTCCTAACCTAGGTTTTCCACGAAGGTTCGACTGCCCATTTACTGCATTTGTGCTTTTAAACCAGGCTCTGCTTTTCTTTGTATCCGTTTCTGTGGGATATTTCCTTTTGGGGGGTGATTATTGTTTGTCCAGATGTGTTATACCTTCTGGCATCCAGTTTGCGGGAAGTCTCTGTGTTTTTTGTCGCTGTTAACCTCATTTCTTTTTATGCGAGCAAATTCAGATCAGTTTTCAAACCTGACCCAGGACTGAGCTCTGTGGGACAAAAGCATGACGGTGTTTGAGTCTCTGTAGGGGAAAGGAGATGGAACTCCAGGTTTGCCCAGTGAGTCTGACCCAGCAACTCTTTTTAACCCATCACCGTGTGTCAGCATGATACCTTTAAGCGAGTGGTGTTATGTGCCGGTGGGGTATTGAGTGACTCAAGTAGGCAGCAGCCCATGGGCTGTTGTATCCTTTACTTTCCTCATTGATGACTGGTGACTGACTGTTTCAGTCAACCAAAGGCTGGGCTTTTGCCCAGATCAAAGTAGGCTGTATGGACTGCCTTTCCTCAGTCTGCCTTTGACCCCTGTCCAAACTGCCCAAGGATCCAGTTCTGCAAACTCTCATGTCTGTTGCAGATAAGAGCATCCAAAGCTCCTGAGCCTTTAAATTTCAGGGTAAGAGGCGCCTTTGTCGAAGATGGGGACCTTTCTGGTCGCGGGTGGCCCTCTAGTGCGTGTAGGCCCAGGGTGAGACTATGATTAACTGTGGTCTAACTGTGGGAACAATTCATGTTGGGTTAAATGGCTGTGGGTTTAATTCCACGTGGAGGATGTATAGATGCCTGTGTTTGCAGTTGCTTTGGGTCAGGATCCTTGGGCGTTAGAATGTTTGAGAGACTGTCTTCTCACTTGGGCTGTGAGGAGATGTTTGGCTTTTTGGTTCGTGAACCTCTCGGCCAGTATGTTGGTGGGGGGGCAATGATCAGTAAATCTTCACATCTCCTGAATGGGTTCATGAGTTCAGGACATGTTTCCCCAGGTTTCTAGCTTTATAACTAAAAGAGTACCTTAATCTTGTTCCTTTGAGTTTTGAGCTAATAGCTATTTTTTCCTTGCTTTGGTCTTTTTAGTGAGCTCAAGAGGCCTTAAGCAGTACTTTTGTCTTTTGAGAGATTTTTTTTTTTTTACTTTGTAGGATCCTCCTTATTGGCTTCCTTTTTTTTATTTTGCCTTTTCTTGCAGCTGGACTGTTTAACCTTTTTAGTACAAGCCTTTTGTCTTCTTCCCTTTGTGAATTCCATGATTTCCTTTGGGTGCTGGTGAGTTGTTTGGGGACTTTGCCTTTGATTCTAAGAGGCTTCAGTTTAGGCTGAGGCGTTTGTAAGAGGCAAGCTGACCACACTCTGGCCACCAGCCTTCCACATCTTGGAGAGTGGAGGACTGTGTTTAGATTTGTTGGCCTGTGTGGGGTGGTTCTTTGGACCTTCACTGAGGAGATGGCTTTTATTACCAGGTTGTCCTGATGAGGGGGTGTCGGGTGGTGTTCTGAGTGGTGATAGCTCTCCATGTTCCGATGTGGGCTGATCATGTATGTTTCCCCTTCTGTGAGCATGGGATCCTGAATGTTTGTTCCATATGATGAGAGTATAATTCCGCCAGAGCTTTAGGCTAGGGTGGGTGAAGCGAGTAGAATTCCAGTTCGATATCTGTAGGGAGAATTGGGGCACTAGTAGTCATGGGTAATTGAAGCATTTATAGCATGATATTTTCAGGATTGAATATTAGGGTTCCAGGTGGTGAGGGGAATGATTTAACAGGCTCAGTGTTGCACTACAGTCCACTGAATGTGCCTAGCCCCTGGATGGTTTTGATGCATCATGCATTTTGCACCTCTGCCACACAGGATCATCCATTGACACTGGATGATATCCCCTGGTGTCCTTTCTGGTCGGTTCTGATACCCGTCCTTGGTTGGATATGGATCCTGACCTGAGATGCAACTTAATGCTCGAAGGTAAACCTGGTCAGGGTTTCTCACAGGCTGGACACATGGTTCTGAGAGCCCGCCTGAGAGAGAGATTCACCTTCATCACGTGCATTGAGGGAATTGTTGAGAAGGGCATTGAGACTTCGAGGTTCGGCATTTTGCAGCATTGGGTCTTAGTTTTTCCTTTTTGTGTTGAGCCCTTTTGTTGTTAGACTATGGTGTGTGAGGAATTTGGGCTGGTGGGGGTTAGGGGTGAGGGGTGGCAGAGCCCTTGGAAACAGCGTGACAGCCAGCACAGGGTGCATCCCAGGCAGACAGCATGCAGCATTGGATCCATGGCTCCAGACCAATATCCCATTGATTGTTGAAGCTGATCATCTTAATTATGTGGTGTGATGTTGTATGATGATGTTCTGGTGATCACTGTACTCAGGTCAGGTCAGGGGTGCCCTTGGCTTCTATAATATAACTTCCTCAATGTCTCTCATATGCAGAGGAAAAGTCCTCATTCTCGGGTGCCTTACAAGCGGTTAATGAGGCTTCAGAGTCGTATTTGTACCTACTGGTGAGACCTGGGTTGAGGCGTTATGTGGCGGATTCCTGGCGCCCGACAGGCAGCTGGGCGGCTTACCTCCTTACTCCAGTCCTTACTCAGTCCTGGTGGGTGTGTCGTGGCCTTGGTCACCCAGCCTCAGTGAATGGAGTGTGCGTGATTTTGGCCTTAAGGGCTGTGACTGTGACACTCTCTTGATTGGAGAGTCTATGTGTTTCAGGTGTGTGTTTCTGCTGTTGTGTAGAAGCTGTGTGGGTAAGGGTGTGTTGGTTTGAGTGGCCTCTGCTGTTTTGTCGGATTTTTTCATTATGTGTTTGGTTGTGTATTTATGATTTATGTTTGTGATGATGGTATTATGTATGACTGGGTCTATAGTGTGTGTGGTAACCTGGTCCCTGGGTCTGAAAGATTGCCTGTCCCTTCTTCCAGTTGCTCAGCCTCCAAGTTTCACGTATGAGTGCATCCTCTCACATTATCTGTTGTTTGTGTGAGGGGAGGAGAGAGTTGTGTCTGTACATGAGGCAATTGTAAATGATTGCTCAATACTCCCTGTTTCACCAGGATTCACACAGCTGACATCAGCAACTGATCCCTCACATACAGGAGCAGACAAAAAAACTTGTGTGTAATTTAAAATAGAGGTTTAGAGGTTTAATTCGTGGGCTTTAACAAGAGTTATGCCCCAGGGCTAGTACTGTGCTGTAAGTCAAGTGCTAGGTTTAAGTGCTAGTTTATAGCTACTCGAGTAGCCTGGAGATGATGCACAGTTATAGGATCTGTTTGTTATAGATACTTTAGTATAAGGATCAGAAGGAAGATAGTATAGTAGGAGAAAGGGAGAATTTTTTGTGAAAAATTTGGCCAGGTGATAGTAAAAACCTGTTAGTTTAAACCTGCCCTAAGCCGCTTTCTAGCTAAATAATTAAATCGTTCCAAGCGACGTGGCCATGTTTTATATCAGGGGGCTGAAAGAAGCTAGGAAATGGCTTACTGGGTTACTATTGTGGGTGGCCAGTGATGTGCACTGCTTTCCATGTATGTGATCTATATTAGATAACATGGACAGTATCTGGGTTGTGCACATGTCCCACATGCATGTTCTTTGATGTGTGGAAGTGTACTTGAGCTCTCTGGAGCATGTTGTGTGGACAGATTGTTATCTTCTGATGTAGCATTCCTGACCTCATTTGGTGAGACCTGGCTATGTAACTGGCGACGTGCTTGCACCTGCATTGACAGCATGATACTGGTATTCAGTGGAGTTAGTGGTGTCTGTCCATACAAGGCATGTGTATAAGGCATGGTGTTCCCTTTGTGGGTTACATTTGCAGACTCTACAGTTGTTGCAGGCATCCAGTGGGGAACATGGCAAAAGGGCCACTGTACACATTTATTTGGCTACTGAGGGGATGGAACGGGATGCCATATCCTTTTACTTGCTGGATAACACACACTCAGTCAGTAGATGTAACACATCAAAGTACTTTCTGATGTCAGTGGCACTGTTGTGGTCAACAGGCATGTAGTCCACTGCAATCACACTGTGGTTACTATCTGTGAGGCAATATGCAGGGAACTACCAATATAGTGGCTGTTGCCTAACCAAGTGTGTTTGTGTATGACACTTGGGTGGAGAGTGTTCTCTGAGTAATAGAATGGTTGCCTATATTGTTCACTAATCCATACTGTCACATGTAGGGCTGTGGATTGTCTACACCAACCTCTCTGGTGTTTGACATATGTTGGCCTTGTAATATGGACATTGTGACATATACTAGGTCCTCAACATAATAATTTAGCAAATCCTGCCCCACAATGGATGCTGTTATTACACAAGCACAGCAACTCCCACACAGGATATTGATGACAGACACACACACTTGCCAGTACTGAGATTCAGACCCCTACCTAGCTAAGTATTGCTACTACAGTGTACTGCATTTATTGCATGCACCACGGAGTTTATAGGATGGATGTTGTCCCAAGGAACTTCTAAGGTAAGGAACATCACCAGTCCTTGTAAATACTAGCATTGGGTGATGTAGTGGGCGAGAGATCCCAAAACAATTTTCACCTTACGCACACATTTACATTTGCCAAGGGTGAGGTTCAAACCTCTATCTAACAATATTTTCGGACCATTATGTTATGCATTTCCACATGCACCTTAGGGTTGGCAACATGTACGTCTAAGGTGGATGACATCTGCAGGACTGCTAAAGTCAGGCACTGAGATGTGTACTGGGTACAAATGGGGCCAAAATCTTTGAGGTACACACATACATATGTACACACACAAAACACTTGCCATGAATGAGATTCAAACCCATACCTATGGCATTACTGCTACTACATTGCTCTGCATTTATGGCATTTGCCATGGAGCTTACATGTTGGAGAGCTGTACCAAGGTATCTTTGAAGGTGAGTAACATCAGCAGCAGTGCTAAAGGAGGGGTAAGGGGAGAGTAGTAAGTGTGAATGTCCATAAAATCAGGTATCATCAAAGACACACACACTCTCTCACACAAACATGCACAGTTTCCATGTCTGGGATTAGAACTCCTATCTAACTAGTATGCTACACTATAGCACTATGCAGTTATCGCAAGCGCCACAGAGCTTAAACGTTGGCAGACTATCCAGAGGTATCTTTGAAGGTGAATAACATCAGCAGCAGTGCTAAAGGAGGGGTAAGGGGAGAGTAGTAAGTGTGAATGTCCATAAAATCAGGTATCATCAAAGACACACACACTCTCTCAGATAAACACATACAGTTTCACAGTCTGAGATTAGAACTCCTACCTAACTAGTATGCTACACTATAGTATTGCACAGTTGTCACAAGCACCACAAAGCTTATATGTTGGAGAGTTGTGACAAGGTATCTTTGAAGGTGACTAACATCAGCAGCAGTGCTAAAGGAGGAGTAAGGGGAGAGTAGTAAGTGTCAATGTCCATAAAATCAGGTATCATCAAAGACACCCACACTCTCTCACACAAACAAACAGTTTTACAGCTGCCATGTCTGGAATTAGAACTCCTACCTAATTAGTATGCTACACTATAGCATTAAGCAGTTTTCGCAAGCACCACCGAGCTTACAGGGAGGGCACTTGGCCAAAGGGTTATTTCAAGCTGACTGACATCAGCAAGCATGTTAAAGTAGGGCAATGGGAGGTGTAGTGAGTATGAATGGCCTCAAAATCATCTCCATGCACACACACACACACACACACACACACACACACACACACACACACACACACACACACACACACACACACACAGAGTTTCACAGTTGACATGTCTGGGATTAGAACTCCTACATAGCTAGTTTTCTACACTACAGCATTACACATGCATCACGAGTGCCACGCAGCTTATATGGCTGAGATTTGGCCAAAGGTTTATTTCAAGGTGAATGACATCAGCAGGAGTGCTAACATGGGCAATGGAAAGTGCAGTGTGTGTGAATGGGCCATAAATCATTCCTCTGGAAACACACACACACACTCAGTCACACACAACTTTACATTTGACAGGAATGGGTATACAAATGTTAGATGAATACTGATTTGTACTGTTGTGTTACATTGTTATCACAAGCACCACAGACACTATAGGGCTGAGGGCTACCAAAAGGAATGTCTACAGTGATTGACATCAGCACTTCATGTGATATCGACCAATTGGATGTGTGGTGGGTGGGACATGCCTCATAATGGAAATCTCTTTGTCACTGTCTATCTCTCTCTTCCCCACATCTCTATGTGTGTATGTTTGACATATTATAGTGTGCTGGCATTGGCTATGTGTGAGTATTCCTATCCAATGTGTGTGCAAAGCATGAATGGTGTACAATGTGATGTGTGTGCACAGACATCTGCGACCAATGGATATGTATAGTCCACTGTGTTGAGCTTCATTTCTCTAAGTGTAGGAGCATGCCCAGTATGATCTTCTATATTGAGTGTGTGAATCCATTCCAGGTAGAGTTGTACTCCAGTCAAAGGTTTGGTGTTCTACACCTACAGCTAGGAACCTGTTTCTGCAGGATATCTGTAGATAGATTGACAATATGGAGTCACATAGGGTGACAGATAGTGGGATACTGTAACTATTGCTGTCTGTGTTGCTTGTGTTACATGGCTGTTGTTAGCAGAGATATTCAGACATATGTACTGTTTTACACTGTGATGTATTATGTCATCAGCTACTAACAGATATACTTATTTGCTAACAGTTATTTCCTGGGAAATACAAGATGAATGAAGTTGTGTCCAGTATTGTGGTCTGCAGCCTACATATTCTTGCACACTCATGCCATTCTGGACGGGTAGCTGCAGACACGTGCTGCTGGGTCTGCGTAAATGGTCCAGTACCTTGGCACTATGGTGGCTGAGGATCCCCTTCTTGTACATATATCAATGTTACAGAACTGCCATATCCTGATTTGGCCATACCTCTCAGCTGTACAGATTCACCCATGTTACCCAGAGGCAGGGCTCTTATATCTGTTCAGTTCCCCTTCACATTGTGGTTTACAAGCAGGCTTGTAGCCACCCATTACTGGGTTTGCAGGCAGGGGTAGTATGGACACACATCAGAATTCCAGACTTCACACACTCTGTTAGAAAAATATGTATTAATGTATATGTTTAGTGCTTATTAGAAGCTAAAAGGGTTAACACATTTTCATTCTATTTTATGTACAGCTTAATTCTGTATGAAATTACAAGATGCTTTTCAAACTGCAGTATGCTTTCTGAAATTGCAAGATGCTCTCTGACCAAGTATTTGCTAGCACAGCAAAATTCATGTTTATGCCTTTTGGAAATTTATTGAGAAGCAGGTGATTATCTGCTAGGTCAGGAAAATAATGAATAGAACAATACTGTTTTCTATAATGTTACTGAACTTGAACAATCAGCTCTGTTCGTGTTATGAGAACATGCACAGCTGCAGAAAAGACAAATACAGTTAAAAAAAGACTGCTTGAAGAAATGAACTGTAATCTGTACTTGCTTTGTGCTCGAATTAGCCATAGTACCTTGAATGGTAACATTGCATAGTGAGAAGTTGTAGCTGACTGGTGGTCATCAAGGCCACATTGTTTTTCCTAGGAAGTTTTTTTTGTAAACTTGATATGCCAGCAGAAAATCATGGACAAATAGCTGCTATGAAATAATATTGAAATAACTTGTGATTTATTACATCAGCTTAGTAGGCAATGCTTTGTAAGAAATGTATAAGAATAGCTTCACTTCCTAATTCTAGTTAGACAAACTCTGTATTAGCATGTTTTTGTCTCCTTGCTGCAAGATTAAAGTGCCTTAACCTGAACCTGCCGTGTGTTGATCTTTTTGAAGTTGTATTTCCTTTGACACACTCCATGACGTCCATGCTTCTACACCCCACAATCCGTTATTCTATCCTCTTCCTAAAATTACAAGAGCGATATCTGAGAAGTATCCCTATAGTTGGCCCTTCATCCCAGTGGTATTTAGGGGTTGGTCCACAGTTCATGCAGTAGGACATGGTAGGCATGTTACTGGGATTTGTCAACATGGCCTTGCATTTGTGTTCTGTTGACTGTGTTAGGTTGTTAGTTGAGACCCCATGAGATACCATACATTGGCACTACGGGTGAGGCACAGGCCTTTGACAGAAGACTGTAGGCCATTTGGTAGTGATGCAGGCCATCTGTAGCAGACCAGTGCATTCTGCCACTCCAACATTCCCAGGCTGCGAGCCAGTGGATTCCCCTGGAGTGACAGGGTAAGTGTGTGAGGTGTTAATGGCAATAGTTCCTGTCCATATTAATCCATTAATCTGTATGCTGGCAGGGTGCTACTTACAGCTAGGGACACACCTGCATGGGACACCTCTTCAGCACTCTGCATTCTGTGGGTATTCCCATACAGAAGTGGGGAGCCATACTGTACTCATTCCCATCAGCAAGGATATGACTAGTGATAAATCTGCGGCTGATGGTTTTGTGAGCTGAGTGCATGTGTGATATGGAAGCTACTTGCAGCTGAATCACAGATATACATGGCACATTCCCCTTATGTTGCCTTGTTTGGGGACATATGCAGTCTCTCATTACTTCATAACTGCGGCTTTTGTGGTCTGCCAGGGATTGGCGAGACTACATCAGTATTCCATACTACACAGACAACTAATGTGCTGCTAACCTGCATGTACAATTCTAAAGTTGTGTGCAGTTGACAGTTACATTTTATGTACTTTGTCTAGGGCACTTCCACCTGTGTACTGTGTGTATGTCTGGGCCCACATTCATGGCATATACATCTTTCAGACGGTGACAGATATTGACATCTGGACAATGAGTATGGATGACTGCTGACATGGGTATTGCTGAGAAGCATTGTGGTTGACACTGCAGTTGTCAGAACATGGCCCTGTCATCCACAGTACTACTTATAGGCTACTGAGACACAACCCTCCATGCCTCATGCTGACCTCTTCCAGACACTATTGAATACACAACAACCTAACACATGGACTCCTGCATATTGTACACATGCAACAAACTATCCTGTAGATTGGGCCAGCTTGGGAAATCTGTGCTCCACTGTTATTACAACTCACACTTACATGTTACTGCATTTCTACATAGGATTGTGGTGGGTGGACACACCTGATGACTTTAAACATTTGCTATGTCTATACTGGTATTTCAGGTACTCTGTTGGCTTCCATTTCATTTTGTATTGTGACCTATCATGCAGACTGGAAGCATATCAGTAGAGTACAGATCTTGGGTTTTATTGGCCTATATTTCAGTTTCAGACATCTTATTCTTCAGAACTAACAAACAACTGCCAGACCTGTTGTAGTCTGTCTGTGTAGGTCTGGAGGGGGGCTGTTAACCATTGCCATCAATTGGATCCCTTAGCCCAGCCTTTCTTTATGGTCATTTACACATCTCCTGCTGGCTGAGGCTGGTGGTGGGTATGTGTGCCTCACTGACATACATGTGTGTATCCTATGAACACACATTTGGGCCACCACATGTACTGCAGTGGGATTTGTTACCTTATCTAGTACTGCCTAGTATGCTGACACCAGTATTTGTTATGGATTTCATGCTACACATATAGGTGTCCAGTATTTGCTGTCATCCCATTCAGCCACCCAATTCCCTTGCATGCTCATGTCCATACCATAGATGCAAATATCAGAACATACTACTCCATTCAACAATTAATAGGAAGAGTGACTTACCTTGTGGCTGTGCCTGTATTGAGGATGGTGCTGGAGGGATGACTATATTGGATGGACATTGTACACTCCTAATCATGGTAAAGCAGAGGTAGTGTCATGTTTGGCATCCCTTTTACTGTATGTGTGAGTCAGAGAGAGGTGTCATTCCCTGGGTCCCTACCTTGTCAGTGTATGTGCTATGCGTTGCCTCTTTGCCAAGGCCTGGGCATACTGGACATACCTCCTTCTGCTTACATGGGCAGGCTCAGCTTGTTCCTCCTCTGAGTCCCTCTATGCTTGTGATAGCCTTGGCAATGGTGGGGGGCTGTGTGGCCTTGCCCCATGCTATTCCTGCTGCAGCTGTTTCCACAGGATCATATTGTGTAGCATGGCACATACTATGAACATTTGTGTACATGTAGCTGGCGAGTACTGCAAGGCTCCACCGGATATGTCCAGGCAGTGGATCCATGACTTGAGCATCCCAAACACACACTCTGTTATGATTCTGGTTTGTACGTTTGCCACATTATGGAGTTCTTGTTCAGGTGTGTGTGCATTTCAGATGGATGTCATCAGCCACGGCTCCAGTGCGTAGCAGCATCCCCCACTAGTTGGCCGTATGGCATGTCCCCACTGGCAAATGACTGGTACAGCTGTGTCATATGCCAAATGTGGGAGTCATGATAGCTTCTAGGGCTGCCAGCACATACATTCAAGATAATGCCCTGGGCATTGCACACGACCTGGCAGTTGATGGACGGGAAGCCCTTCTGGTTTATATAGACCCTACCCCGCTCAACGGGTGGTGCTTTAATGTGTATGTGCGTGCAGTCTATAGCACCCACTACCTCAGGGTATTCAGCTATTTGGTGGAAGAGAAGCATATTGCTGGTCAACACCTCATGGGTGTTGATGAAATATATGTGCTCAATGGCATGTGCTGACATGGCATCCAGGAACTGATGGAGTACCCTGGATGCTGATGCCTATGAGATCCCCGTGATATCCCCAGTTGCCCTTTGGAAAGTACCTGTGGCTATTATTCTTAAGCCTACACATACCTTGGTATCCACTAGGATGGGTTCCCCACTGTTGGTTCTGTGTGTGAGGCCTGGCCGGCACAGCTCAACAATTTGTGTAGAATATCCCTGTCCATCCTATAGTGGTCCACTATCTTCAGCTCATGTAGCCCCTGGTAGGTTACCCTGGGTCTGTACACTCTTCTCCTTCTCCTCTCTGTGGGTTGGTCATCAGCATTCACATTCTCACCACCCTTAGCCTCTTGCACATATTGATGTATGAGAGTGACAGCAGCCCCTAAAATTGTATTAGTTTTGTCAGGTAAAATTTCTCTGTCCGTGTACACCGGTGGTGTAGAGTTTGTGGGAAAAAAACAGACTGGGAGGTATTTGCATAGTTTATAGTAGTGTGCTAGGCTGTTCCATGTGTAATAGGTTGATTCTGATACATTTCACCTGCCAGCTATGCTAGTTCTCCTTGATTGCCTTCCTACTGCTGCTTTCCCTTCCCATTGCCTTCCTGTTTAAGCCCTGAGGCATGGCGCACATAGCCAGTGCTCAGATTTGAACATAGCTGCTGTTTTCTGGGGTTTTTTTGTTTAAAACCTGGTGCACTCACACCTGTTTAGGCAATGTAAGCACTAATAGGCAGCCTCAGACACACCCCCTTCCTTAGCTGTGCTTAGCTAAGGGCAAACACGGGTCACAGAGCTCCAGTAAGTTTACAGCATGCATGACACTCCCCCTTATGAGATCATCTACCTCTTATACTTATACGATGGTGTTGCTGCATCTACACAGTTGAGTGCAAGCTAACACTGAGAGGAAATCTGTGATTCAGTATCAATCCCCTCAATTGCATAAAACAGAATGCTAATTCATAGTTACGACACTCACACTGAGCCTTCCCGCTTAGCAACCACTATTCCCTGGTATCTTTGTCTTATGCATGCTATTGACTATTATGGCAAAATGCTGATTTGGGTTTAAAAGCTTATTTCTAACTTTTTTCCTCATTTTCGGGCTGATCCCGTTTGCCCACTGCTGCCCTATGCTTAAACGGCCAAAATCGGCCAAAAAAAAATGAAAGTTATTTTTTATAATTTTGCAACTATTTCTCATGATAATGGCCATATATTTGGCCATTGGCATGCCTACTACATTGAATACATGCTTTCTTTAGAGCTGTCATGGCTCTGTTTTGTAATTTGCAGAAATGTATTAGGTTAGTAACCGAATACATTTCTGCAGGTTACACTATTCCTGCACAGATGCCTGCCTGCTTCCTGGATCACTAATTCACCTCATTTGCATGATTTCACTGGCAAATTAGGTAATTAGAATATAGCAGTGGTGTCCATGCAGGAATAGTATAGGAGCGCTCGTACATGTCCCTGGAGCTCATTCCTGGATCGCTCGTCAGACATATTGCGTCCAGCAGCTCTTGCACTATTCCTGCACTCCGTGCAGAGTTTGCTGAATCCAGGGGAAAGTTAATTGAATCACTGGGTAGGGTGTTATTTTCTTACTTATTATTTTCTCACTGTTAATAAGATTTTAGAGAACAAGGCAAGCATTTTTGCAAACCCTAATTTCCAGAAACAATGGCAGCATTAAAGAACATGGGTGGCTCTTAGGTAAAAGCAGACCTGTTGCCATAGGCTAGCAAAGGGCTTTTGGCCGTTCATTTGTCAGAGGTATTTCCAATATTAAAAACAAAAACTTTGACATGATTACTGTAACGAAGAATATGAAAAAAAAAAAACAGTTCATGAAATGTGGACTTGAACTGTACATTAGTTAACATAAATGAAACTGCAAAACAATGTAAACTTGCTTATAATTGAAACAGGATGCTTATTTTACACCACTTTATTTAGCTATTTTTTTTCTACAGAAAGTAATGAGAATTCTTCTGAATAATAGCAAGTGAATTTGAAAGAGCTTAAAAATAATTCACTTGTGGCATGTGACAATGGCCACTTAAGCCTTATCTATTCTCTAAAAAATACAATATTCATAGTGTCACACTATAAAAGTAGACAAAGGCTGTAGAACTGATATTCATGCTATGTGTTAATTTACTGATGTCCTTAAGAAAACTTTTAAAACTTTAATTAGAATTAATGTTTGGTGCTGGAATGACATTTAGCCATAACTGTTACTCTAGCTCCTTCTTTTCCTGCAGGTTATCATTCTCCCTTCCTCTTGGGTCTGACTAAATGATATCTATCGCAAAGAATTTGAAATGTTGAAAGCTGGTACCTGTTGCTGAGAGCATTTAATGACAACTTTCTGTGTATTAGCATATTCATGCTAATACACGCTTTGTAACAACCTGTGAGATGGTTTACATATGTTAAAGGCCTTGCATTTGTCACATGTGGCAGTATACATCTCTCTTTAAGAGTTGCGATCAAGATGTGATCAAAGGTATTTTTAAAACCAAAAGTCTAGTCCGTGCACACTGGACCAAATTAAATGGTCCAATGCTGATGTATCTAAAGTGCCTGCAGACTCCACAGGGAATAATGCCATCTTCCTTGTGCATGTCTTGATTCAGGATTCTCATTGTATGTTTGAGGACTGTAAGTGTGATCCACAGAGCAATGAGAATTTAAGTATAATCAAAGAAAAACATTTATTAACTCCAAAATCCCAGTATCTAAGAGTACTTCCTCTTCCCTAAGGTACAGTGGATCTCAGAGTTTATCTATTGCTATTTGATTAGCAGGAAATATGTATTTATCTATTGCTATTTGATTGCCAGGAAAGTCTGACTGGGTAGGAAGTAATTTTCAGTGGAGGCTAAGGGAGAGAAGCTCCAAAGTGTTACAAAACATTTTAAGAACAATAATTTTACAATCTCCAAAAATAATACAAAAACATCTAAAGTTTAAATAATTATACCAAGTTAGACATAATATGAAAACTTTTGTAAAGAACACATACAACTTATATGATGATGTTTTAATATTTAGAGAAATTTTAGTTAGTTTGGAGAAATTAAGGCTAAGTTAGTATAACAGAAACAGGAACTGCAACATGAAGTGAGAGAAAAAAACAGGGTTATAGCATATTTAGATAGCCAGGGGAGGAAATTAAGTGAAGAATGGGGAGTAAGGAGGTATAAGCTATGATGAGGTGCTTATTCATATTTATTTATCCTGGGGCTGAGCAAGAACAGAATCAGATTTTGACTAGAAAGTTTATCATAATGGTTTTAAAGGACTGGAGGGAGACTATTGACCTGATGAATTCAAGTAAGGAGTTCCCAGTCTTAGCAACATGGAATGAGTGCAGACCATGCTCAGCAGATTTGATAGGTTTGTGGACACAGAGGAATTTTTGGTCATTAGATAGTAATGACTGATTGCAAACATAGTTGTGTAGAATGTATCTAGTGCTGGACAAAGAGATGGATGCTGGATAATTTCAAAGGTGGTAAGAAACTGTGTGTATGTTAGTTGATGGAGTAGTTATAACCAGTTTAGGATTTTTAGTGCTACTTTATTGTACCATTGTCAAGTTTTGCCTTTTATGATAACTGGAGGTTAGTAAGGATGGGAATGCTATAAAGTAGTGAGTGGGGGAGGTAAGTAGTGGCAAGTGTGTTTTTTATTTGCTTTAGTGAAATGGATTTTGGCACTGTAAAGCATCCAAAGTTTTTGGAGAGTTTTCTATACAGTTTTGTATATGCAGGTCAGATTTAAAATTATCATTCACTATCATTCCTAATAATTTGCTATGAAAAGTGGCTTCAATAGTTGTATTATTAAGAGAGAAGAATTTAATTTTTGTTTTTTATGAGAAAGGGGTTTTTATTTTTGGTATAGCATGAATTTTGAGTTACAAAGTCATGTTTCACCGGCTGTTAAAGCTTCCTGAGTAGTTTTTTAGAGATGTGTAAGTTTGTCTGAAGTACATATCAGTATAGAGTCATCTACATCAGAGTATATCCCCCGGAATTACTAAACTTCCGTTCATGACTAGCTTAGTCCTGCATGGAAGTGCCCATTTAGGAGCAGGAAGGCAGCGCACCATGCATATTAATAAGGCATGCTGCCCGAGCTCCTAGGCTTACACAGAGCATTTAAGAGTGCAGGGGTCTCAGAATAAACACACCCCTACAATGTAGAACAGCAGAAAGGGGTAAGGAGTGAGTGAGACCACTCATACGTGTCTGCATATCCCCACCAACAGTCCCCCATGTGTACAACAACAACAGTACATATAAATAAAATGAAGAAATCCTTTTATTTTTTTTTTTAAATCCGATTAATGCTAACCATAGGTGAGCGGGTGTGCCCATTGCTTAGTTACGGTTAAAGCAGATTAAAAGGCTGAAGAGGATAATGAAGATATATGCAAATGAAGCAGCATAGCAATAGTGTAGTGGGCAGAGCATTTGCCTTATGAGCAGGCATTCCCGGTTCGAGTTCCACTGCAGCACATTCCATTTTCCATGGCAAAGCACATTATGACCAATATTTTTTTTGCAAAACCCACTAAATAACATATATTTATGAACTGGAGTACTGCAGGAAATGCACATGTGAAGTGTCAATGTCATAATGAATAAGGCACTAGTAAGCAGGTGTAAGCACAAATAAGCAGTAGTAAGCATAGTTAAGCACTAGTAATCAGATTTAAGTGTGTTTGCATGGGGGTAAGCAATGCCTACACTGGCTAAGCAATTCTGAAGCTAACTTTCTGTAAGCAGATGTAACGCTAGGTTAGCAGTGCTTACCATCATGCAAACCCACTTACAAGTGCTCAAAAGTGCCTTAATCACTCTGTATCCAGCGGCCCTTGTTCTGCCCATCAACAAAATAAACAGCCATGTAGGTCTCAAACCCAGGGCCCTATATACCATAGTCCCAATAGTTATCCACCAAGCCTTCACAGAAATACAGAAGAATGCGGTAGTAGTAAACATGTCCTCACCATAGTATAACCAAACTGAACCTGTGAAAGGCATCAGTATACAGTCATATGTGCCATAACTGACTACATAACATAAATATATGAAATGGAGTACAGCAGTAAGCCCAGACGTGAGGTGTAATTGTAATAGAGTGTCAAAGCCCCAATAAAACACAAGGACCCCACAGAGCATACGTACACATCAATCAGGGATACTAGGCATACATATAAGGTGTAATGAATAATAACACAATGCCAAAAAGGCATTATAATGAGGAGGTGTGAGCAATGTGTAGACCAGCAAACTCTTTGTGGCCAGTGGTATACCCCTTTAAACAATGCCAACCTTAGGTAAGCAGGTTTTCCAAAGCTTAGCCTTTTCAAAACTGGCCAGTCATGGAAAAGCGTTGGAAATCATCCCTACTTAAACCCAAGAGGTGGGAATACAACCCATAACTGGTTGTAGCTTCCCCTTGTAGGCACTATGACAGTAAGGGTAGAAGGAGTGCACTTCCAGGCACAGTACTGGTGTATACAGGAGGCTAAAGTTATGGCAGGACTCCTAGTTAAAGACCATGCACAGAGACTGCTGCAGGGCCAGTACCAGGGCTCCCAATATAAGGCGGAGGTCTGGGACTATCTCGCCCGTGACCTCACCAGTGCCACTGGCATATCCTGAACTGGTGAGCAGGTCAGGCACCACTATGCCGACCTGAAGCAGTGGAAAGGGAACCTCTTGGAGGAGTGGCTCCAAGAGGCTAGAGCATCAGAGAATACTCCAGCCGTGTGTAAGTATCACCCCAGTATGTGTGTAATAAGTGCCAGCTCAGGTATATCATGGATAAGTATGGCTACCTATTCCTCTTATGCCCCTCACAGCTGCAACAGAGCGGGCCGCGAACCAGGAGGCCCACATCTGCCACCTGGCGTGGTTGCGATGTGAGGCAGGTCAGTAATACTCATG
This sequence comes from Protopterus annectens, assembly GCF_019279795.1. Taxonomy (NCBI): domain Eukaryota; kingdom Metazoa; phylum Chordata; order Ceratodontiformes; family Protopteridae; genus Protopterus; species Protopterus annectens. The sequence goes on along the minus strand of NC_056725.1, from coordinate 1,656,174,674 downwards.
CTTTTACTGTCATAGGAAATAAAAATAAAAGTAGTAGTAAATGAATTGCTAGTATAAAACCTGTATTGTTCAAGGCAAGTACTGCATACACTAGAGAATATGGCAGGAAGAGTATCATATTGTTTGTATGGCAATAAAAGTGTAATATCCTGACAAAACAGGTCTAACTGCTGGACTGCATGTGTATATTCTGGTATCATATGGTAATGTAGATTTGCAATCATGTAATAGCACTGTAGTATTAAGCACTGTTACCCACACCATGCACCATAAATTGAATGTGTAGGAATGCCTGTATATGACAGGTGTAATCCCCAGTGGCCATTTAGTACAACTGAGAGACACATAGACAGTAAACATGGAAAATGCAGACAACAAAAATTGAATAGCACATGCAACTGAGATGTGAACTGTTATTTTAGCACACACAGCCACGGCTCGAATCCTGCCAGTGGTAGTAGTCTGCATACAGACTCATACCTCACAGCTGTACAGATATGTCCAGAATGTCTATTAAAGTGGCCCATATCTAATGCCTGTCCACCTGTCCCCCTGGGAAATCAGTGGGATGATCCCAGACGTATAGGCAGCAAACAGGAAATACAACTGATTGACACACATCTATGACAACAAACCTGGCACACTAGCAATTCCCCAATACTTTATGTGACTAGGAAGCCGTGTATGTTCCATTTACACCCCAACTTGCTAAGCTGTGGTCAGAGTGTGTACAGTAACAGACTGAGATGCATGTGCATAATAGTAATGTGGAACCTGGTACTGTGTGTGGGAACATTCAAGTAGTGCTAATAAACATTCTTCCCACAGGTCTGTCAGATACCAACACTGTGCCCAGAAATACAAGAATGATATGCAGTTGCTCTGAATAATGAGGTATTACACATCACTGTCACCCACACTGTCCTACAGCATATAACTGTCTAGGAATTATGTATAAGAGTGTTGTTATACAAGGTCAGAATGCATAAGCACAGGGGATTAATAAGACAGAAAGCAGATTAGAGATATATGGCAATATCACTATATTAGACACAACTGTGATCGGCAGTGTTTAAGTTGTAGCAGACACAGCCATGATCTGAATCCTGGGAGTGGAATTCGACTGCATACAGATTCATACCCCACAACTGTACACATGAGGCCAGAATGTCCAGTATGTGTGCCCATATCTGCTGCCTGTCCCCCTGTCCTCCTGGTAAGTCTGTGGGATGATCCAAGAAATATAGCCAGCAAACAGAGTATACAAGTGATTGTCAATCATCATGAGAACACACCTGTCACTGTAGCAACCCCCGAAATTGTTAGGAGAGTAATATTTCAAGTATGTCCTATCTACACTCCCATGTTGTCAAGTTGTGATCAGAGTGTGTACATTAACAAAGTGAGATGTATGTGCATAATACTAATGTGTAATATGGAACTTTGTGTGGTAACAGTCAGGTAGTGCTAACAAACATTGCTCCTACAGGTACGTTGGATACAAACACTGTGCTGAGAAATACAGACCAATATAACCTGCAGTGGTACCATCCACCCTGGTATTGTAGGGGATTGTGAGTGTTGTAGTTTCTCTGAATAATAAAGTATCACTGGTCACTGTCGCTCACACTGTGCTACATAATATAACTGTGTAGGAAAGCATGTATATCTGTGTGTCAGGTCACGAAAGGTGGAAGAGGGCAATATTCTAGATACGTCCAGGCACACCAGCATGTGGTCAACACATGGCAAGTGTCTGTACAGAAAGAGTTGGATAGCATAGTACAAAACATCAACCCGGAATCCGGGAGTATGTGTACAAACAGTCAGTGTTAACAAACATTCCTTCCACAGTTATACCAGGTAAGAGGTGTATACTGCAGGTAAAACTGGTTCATGTGTAATGATGTTGACAGCCATATCAGTGTCCAATATAGGTCTATAGGGTAGTGTAGTAAAACTTGTAAGGTACAGATAACAGCACTGACTAGGAAAGTAATGTGGAGTACAGGAATATAACCATTCATTATTTTTAACAACAACTTAAACTACAATAGTAATTGTGTACTATTTAGTTTTTGAATAATATGAGATTGTTTAAGTTGGTTGATGAACTTTTCACCAAATTCAATTGTGGTTGAACTACGTTTTTTAATTGATGAAGTGTTTTACAAGTTGTGATTCACACATATTTATGTATTTATTCAATGGTTTTCAGGCTTCACATTTATTTCATTTTATTCTTTATGTTATATGGGAATCCGTATTTTAATTTCATGCTTTGGTGTTTAACTCATGAATATCCCTTTAACATTTTAATGAATTAATGACTTAATTAATTAATTATGCATATTATGTGACCCAGGTTTGGTATATAACACTTGAATATTTTGCATTTTCATTGAACTTGAAAAAGCTTGGTATTGTACCGAGCGAAAGTGCTTGTTTTTAAGTGTGGTGGCTTTCCAATAAAGGATTTATTTACTGCTCTGGTTGGCGTTTCGTCCTTGGGTCGTGAAGTGCTCTTTTTTGGTTTTGGTCACATTCTGCTTCTTTGGGAGTACAGGAATATAATACTTGTTAATTGACATCTGTCTCTCCCCCCACCTTATCTCCAACAATAACCAACATTCCCTCCCCAAATGGTATGTACTAACTCTGATACTGTACAGTTGTTTGTTAATATTTTAATGGTTCCCATGCATGTGCTATATTGAATTATTCCAACATTGTTGGCATGATATCATCAATGTACCTGCATGCTGTTCTTATTACCACTGTGGCCCCATATATGCAGTGTTTTGTTTGCTATGCAACTGTTCTGTATCAGGTGTCTGGTTTAATGGGAATATCTATGCATGCTGTTATACCTAACCCTGGAATGTGTTGACTATTATTAACCCATATATGATGTTGAAATCTAAACCCTGTAGCACACTTGGGAAAGCCGGTCCCAGCGGACCCATCTGTCCCACCTCAGCTGGCTGAGGCACCGGGCACCAGCATGTCTGGGGTCCAACCCCACTCCTCCCTGTCCATTGGTCCTATACCACCTTAAGGTGGAACCACCTCAGGGAATGGGGCTCCCCCCCCCTGGGAGTGGGTGTGGATAGGCTCCTGTCACCAGGTTGGGGTCGTGGTGTTTAGAGTGATCAACGAGCAGGTCAGTGATCTTCTATGCCAGCTCGAGGGCCATGTGTCACGATTAGAGAGTCAGCCTGGCTCTGCAGCTCAGCCCCCAGCACAGCCACCTTTGGGGCTGTGAAGGTGCAGTGGTGACTGCCCATGGGTGGGGACCTCAGTCCCACTGTTACCACTAGGGGGCTTGTGGGCTTCCGATATCCCAATACCCCTCCCCATCAAGGTGTTTAACCCCCACATGTGTGATATACAGCCCCTATATGTGTCTTGTGTGTTTTGTCTGTTAACCTACCCAACCTACATCCCCAAATATACCTACAAACCCCTCCCCAACATCCCACTCTCACCTGAAAAAATAAAAAAGGGCAATCTGTTCCCACAAAAAAATCATGCCCCATACATAGCTGTCCATTTTGCACACATGTCCACTGGACACATGTAATCCAGTCTAATTGGCAGCACAACTTATTATTGTTGTTCTCACCCCTTTCCCAGGGGTTTCAGTGTGCAAATCTACCTCCAAATTCAGTGAATATGCACAGCTGTTGCTGTAGACAAAATGGGCAGCTATGGACCTTCCCTACACCCTTCCTGCACATCCCTTTTTCCTCCCCCCTACCTCCTCTCCTTCTTTCTGCCCCTTTTTCACCACTTTCCTGTCAACACTTTTTTCTTTTCTTTTAAAGAAATTAGCATGGGGGTAAACAGGAGTAAGCAGTTTTAAGCAGCAGCAAGCTGGTCTAAGCCTGTTTGCATGGGGGTAAGCACTGCCTCCACAGATTAAGCAATTTATAAGCTAACGTAGTATAAGAAACTGTAACCGGAAGTTTGCAGTGCTTACCTCTGTGCAGACACGCGCAAACTCGCTTACAACTGCTTTAAAGTGCCTTAATCACTCTGTATCCGATGGCCTGTGTTCTGCCCAGAAACAAAATAAACAGCATTTGCAAGGCTCAAGCCAAGGACCCTGCACATCACAGACAAAGTGATTTACCACTAAGCCATGCCCGATATACATAAATCTGATGTTTTCAGAAACATATCATCCAGCCCAGTCATGCAACAGCACAGAGAATGTATACTAGCATCTAGATGTATGTGTGTGTAAATATATTAATATCTAAACAGATACAACATATTTATATATATATATATATATATATATATATATATATATATATGTATATATATATATATATATATATATATATATATATATATATATATATATGTATTATATATATATATATTATATATATATATATATATATATATATATATATATATATATATATATATATATATATATATATATATATTATATATATATATGATATATATATATATATATATATATATATATATATATTTATATATGTGTGTACACACACACATATGTATGAACATATATGCATGCAAATGCCTACATCGACACATATATATGTCTACACCTATATGTCTACATATACACATATATATCAGCAGATATATATCTATGTAGGTATATACGGACATAATTATATATATGTAAGCAGATATATATATATCTATCTATATATATATATATATATATATATATATATATATATATATATATATCTCCATACAGGTATATATGGACATACATGTGTAGATATCAATGGGAGATGAACTAAATCATAAATGTTCACATGCACCATTAATGGGGTTGAGAAGCCCCAAACAATATATGTCATGTACGAATAGGTATACCCACCCCCCACAGACAAACACGTCCACCCGCAATACACTACCAAGTGTTGCAGATCCCATAACCAGGTCCTGACACATCAGGGGCACAAGATGTTAACAGTACTACATCCCACCTGTATGTTATCAGGCTCTTATTGGTAACATATCATGCAGTACAGTCTGGCTCCCATAGGAAATGCAAAATGTGGAAGCTATCAACATCCCTAGGATAAATATACACAGACATATATATATGCAGATACAGATATACACACAATATATATATATATATATATATATATATATATATATATATATATATATATATATATATATATATATATATATATATATATATATATATATATATATATATATATATATATATATATACATGTGACTACACATACACACGCAAAGATATGTACAGTAAGAAACTCATGTAGTAGGCGCACACAATATGGAACAGCCACTATGCCTACAGTTAACACCTTAACAACTGGACACTGGATGAGCCACCCATACAAATGACATATGTTGCCTGCAACATATACCCACAGAGAGGTCATAGGATAAAACACCACACACAGGTCTGCAGAAATGGAATGCCTTTATCTGTGTACTATTACAGATCTATATGCCATGTCACATAGCTGTTCAGACACTGACATCCATATAAACAGAGTAATGCAACTGTGAAACAGTTATACTAATACAGTAGTCTGGAAAGGTCCACAACTGTTGCTGTCCAGGTCAAGCCCTTCAAATTGTACAATAGTAATGACAGACTGGGCCACAAGATACCACACAATCAGCAGTAAGTGATGCATGTGTATAGTCCAGCAGCCCCTATCTACACTCTGTACACAATCAGTAGGTGGTACAGACTTCAGTTGGCCAAATAGTACATAACTGATATATAACATGGCATAACTGACACCATCACAGGCACATTAGCAAACAGAAGAGTCTGTATTGGCAGGAGGCAGAAGTCCTGCAGTAACCCACTTTATGTAAGTAATGTCAAGATAGGTGAAATGTATGGTACTGTACATCCAGAAACCTTATGGCAGCCCAACCCATACCCCCACATTTTGCAACAGCCTAGGTTATGTATGGTGCATCCTCCCCTAGACTCAATACTACAGGGCAATATACCACTGTTACACTGGCCTCTAGAGTGCATATGGGCACACATGTATTGTGTAGGTGAAGCCCACACATATATGGCCCCACCTCCACCCTATGTGTGGTGGATACAACAGCAGTGGACTCCTGGCAGGAATGGCAGTGTGGTATATGTATATGTGCATATGTATCACCATCTGTATATGTGTAGACATAAAATGCTTTGTATATGTATATATCTGGGTGTGTATATGCATATCTATGTACATATACACACCCATCTATATATGCCAATATGTACATGTGTAATTATCTATGTAGATATCTGGATAATCATATGTACATATATATTCACCATATGTCCTGAACATGGGGTGTAGCCCTACCTCAGCCCCTATAGTCCCAAATCCGTAGTGCAAGGAGATGTCTGTATGTATAGCATGTATATTAGTAGACTATTGCTATTGTAATATGGATTGTCTTCACAGTGTGTGGGAGGTCACATCTATTTTTCACATGTGCGCCATTGGCTACTGACAGACACCCTAAGGACATCATAGTACAGTACCGCTGCAAGCATGTAATGCTCCTGTGGACTATAGCAGAGATATTGGCCAATAGATGTGGGCATTCTGACACACTCTGTACAGTCCAGAGGTATACACAGAACCCCTTAGTGCAGAACATGTGGACCAAGCCTGACAATATGGATGTTAACAGCCATGTAGATGGGTATAACACATAATGACTGGTATACGTTCGCCATCATAGGTTATGTATTCACACACCCCTGTCTGTCCTGACACATAATAACTGCTGGTATAGAGGTGCCATGGCAACATACTACCCACTAGATATTGATATACATCTGTAGAGCATCCCACTGCTATGTCTGACATACATGACTGTTAAGGGAGGCATGGCAGCAGTACATCTGGCAAGTATCTGCACATGACATCTCACTGTGTAAGTACACTAAGCTGCTAGGCATGTAACAAAGCACTATGCAGGCTACAGGCAGACTGGCTCAACACTGGCCTACATCTCCTATTGGGGAATGCACACGTACCTGCATATATAGCAGGCTCTACAGACATGTCACAGCACAGGGTAAGATACACCTGTGTGGAAGTGCATAACCACAAGCAATGTGAACACAGCCACAGCCACATATGGTAAGCTAGCATAATATTACACTATATGGACTATCTGTTCAACACCATCCTCATATGTGCCACTCATACACTAACCCTACATATACTTGACTGTTACACAGTGTGGCCTGATGCCTGTCTTTGGTATGGAATATGTGTGTGTATGACCCTACAAACATGTAAGCCAATACGGTGACATACAGTGGAGCAGCATGTAACATCAGATAGGACGGGATGTAGAATGATGACATCTACCACAATCTGTATGCAGCCAAGGTACATATTGACAATACACACACTGTCAACATTCACCATAAGTACACAGACCTCGGTACTGTACAAACAACCACAGAATGTCCAGGTTATGTCATAAAATATAACCCCTGGTGTACATAACATGTGCAGCAGATATCGCACTGGCTTATTACCAGATATAATGACACTAATTATGGTGTACAGCACATATGCACCACTTAATGCAGGACATATGTACAAAGGTTGACAGAGTTGTGGCTGGAAGCACATACACAGGGCCAATATTGACATGTTGCTGTGATAACATCTTACATTTACTGTTGTAACAGGGTTTGTCGCATCATATATCCTATGAGGGATATGAAGTCAGTACTGTCCCGGCTTTCAACATCTTCAGACTGCAATCCTCACACTACCTTCTGCAGTTCACAGATGCATGCTCTGTCGGTAACACATGAAGCCAAAGGCACCACACACTGCCCAGTCTGCAGATGACCCTACAGATGAGGAGTCCTCATAAAAATAGAACTGACATGACAGGTATTAATACATGTAGGACAGCCATATCCGCACACACCCTGTTAAACAAACATTACTCCGAATGCAGTATAGCAGCACTTACACTCCGTAGTCAGGTCAGGCACATCCCTCTCCTGTGTGTTGGCCTGTTTTCACAGTGTATGTTGTCAGAAATTCACAATACATCTGAGATACTGTTTGCCAAACAACAGGTCAAGTTCCTGCTCACAGTGAATGGAAAGGCCCAACACCAACATGGTGCTCCTAGGTATTGGAGTGTGTTTCCATGCAACTGGCTATGGGAATGTTACCATAGCTGTTCCACATTCAATCAGCTAGGGGAGGGCTACAATTCATGCAGAGGCCATCAGCTGATCATGAGCATCACTTAAAATGCACATGCTGCTGCCTAAGCAAAGCAGGTGTAGGTCTCTACATCTACCACTGAGGGAGTGAGAGAGGCAGACAGAGGCAATGAAGAGTCTGGGAAGGGTGGGAGAGTAAAACTTAAGCAAATTTGTATCACACACCTACCAGCACAGTGTATCAAACCCCTGATGACTATGTAGTGCTATCACAGTCCTATGCAGTTATGTGATGCAGCACATGGGTTACCTGCTGTGGAGTCCTCAGAACATATATGTGATGGTGAGTTACATCTGCAACATGGATATGGTAGCTATACTGTAGGTGAAGTACACGTGCCTGTCCGCATGAACAGGTGCCAGCGTCAACACAGACACACTCTCACAGTGATGCACACACACTGACACACTTTGCAGGGCCAGGGATACAGTTTGTCACTAGTGATATTGTCACAACACATTACTGTGCAGGTATCACATGCACCACATGGGTTCTAAGGAGGTTATATGGGCAAAAGGTATGGGGAGGTGTCTGACATCAGACAGCATGCTTCAGTATGCTACTGGGGGTTGCAGTGAGTGTGGATGTGATCATATGCATCATACACCACACACACAAACACACAGGGTGCCAGTACAGACATGCATGGGTGCATTTCTGCACAGGCATGTGGTGATCGACTATGCCAGATGGCTATACAAGGCTAGGTGATGGGTATACTTTGGCATCAGGCCACATGACAATGGTCTGCATTGTGGCTCAGGGTTGTGGTTTCTGCACTTGCCCACACAGGTGGGTATTGTATCCACCAACCAGTCACCTGAGTGACTATTGTGCGTGGCCAATGCTGCGAATCGCTTGCCATGTATGTGTTCCTTAGTCCATAACATGGACAGTGTCTGGGATGTGCACACCTCCCACATGCATATACAGTGACATGTGAAACTGTACCTGGGGTGTCGGGACCATGTTGTGCACATAAGTTATTATCAGATGTGCCCCAGTCTTGGCCACCTGTGGCAGGAACTGGTAATGGAGAGCAGGTTAACCCTGCACCGACATTGACAGCATGCTAACGGCATTCCCTGGTGTCAGTGGCATCTGTCTATACAGGGCACGTTTCAGGAATGGTATGTCCTTTGTGGGTCACATGTGATGGCACCACAGGTGTTGCAGGTTTCCAGTGAGGAACATGATGAAGGTGCACTGTCTGCATGTATGTGCCTATTGGACCGATGGATATGGTACCATGCCCTCTGAGGGCCACTGCAGTCAATCCATAGTTACTATCGGTCACCAATATGCAGTGTACTACACACATATTGGCTGTTGCCTCGGCATATGTGTGTGTGTGTGTGTGTGTGTGTGTGTGTGTGTGTGTGTGTGTGTGTGTGTGTGTGTGTGTATGAGACATGGGTTGACAGTGTGTTCTGGGTGATACTGGGGTTGCTAACTGTGATTGCCTGGCCTTGATGTCACATGTACGGGTATGGATTTGCACTCCAGCCTCTCGGCTATTTCACATCTGTTATCCCTGTACAGTGGACATTGTGATCTAGGGCCACCATATAAGAAATCTGCAAAACCTGCTTCACATTGGACCCAGGTGTCACACACTCACACCCACCTCCACACAGGATATGAGTTACAAACAAACAAACACACACACCTGTCATGTCTGGGAGTAGAACCCCTACCTAACTAGCTTATTACACTACAGCACTATGCAGTTATAGTACACGCCAGGGAGATTACTGGAGAACTCCTTCCATAAAGGTGTATTTCACAATGAATGACATCAGCATGATTGCAAAAGTAGGCCATTTGACATGTACTGAGTGTGACTAGCCTAAAATGCATTGCTCCCTACACAGTGATTGAAATACACACAAAACATCCACAATCAACATGTGTGGGTATAGAACCCTTAACAGAGGTCTATATCACACTACAGCATGGAGCTGCTATAGGACACACTACAGGGATTATTGAAGAGCTCCTTCACCAAAGGTGTATTTCACAATGAATGACATCAGCAGGATTGACAAAGTAGGCCATTTGACATGTACTGAGTGTGAACAGGCTAAAATGCATTGCTCCCTACACAGAGATTGAAACACACACAAAACATCTACAAATGACATGTGTGGGTATAGAACTCTTAATAGAGATCTATATTACACTACAGCAGTACGCAGTTATGGCACGCACTACAGAGATAACTGGGATACAACCTTCCCAGAGGTGTATTTCTAGGTGGATGACATCAGCAGCCTTGCCAAAGTAGAGCATACAGATTGTATGGAGTGTGACTACCCTAAAATGCATTGCTCTCTACACAGACAGAGTCAGACAGACCCACACACACTTGCCAAGTCTGGGATTAGAACACCTACCTAACTAATTTGTCATACTACAGCAGTACACAACTATTGGATGTGCTATGGAGATTGCTGGGCTAAAACCTCCCCAGAGGTGTATTTCTAGGTGGATGACATCAGCAGCCTTACCAAAGTAGAGTATTTAAATTGTAGGGAGTGTGCCTACCTTAAAAATCATTGCTTTCTATACAGATAGGAACAGACTGACACACACAGTTGCCAAGGCTGGGGTTAGAATTCCTACCTAACTACTTTATCACACTACAGCAGTACACAGTTACGGCACATGCTATGGAGATTACTGGGATACAACCTTCCCAGAGATGTATTTCTAGGTGGATGACATCAGTAGCATTATCAAAGTAGAGCATTTCAATTATAGGGAGTGAGACTACCCTAAAAAACATTGTTGTCTACACAGACAGACACACACGCAGTTGCCAAGGCTGGGGTTAGAATTCCTACCTAACTAGTTTACCACACTGCATCAGGATGCAGTTATGGGATGCGCCACAGAGATTACTGGGCTAAAACTCTCCCAAAAGTGTATTTCACAGTGGATGACCTCAACATGCTTGTCATAGTGCTGCTATGGGGAGGGCAGTGTGTGTACAAGGGCCATAACCCATTCATCTAGAGGTTGACATGCCACATGCGGGCACAACCTGGGCCATATTTCACAGGTACGTGTATACAGCTGCTAGATGACTACTTCCTTGAACAGTCATGTTGCACAGCTGGCACGTGCACCACATACTCTGTAATGCTGTCAGATGGCTAGAATCTGCAGTGAGTAACATCTGACCCTCATGCGGTTGTGGTCCTTTGGCTGTGTGCTGGGAGGGACAGGCCTGGATGGCTCCTTGTCACAGTCACCCTCTTCCACACATCTATGTATGTCTACCTTTGGCTTATTATAGTGTGTTGTCCTTACATATATGCCTGTATTCCTATCCACTGTGTGTGCAAAACATGGGTGGTGCATAATGAGGAGTGTCTGCGCTAACATCTGTGGCTGCCAGATATGTCTGGTCCACTGGTGTTTGCATACATGGCCTTCATGTGTTTACGTGTGTGAGAATGCCCAGTATGACCTTTCAGTATGTTGTTGACTGACATTGCCTTCATTTCTCTAAGTGTGTGGACATGCTCAGTATGGCCATCCGTATTGAATGTGTAGATCAAGTCCAGGTCATTTGTACTGCAGTGCTGACCTTTATGTTGTACACTTACAGGTAACATGCTATCTCTGCAGGGTATCTGTCGATCATTTGGCATTGATTGTTACTACATTTCTGCATTGGATGGGAGGGCACACCTGACTATTTCTACATTCCTACACAGGATTGGGGGGCACACCTGACTGCTACTACAATTCTATGTAGGATGGGGGGTAAACCTGACTATTTCTATGTTTCTACACAGGATTGGGGGGGCACACCTGACTGTGACTACATTTCTACATACGATGGGGGGGCACACCTGACACGTGTACACATTTTCTAGGACTGTACTGGTATGCCGGGTACTACATTTCAGTCTGTAGTCTTACCTATTGTGCTGACTAGAGACATACTAGTGTACTACAGATCTTATCTTTTAATTACATACATATTAGTTTCTGACTTCCTACCCTTCAGAACTGACATACCACTGCCTGACCTGCTGTAGTGTGTCTGTGTAGGCCTGGGAGGGAGGTTACCCATAGGCCTCATTCAGAGGCCATAGCACAGCCTTTGTTTGTGTTTGTCTACACCTGTCCTGCTGGCTGTAACTATTGTTGGGTATGTGAACCCCTCTGACTGGCATGTGTGAGTCACTTACCTTGTGGGTGTCCCAGTATTGAGGATGGTGCTGCAGGGCTGCCTATGTCAGATGCACATAGTACACTCCCTACACTTGGTTAAGCACAGGTAGTGTAATGCTTGGCATCCCTTTTACTGTATGTCAGAGTCAGAGAAAGGTGTTATTTCCTGAGTCCCTCCTGTGTCAGTGTATGTGCTATGCTTTGCCTCTTTGCCAAGGCCAGGGCATACTGGGCATACCTCCTTCTGCCTGTTGTTCCTCCTCTGAGTAACTCTGTGCCTGTGCAGGCCTTGGCAATGGTGGGGGGCTGTGTGGCCCTGCCCCATGCTGTTCCTGCTGCAGCTGTTTCCACAAGATTATATTGTGTAGCATGACACATACAAGGACAATTTGGGTACATGTAGCTGGTGAGTACTGCAAGGCTTCACTGGATGTGTCCAGGCACCAGAACCGTGACTTGAGCATTCCAAACACACACTCTACTATAATTCTGATCTGTGCATGTGCCTCATTGTGGAGTTCTTGTTCGGGTGTGTGTGCATTTCTGATGGGTGTCATCAGCCAAGGCTCCAGTGCATATCCAGCATCCCCCACTAGGTGACCGTCAGGGATGTCCCCATTGGCAAGTCTCTGGTACAGCTGTGTCAGATGCCAGATGTGGGAATCGTGATAGCTTTTAGGGCAGCCAGCACATACATTCATTATTATGCCCTGGGCATCGCAGATGACCTGGCAGTTGATGGAGTGGAAGCCCTTGCAGTTGATGTAGACCCTCCCTGCTCACTGGATGGTGCTTTAATGCATATGTGTATGCAGTCTATAGCACCCACTACCTCAGGGTATTCTGCTATTTGGTGGAACAGTTGCATATTGCTGGCCAATGCCTCACGGATGTTGGGGAAATATAAGTGCTCACCGACATGTGCTGACATGGCATCCAAGAACTGGTGGAGTACCCTGGATGCTGATGCCTGTGAAATCCCCATCATATCCCCAGTTGGCCTTTGGAAGTTACCTGTGGCTAGTATTTGTAGGCCTACACATACCTTGGTATCCACTGGGATGGGTTTCCCTCTGTTAGTTCGGTGTGTCAGGTGTGGCCGACACAGCTCAACAATTTGCTGTAGGAGGTCCCTGTCCACCCTATAGCACTCCACTATCTCCAGCTCATGTAGCACCTGGTAGGTTACTCTGGGTCTGTACACTCTTCTTCGTCTCCTCACTGTGAGTTGGTCGGCAGCATTCACATTCTCACCACCCTCAGCCTCCTCCACATGTTGTTGTATGATAGCTATTGCAGCTCTATAATTTTGCTGTTGTGAATGTTAAAAGTTCCCCCCTTGTTTACTCTGGTGGTGTAGAGTGTGGGAAATTCCAGAGGGGAAGGTGTTTGCATAGTTTATAGTAGTGTTCTGGGCTGGGCTGGGCTGGGCTGGTCTGCTGCCTGAGTAATTGGCTGATTCTGATACATTTCACCTGCCAGCTAAGCTAGTTCTCTTTGATTACTTTCCTACTGCTGTTTTCCCTTCCCATTGCCTTCCTGTTTAAGCACATGTGCATGCTGCGCACAAATGTGCACACTGCTGCTATTTCCTGGTTTAACTTCTTTTTTCTTCCTGTAAAACCCAGTGTGTGGTGTGTACACCCACTTAGGCTTTGTAAAGAGTGCTAGGCAGGTTTAGACACACCTCCTAGCTTAGGTGTGCTAAGCTAGAAGCACACCTGAGCCACAGGGCTCCAATCCATTTACAGTATGCCTGGCACACACACCCATGATGTTACCTAACTCTTAGACTTCCACCAAGCTATTCCTACTCTTACACTGTTGGGACCTGGCTCACATGCTGGGGAAAACTGGGATTCACTATTCTTCCCCTCATTTGCATAGGATTGCTTGCTAATGCATAGTTACATGTCTCACACTGAGCCTCCTCCCTTAGCAACCACTACTCACTGGCCATGTTGTCTTCTGCCTGCCATTGACTTGCATGGCAGAATACTGATTTTAGTTAGAATGCTTAATTTAGGTTAATTTTGTTATATTCCCCCCGATCCCATTTGCACACCGCTGCCCTACATTTAAACAGCTGAGATTGGCTAAAAAAAAATAAAAGTTGATTTCTGTATTTTTTCTTATGTTTGCAATGCCAATGGCCTTATACTTGGGCATTGGCATGCTTACTACATGATATGCAGTCTTTATTTGGAGCTGTCACAGCTCCGTTTTGGATTTTACATAAATGTACTCGGTTACTAACCGACTACATTTCTGCAGATAGCACTAGTCCTGCATGGACTGTTGCAAGCTTCCTGGATTGCAATATCCCCTCATTTGCATAGATTTCTCCTGTAAATGCATACCAGGGTTTAGAACATGCAGGATTAGTGCAGGAGCGCTCGTGCATGCCCCTGCAGGCTGTTCCTGTATCTCACAGCAGACATATTGCCTGCTTGAGCTCCTGCACCGAGCTTTCAAGAATTCGGGGTTGTGTATATATATATATATATATATATATATATATATATATATATATATATATATATATATATATGTCAAAGAACCACAAAGAAGAAGAATTAAATAATTAACAAACTTCTAGGACCTGAAAGAAGAGAACTAAGCGAAACAGGTGAGCACTTAAGAACTTCATGAGAAAAAACAAGGAATGAAATAAAGTCTTGTTCTACCTCTCTTTGAAAATAACATCAGACAATAATCATCAAAAAGCAATGTAGCAGAATAAAACAATACAGTCACCAATGATAAACAGATGTTTAATGTAGGAGGTGGATTTCACCTGAACCATCACAAAGCACATTTAATATTCAAGTTTTAATTCATGCCTGGGGAAGCTTCAGAATTCAGAAGCAGCTGCTATTTTAGTTCTCACTCTTCTAAAAAGAGTTTCACTGTCAGCTAAAAAGGAATCAAGTTGTTCCAGTATAATAAACTTAAAAGTTTGAAACTCATTACAGAGTGAACTGTGTTTACATAGTGCATTCCTTTGATCATTATGTCTGATTGCTGTTAAATGCCCTTTTATACAGTCTGATAGTTTTCTGCATGTATTACAAACATAAAAGTACTCACGTGTCACAAATACCAGCATAAAAAACATTATTACTTTGGCAGTGATGTCTGAGAAAAAGCACATTAACATTACAATGCTTGAAAAAATATTCTGTTCCTGTTCGAATGTGTTTTAAAGTGACACACCCACCACAAGCGAACATACCTGTGGGCTTGTTTCTATTTTCAGTGTCTTTAATCAAAAATGGTTTATCATTCTTTTCAAAAGAGCTGTGAAGATTTCTGTTACCCAGAGCCGAAGCAAGTTCTCTGCAGCTAGTAACAATGTCCCAGTTTTTGGAAATAACATTTCTAATAGGAAACATGTCTAACTAATTGGCAGTGGAAAGCTAAGTGTACAGTCCCTTAATTTTTTCGGTTCAAAGCCAAATCTAAGGATAGGTCTGAATCTGGTAGTACGTGTTAAACAAATATCAGCAGAAATGTTCTCCGCGAGCTGTCTTGGATAGTTTCTGTTACAAATAACTCCTTAAGAAAATTGCACTCTTGCAGGAAAACATTATTGTTACTTACTAAGTGAGACAGACTAATAAATGGCCCCCAATAATGTTCCTTTTCTTAAAATGTGGGTGCTGACTAGTGAAGTCTAAAAAATTATTTCTGTAAGTTTTCTTAACACATTCGATTCCAATGAGTCAGCAACCAGAATGATCTCCATGTCCAGGAATGGACAGTAGAACCATACCCTGAAATAAAAAACTAAGAAAATCAATGCTGTCAGACAGAGTCTGAATAAATGAATGCAGTTCACTTCTGGACGCCTGTCAAATAAAAAAGATATCATCAATATAACCATGATACATTCTAGTTTTTTCAAACCAAGGCAAATGAACCGAAGTGTGCATTTCCCACGCACTCAGAACTAAGTTAGCATATGCAGGGGCCATTTCTGACCCCATGGCAACTCCTCTTATCTGCTGATAGGCTTTCCCATTAAAGTGGAAGGAACTGTTACACAGGATCATGGACACAAGTTTACAAATAGTATCTATTTTAGAAGTGCGAGAATTGAAATGGAAGCTGCTTCTGAATGCTGAAGCTTGCCCAGGCAATAATATAAACTTGAATATAATAGTACAGGTGAAATCCACCTACTATATTATGCATCTGTTTATCATTGGTGACTGTATTGTTTTATTTTGCTACAGTGCTTATACATGATGCTTATTGGCTGTTGTTGTTTTTAAAGAGAGACAAAGCAAGGCTTTATTTTATTCCTTGTTTTTACTGATGAAGTTCTTATATCTATTAAAAAACGAAAGTGCTCATCACTTGTTTGGCTCAGGTCTTTTCTTCCAGGTCCTAGAAGTTTGTTAGTCATATATTTATGCATATATATATATATATATATATATATATATATATATATATATATATATATATATATATATATATATATATATATATATGTACCAGATGTGTGGAGAAAGAAACACCCCACATTGGGGGTGAAGGATATTGGCTAGCTCCCTGAAAAAATTCATTTCTAGGTGTAATAGTTTTAGTGTTATATTCTGAGGGTTATAGTTATTTATTTATTTATTTATTTTTGGAGTTTCTGGACTCACATTGAAGAGTCTCGACATTATAAGATGGCACCCTTAATTACAACATGCTTCTTCATGGTCTTGCATGGATTTCAAGTTTGCTACTTTTTTATAATTAAAATAGTTTAACTTTGTAAATTACAAATGCCATTTTTTAAATTTCTTTAACAAAACTTATGAAGTTATTACTATCTAAGCTATATGTCAATAAACAAAAAACAAAACATTATTCCAATATGCTTCTATGCTCCCTGACTGATTTTGTCTGATTTATCAGTATCTGTTTCTGATAAAATGAGCCTGCAGCTGGACTGTTTACCTGTTAGCACCAAAAGCAGCTCCTTTTCATTTTATGTCATAATGCCTTTGAAAAGAAAAGCTATTTTTATTTTAACACATTTACTTTCTGCATGCCATTTTTTTGTCTTTTGATATTAATGTTTTGAAAACCTTCGGGTGGTATCCATAGTTGTACGTCAATCAGTGCTGTTTCTGTCTGTGTAAACACAGAGAAAGTGTGATTCATAGACGCCATTTACTCTAGAACTCAATGGCCATGAATAAACAAATGAACTAATAATAAGATGGAAATGAGAAATTATGTAAATCTTCATATGCCATTAAGCCCTTCTCCCATTTGTTTGTGATTCATAGACATATTTTGATGCAGATTTGTTATAAAAGGCAGAATTGCAGATTTTCTATTTACTTTGCAATTGAGATGATGCTTTCTCTTGCTACTAACTTTTCAATTTTCTAGTATAAGTTGCTCATCTTGGCTAAGTGAAATCTGCATGTGCCCATTGAAACTTACTAGCAAAGAAGGCAGAGATATAAACAGTGAATTACTCATTTTATTTTTGGAAGGCAGGCAATCCTTGATAAGATCAGAGTGGACAGAGATATTTTAAATGTCTTTTTGAGCATGCATGTTCTCCAAATGGTTACCGGGGGAATGTGTGGTCTACTTATCATTAGGGTTACTAAGATATGCATCTCCATCATTTTACTTGCCACAGTGACCTTCTTGAGACAGACTGGGGACTCTTTGGGTATTTCACAAGATTGTGCCTTGAGGATACTTCAGCAGTCCCTGGATGTACTTTTGGTATGTGTGGGTCAGTACATCTGTTTTCCAGTGTCATCCAAGGACTGAGCCCTGACTATGTGTACCTTCTGTGGGGTGGAATATTTCTCTGTGATGCTTTGTGTGATAGATTACCACCATGTTACAATTAGGGCCTCATCTTATCCATGGGGGAAGAATTACTGCAATAGGATAAGCTACCATTCCATTTACTGCCAGGCAGTGTGCAATACATTGGGGTACAGCAACAAGGTGTCTGTCCATCATGCTGGCAGTGCACACAATTCCCATATCTGGCACACTGGCTCACTCTGCTGCCTCTTCTTGCATGATAGGATGTCTGGTGGTCATCTTACTGGTTAGTGAAAAGTATTTTTTTCATCAATTAAATAGTTGTTCATAGTAAAACGTTTTACAAATACTAAACAACTTTTCTCCCCCCCCCTTTTCTCTTTTTTTTTTTTTTTTCTTTTTGGGGTGATACAAGATATCCAATAGAGTCACAGCTCATGACAACATTGAGAAAGTCAAGTGGAGCTGCAAAAGATAATAGGTTCATTGGTTTTTACTAAACTATCAACCACCAGGGTGTTTATAAGCCTAGCCGTACGACCCAACTCAGTTTTGTCCTCAAGTACATTGGATGCCTAAATGGTGGGGGTATGTTAGTAATGAGGTAGTTAAAGGTTGTTTGGGGGAGATATGTTAGTTTGGAATTTGTTAACGTACCTTTGGTCTCTGTCCATCAAAGGCATAAGGTCCATCAAAGGCATCAGATAAGGTATGAATTTACAATTTCCCATGCAATGTTCAAGAGTGCATTTGAAAAGGGTCAGGGATAAACTCCACTTCACATGGATGGGGAGCCTTTAGTTTAATATAGTCCTATTCCAGACTAGTGTTTTGATAGAGAGAATCTTCATCATGTTAAAAAGCTGATTCAGATGCCTGGATGAGTTTGGGAGTGCCCTCAGTATGACACAGCTACTGCATGCAGGATGTTTACTACATTTTGCTTTCAGCAAAATATGATCATGCACCAGTCTGGTGGTGAAGTGACTCATACTGTCACTGTAGCTCCTAGTTCCAGTTCTACTATGATTAATGGTGACAATCAGGTAGCAGTAGTAAGGGACCCCATGTGGCAGGCCTGTGCATGGTATACAGCTGCGCTGGTAAAGAAGCACAATCTTGTCCAGAACTATGGACCATGACATTTAGGTTAGTGTTTACTTTATTTTAAAAAGCACATAGAGTATAACTGATGCATGCAGTGATAGGTGAGGGCTGTGTTTAGGGTTGCCACCTTTCATTGTGGCTAAAACCGGAGTAAGGCCATGCCCCCTGCATCACCTGTAACTCCACCCATTCCAACCCCTCTCCTGCCCATGCTCCATTCATTTTGTGATGTCACTATGGCATCAGCTGATGAACGCCTCTTTTTTCCCATTCCCAATGCTTGCTTTCAGCCGATTTACTATGCTTTTCTATAAAAAAGCATAGTAAATCAGTCGATTTAACAAACTCCAATGGTCTGTTTCCATTTTGAAACAGAATACTGGAGTTTGTACAGTGTTTTTCAGAGTACCGGAGAATCAATTTGATTTCCAGATAGTATGAAAAAAAAACAGAGAGGTGGCAACCCTAGCTATGCTATGTGGTGTGTGGTCTGCTGTCACTGTTCATCTGCATTCTCTTTTATCTTTAAACAAATCCTTTATGTCAGATCAGGTACTCATAGGACTGTTTACAAAAGTAATGTCAGAATATTTGCTGACACTAGTTTAGTGATGTCATAAGGCATCATATAAGGAATAACTACATTTTCAAATTTTTTGCATGAGAAACTTTTTTTACCAGAAATGGTAATTGTTATAAAAATCTCCAGAAATGGTAATTCTTATAAAAGTATTATTCAGTATTTGATTGCTTTTAATTTTGCAGATTTCATGAATCCAAATGTCAAAACTTGTATTTAACATGAGTTCATGCCTCAGTTCAATGGAAAATGCATCACCTGTTGTTTTTATTAAACAGTGTTTCCACAGTTTTAACTATGTCATATTAGAAATTATTTACTGCTCTCTCTTAAGCTACTGCACATAAGATTATTTAATTTTGTCATACATAATGTTCTCAGAAATATAAATCATCAGTTGTGCAGTGCTGTGGGTGAAGTGGCAGCAGTATATGGCAGGATTCTCATAAATTGTTTGTCTCTAAATGGTGTGGAATATTTGTTTAATGTTCTGTGTAACTGTCAGCTGTACCATTGCTGAATTAAACATTTTGATACCGTATGGATCATGAATGCTGTCAATCAGTGCAATTTTCATGTTATGCCCTGTACCTCTCTTTCCAGATAACTTTCATTAATTGTAGTGGGCCATTAATGCTGTAAAACAGTGCAATTTGCATGTTATGCCCTGCACCTCTCTTTCCTGATATTCTTCATTAATTGTAAACACTTCCAGGACTGAAATTAAATACTTGCACACACAAACCCCCAGATTCTGCAAGCCTTGCATGGCATGCAGGATTAGTGCAGGAGCTCTAGCAGGCAATATGTCTGCCATGCGATCCAGGAATAGCCTGCAGGGGCATGCACAAGCGCTCCTGCACTAGTCCTGCACAGACTCAGCCCTGCATGCAAATTACCCCATTTGCAGGAGAAATCCATGCAAAGAGGTAAATTTGTGATACAGGAAGCTGGAAACTGGCCGTGCAGGACTAGTGTAATCTGCAGAAATGTACTTGGTTAGTAATCGAGTACATTCCTGCAAATTCCAAAACGGAGCCATGACAGCTCCAAATAAAAGGTACTTATCAGTCAAGAGGCATGCCAGTGACCAAGTATAAGGCCATTGGCATTTGAAACAGCTTAAAAAATAAAAAAATCTATTTTTTTTTAGCCGATCTCAGCAATTTAATCGTAGGGCAGCGGCACGCAAAAAGGGATCGGGGGAAAATAAGAAAATAAACCTAAAGTAAGCATTCTAACTAAAATCACTATTCTGCCATTAAAGTCAATGGCAGGCAGAAGACAACATGGCCAGTGAGTAGTGGTTGCTAAGGAAAGAGGCTCAGTGTGAGACATGTAACTATGCATTAGCAGACAATCCTATGCAAATGAGGTGAATGATAGTAAATCCCAGTTTTCCCCAGCATGCTAGTCAGGTCCCAACAGTGTAGGAGCAGGAATAGCTTGGTGCAAGCTTAGGAGTTAGCTAACATCATTGGGGTGTGTGTCAGGCATACTGTAAGTGGATTGGAGCCCTGTGGCTCTGGTTTGCTCCTAGCTAAGCAAGGGGGTGTGTCTGAGTCTATCTAGCACACTTTACATTGCCTAAGTGAGTGTGTGCGCCGCTCACCGGATTCTAAAAAAAAAAAAAAAGTAAACCAGGAAACAGCAGCTCTGTGCACATTTGAGCACTGTGTTTGCACGGTGCACCCCTAGGCTTAAATAGGAAGGCAACGGGAAGGGAAAACAGTAGTAGGAAGTTAATCAAGGAAAACTAGCATAGCTGGCAGGTGAAATGTATCAGAATCAGCCAATTACACAGGCAGCAGACCAGCCCAGCCCAGCCCAGAACACTACTATCAACTATGCAAAACCCTTCCACTCTGGTTTTCCCATACTCTACACCACCAGTGTATACAAGCGGGGAAGTTTTAACAGACAAAATTATAGGCACTGCAATAGCTATCATACAACAACTTGTGGAAGAGGCTGAGGGTGGTGAGGATGTGAATGCTGCTGACCAGCCCACAGTGAGGAGACGGAGAAGAGTGTACAGACGCAGGATAACCTACCAGGGGCTACATGAGCTGGAGATAGTGGAGCACTAAAGGCTGGACAGGGATCTCCTACAGCAAATTGTTGAGCTGTGCCAGCCACGCTTGACACACAGAACTAACAAAGGGGAACCCATCCCAGTGGATACCAATGTATGTATAGGCCTAAGAATGCTAGCTACAGGTACCTTCCAAAGGCCAACTGGGGATATGATGGGGATCTCACAGGCATCAGCATCCAGGGTACTCCACCAGTTCATGGATGCCATGTCAGCACATGCTGGTGAACATGTATATTTCCCCAACACTGGTGGGGTGCTGGCCAGCAATATGCAACTCTTCCACCAAATAGCAGAATACCCTGAGGTAGTGGGTGCTATAGACTGCATGCACATATGCATCAAAGCACCACCTGGTGAGCGGGGTAGGGTCTACATCAACCGCAAGGGCTTCCCCTCCATCAACTGCCAGGTCGTGTGTGATACCAGGGCATAATAATGAATGTGTGTGCTGGCTGCCATGGAAGCTATCACAATTCCCACATCTGACATCTGACACAGGGGACATTCCTCGCAGTCATCTAGTGGGGGATGCTGGATACGCACTGGAGCCGTGGCTGATGACACCCATCAGAAATGCACACACACCCAAACAAGAACTCAATAATGACGCACACGCACAGACAAGGATTATAATACAGCATGTGTTTGGGATGCTCAAGTCATGATTCCGATGCCTGGAGACATCCAGTGGAGCCTTACAGTACTCACCAGCTACATGTACCCAAATTGTCATCGTATATGCCATGCTACACAATATGATTCTGAGGAAACAGCTGCAACAGGAACAGCATGGGGCAGGGCCACACAGCCCCTCACCATTGCCAAGGCCTGCACAGGCACAGAGTGACTCGGAGGAGGAACAACCTGAGCCTGCCCCAATAGGCAGAAGGAGGTGTGCCCAGTATGCCCTGGCCTTGGCAAAGAGGCAATGCATAGCACATACACTGACACAGGAGGGACCCAGAGAATAACACCTCTCACTGACTCTCACATACAGTAAAAGGGATGCCAAACCTGACACTACCTGTGTTCAACCATGTGTAGGGAGTGTACTATGTGCATCTAACATAGGCAGCCCTTAAAGCACCACCCTTAATACTGGGACACCCACAAGGTAAGTGACTCACACATGCCAATCAGGGAGGTTTACATACCCAACAACAGTCACAGCCAGCAGGACAGGTGTAGACAAACACTAACAAAGGCTGTGCTATGGCCTTTGAATGATGCCTATGGGTAACCTCCCCCCTAGGCCTACACAGACAGACTACAGCAGGTCAGGCAGTGGGATGTTAGTACTGAAGGTTAGAAAGTCAGCAACTAATATGCATGTCAATCAAAGCTAAGACATGTAGTACACTGATATGCCTCTAGTCAGCAGGATAGGTTAGAATACAGAATGAAATGGAGTACCTGACATACCAGTACAGTCATAGCAAATGTGTACAAGTGTCAGGTGTGCCCCCCATCTTATGTAGAAATGTAATAACAGTCAGGTGTGTGCCCCCAATCCTGTGCAGAAATGTAGTAACAGTCAGGTGTGCCCATCCAATCCTGTGAAGAAATGTAGAAATACTCAAGTGTGCTCCCACCAACCCTACCTATTTATGTAATAAAGGTCTGGTGTGCTCCCCGCAATCCTGTGTAGAAATCTAGAAATAGTTAGGTGTGCCCCCCAATCCTGTGTAGGAATGTAGAAACAGTCAGGAGTGCTTCCCCCAACCCTACATGTGTATGCAATAATGGTCTGGTGTGCCCCACCAATCCAATGTACACGTCGTAATAGTCAGGCGTGCCCCCGCCACAACACTATGTAGAAATGTAGGAACATGTATGTGTAGGTATAATGCCAGTGCAGCACAGATACACAGAGGTGGCCAAGGTAGCAGGATAGGTTGTAGCATCTGCACAATATGCAGGCATGTGTGTGTTAGGTTGGTGTGTGTTTCATATTGTGTAAGAGTGGTCACTATGTATGCATGTTGAGGTAAGACCTGGTGGCCATTGCCAACTAATGCTGATGACAGGGACAAGTCCTCACAACTGCAGTGCCAAACACAATACCCACCAGTATAACACAAGTTAGTAGTAAGCCATTGCAAATGTATGGTGGTAATATGTGTCACCATCTGAAAGACTGACATGGCATGGCTGTTGGGCTAGATATTCAAGCAGTACACAGGGGAAAGTACCCCAGACATACAGTATATATTTTGTCACTGTAAAATGGGCACACCCTTGGAATAGTACAAACAGGTATGCATCACATTATCTGGTCCTGTAGTAGGACCTGTGTCTCACACGTACTGCCAATGCATGTTATGTCATGGACACCCAATTAACAGCACAACACACTCCACATACACCATATGCAAGGCCATATGGACAAACCACAGTGACATGTCCACCATGTCCCACTGCATGAACTGTCAACCAGCACCAACACACAGCCGTGATGGGGTGATGACCATAGGGAAAGTATCAGAGAATGTATGCATAATGTAAGGAAGAGGAGAGAATAACTGGGGGGTGGGGCGTGGCCAGCATGGAATGTGCAAAGTCTGACATAAAACTGTGTGCACACACTATCCCTAGTTATCAACGCATAAATGGGTACCTACATACCTGCCCATACACCACAATGGGCTAACGTCCTGACTCATGGCCCCTGCCTCTGGGTAACCTGTGCAAATCTGTACAGCTGTGAGGTATTGCCATAACAATATAAGGCTATACTGTCATGTTGCTGGATGTACATGTATGGGATCCCCTGCCAGTCTTGTACCAAGGTGCTGAACCGGATACACAGATCCAGCAGCAAGTGTTTGCAGCACCCCCCCCTCCAGGATGGCATAACCTACCATGAATATGTAGGCATCTGCCCACAATACCGCACACAGCTGCAGTCACCCTTGCCCACCAAGACATCATTGTGAGCAGAAATGTCACAATGTACATGAGGACAGAAAACATTGCAGTGTATAACAGTACACATCTGATTATCTCTGCTAACATCAGTACTATGTAGCTGAAGCAGCACAGACACAATCAACTACAGTACACACTATCCCCTGCACAACTGGTTCCCATATTGCCAAATGATCAACGGATACCATGCAGAAAGAGTTTGCTACCTGTAGGTGTACAACACAAAGGTCTGCACTGGAGAACAAACTACCTGGAATTGATTCACACATGCAGTACATAAGAGCATAATGGGCATGCTCACACACTTACACACATGAAGCCCATGTCTGCAAACCACAGTGGACCAGACATATCTGGCAGTAGCAGATGCTAGTGCAGACACTCCTCAGTATGCACCACTCATGCTTTGCACACCCAGTGGATAGGAATATAGACATATCCAAGGACAGCACACTATAATAAGCCAAAAGTAGATGCACATAGATGTGTGGAAGAAAGTGACTGTGACAAGGAGCCATCCAGGCCTGTCCCACCCAACACACAGCCAAATGGCTGCAACCACATGAGATTCAGATGTCACTCACTGTAGATACTAGCCAACGGTAATTGTCAGCAGTACCAACTATGTGGTACAAGTTCTAGCTGTGCAACATGACTGTACAAGGAAGTAGTCATCTAGCAGCTGTATACATGTACCTGTGGAATATGGCCCTGTGTGTGTCCACATGTGGTGTGTCAACCCCTAGATGAATGGGTTATGGCCCAGGCACACACACTGGCCTCTCCATAGCCCTAATATGACAAGCCTTCTGTGGTAATTCACTGTGAAATACAGCTTTGGGAAAGTTGTAGCCCAGTAATTTCTGTGGTGCATCCTATAACTGCATATTGCTGTAGTGTGATAAAACAGTTAAGTAGGAGTTCTAATACCAGACTTAGCAAGTGTGTGTGTGTCTGTCTGTGTCTATGTAGAGAGCAATGGTTTTCACTCACACTCCCTACAATTCAAATGCCCTACTTTGGCAAGGCTGCTGATGTCAACCACCTTGAAATACACCTTTTGGAAGGCTGCAGACCAGTAATCTCTGTGGCGCATTCTATAACTGCGTACTGCTGTAGTGTGATAAAATAGTTAGATTAGAGTTCTAATCCAAGACTTGGCAAGTGTGTGTGTGTGTGTGTGTGTGTGTGTGTGTGTGTGTGTGTGTGTGTGTGTGTGTGTGTGTGTGTGTGTGTCTGTCTGTGTAGAGAGCAATGCTTTTTAGGCTAGTCACTCTCCCTACAATTCAAATGCCCCACTTTGGCAAGGCTGCTGATGTCATCCACCTTGAAATACACCTTTTGGAAGGTTGCAGCCCAGTAATCTCCATGGTGCATCCTATAACTGCGTACTGCTGTAGTGTGATAAAATAGTTAGGTTAGAGTTCCAATCCCAGACTTGGCAACTGTGTGTGTCTGTCTGTGCAGAGAGCAATGCTTTTTAGGCTAGTCACACTCCCTGCAATTCAAATGCCCAACTTTGGCAAGACTGCTGATGTCATCCACCCTGAAATACACCTTTGGGAAGGGTGCAGTCCAGTAATCTGCATGGTGCATCCTATAACTGCACACTGCTGTAGTGTGATGAAATAGTTAGGTAGGAGTTCTAATCCCAGACTTGGCAGCTGTGTGTGTGTGTGTGTGTGTGTGTGTGTGTGTGTGTGTGTGTGTGTGTGTGTGTGTGTGTGTGTGTGTGTGTGTGTAGAGAGCAATGCTTTTTAGGCTAGTCAAACTCCCTACAATTCAAATGCCCTACTTTGGCAAGGCTGCTAATGACATCCACCTTGAAATACACCTTTGGGATAATTTTACCCCGTAATCTCCATGGTATGTCCTGTAACTGTGTACTGCTGTAGTGTGATAAAATAATTAGTTATGAGTTCTAAACCCAGACATGGCAACTGTCTGTGTCTGTCTCTGTCTGTGTAGAAAGCCATGCTCTTTAGGCTAGTCACACTACCTACAATTCAAATGCCCTACTTTGGCAAGGCTGCTGATGTCATCCACCTTGAAATACACCTTTGGGAAAGTTGTAGCCCAGTAATCTCCATGGCGTGTCCTATAAATGCGTACTGCTGTAGTGTGATAAAATAATTAGGTAGGAGTTCTAATCCCAGACTTGGCAATTATGTGCATGTCTTTCTTTGTGTAGAAAGCAATGCTTTTTAGGCTAGTCACACTCACTACAATTCAAATGCTCTACTTTGGCAATCCTGCTGATGTCATTCACTGTGAAATACACCTTTGGGGAATGAGTACTCCAGTTATCCCTGTGGTGTTTCCTATAACTGCTTCATGCTCTAGTATGATATAGACCTCTGGTAGGGGTTCTATCCTCACACATGGCAGTTGTGGATGTTTTGTGTGTGTTTCTATGTCTTTGTAGGGAACAATGCATCTTGGGCTAGTCACACTCACTACACTTCAAATGCCCTACTTTGGTAATCCTGCTGATGTCATTCACTGTGAAATACACTTTTGGGGAAGGAGTACTCCAGTAATCTCCTTGGTGCATCCTATAACTGCATAGTGCTGTTATAAAAAAAACTAGTTAGGTAGGAGTTTTAATTCCAGACATTGACAGGTGTGTCTGTGTGTCTCAGTGTGTGTGTCTGTGTTTGTAATTCATATCCTGTGTGGAGGTGGTTGTGAGTGTGTAACCACTGGTGTCAATGGGGAGTGGGTTTTGCAAATCTCTTATATGGTAGCCCTAGTATATATTACAATGTCCACCATACAGGGATAACAGATGTGAAATAGCCGAGAGGCTGGGGTGCATATCCATACCCCTACATTTGACATCAAGGCCAGGCGAACAAAGTGAGTGACCCTAGAATTACCCAGATAACTCTTTCAACCCATGTCTCATACACACACATACTTGCCTAGGCAACAGCTGCTATGTTGGTAGTACCCTGCATATTACCCACTGATAGTAAACATGGTGTGATTGCAGTGGGCTACAGTGGGCATGGCACCCCGACCATCAGTCCAATAGACACATACATGCCAACAGTGCACCTTCCCCATGTTCCCCACTGGACACCTGCAACACCAGTGGTGCCTTCAAATGTGACCCACAAATGACATACCATGCCTGAAAACATGCCCTATATGGCAGATGCCACTGACACCAGGGAATACCGGTATCATGCTATCAATGTAGGTGCTGGGTCAACCTGCCATCCATTAACAGTTCCCACCACATGAAGCCAGGACTGGCACATCTGATGATAATCTGTGTACACAACATGGGCCAGACACCCCAGGTACAGTTCCACATGTCACTGTCCATGCATGTGGGAGGTCTGCACATTCCAGACACTGTCCATGTCATGGACTAAGGTACACATACATGGCAAGCAATGCACAGCATTGGCCACATGCAATAGTCACCCAGGTGACTGGATGGTGAATACAATACCCACCTGTGTGGTCAGATCCAGACACTGCACCCCTGAGCCACAATGAAGACCATTGTCATGTGGCCTGATGCCAAGGTATACCCATCATCTAGCCTTGTATAGCCATCTGGTACAGTCGACCATTACACACCCGTGCAGCAATGCATCCATGCATGTCAGTACTGGCACCCTGTGTCTGTGTGTGTGTTGTATGATGCATATGACCACATTCACACACACTACAACCCCCATTGGCATACTGAAGCATTCTGTCTGATGTCAGACACCTCCACATACCCTTTGCCCATATAGCCTCCATATGACCCCTGTGGTACATGTGATACCTGCACTGTAATGTGTTGTGGCAATCCTGGCCTTGTCAAGTGTGTTAATGTGTGTGTGTCCCTGTGAGAGTGTGGCTGTGTTGACTCTGGCACCTGTTCATGCAGACAGGTACATGTGCTACACCTACCATATAAAATTAAAAGAAAAAAACATCCAGGGAAAACAAAGTGTTCTGTTGTGCTTTTATTCCAACTTGCAGAACAACTCAGTGAAAAGCATAAATGCAGAAAATCTCCTACATGTTTTTCATCACAGTAGCTGTAACTTCTTCAGATAATGACATTACTGAATCAGAATGCTACGTTTTCCGTGGGTGTTTTTTTCATTTAATTTTACTGGTTATAGTTGTGGCTTAACCATAGGCTGCTGTTTCATTTGAGTTTTTACACCTACCATATAGCTACCATAGCCTTGTTGCAAATGTCACTCAACATCACATATACGTTTTGAAGGCTCATCAACATGTAACCTATGTGGCACATCCAATAACTGCATAGACATGTGATCACACTACATAGTCATCAGGGGTTTGATACCCTGTACTGGTAGGCATGTGACACAAACATTGAAAATAAACCGAGCCCAACTACAGGGTGATGTGCCTGACCTGACTACAGACTGTAAGTGCTGCTATACTGCATTTGGAGTAATGTTGGTGTAACAGGGTGTGTATGGATATGGCTGCCCTACATGTTTTAATAGCTGCCATGTCAGTACTATGTTTATGAGGAAACCCCCATCTCTAGGGTCTTCTGCAGACTGGGCAGTGTGTGGTACCTTTTGTTTCATGTGTTACCCACAGAGCACCTGTCTGTGAACTGCAGAAGGTAGTGTGAGGATTGCAGTCTATAGATGGTGACAGCTGTGAGAGTTACTGACTTAATATCCCTCATAGGGCATATGTTGCAACAAACCCTGTTACAACAGTAAATGTATGAGGGTATCACAGCAACATGTTAATATTGGCCCTGTGTATGTGCCTCCAGCCACAACTCTGTCACCCTTTGTATATATGTCATGCAGTAAGAGGTGCATATGTGCTGTACACCATAATTAGTGTCATCATATCTGATAACAAGTGAGATATCAGACTGCTACACATGTTATGTGTAGTAGGGGTTACAATTTATGACATAACCTAAACATTCTGTGGTTGTGTGTACAGTATTGAGGTCTCTGTACTCATGGTGATTGTCAACACTGTGTGTATTGTTCATATGTACTTTGGCCTGTGTACAGACAGTGGTAGATGTCATTGTTCATGGTCCTGTTCTATCTGATGTTACATGATGCTCCACTGGATGTTACCCTATAGGCTTACACGTTTGTAGGGCCATTCACACACATGTCCCATACCACAGTCATGCTTCGGACAATACTGTGGAGCAGTCCAGTATATGTAGGGTTAGTGTGTGAGAGGCACATATGAGGATGGTGTTGCACAGATAGTCCATATACTGTAATATTATACTAGCTTACTATATGTTGCTGTGGCTGTGTTCACATTGGTGTATCATACTCTGTGCTGTGACATGCCTGTATAGCCTGCTATACATGCTAGTACATGTGCATTCCCCCATAGGAAGTGTAGGCCAGTGCTGAGCCAGTCTGCCTGTAGCCTGCACAGTGTGTTGTTACATGCCTAGCAGCTTAGTGTACTTACACAGTGAGATGTCATGTCCAGATACTTGCCAGATATACTGCTGCTGGGCTACCATAACAGTCATGTATGTCAGACAGAGCAGTGGGATGCTGTGCAGATGTAGGTCAATATCTAGTGGCTAGTATGTGGCCATGGCACCTCCATACCAGTGGTTATCATGTGTCAGGATAGACAAGGGTGTGTGAATGCATAACTTGTGGGGTCAAATATGTACCAGTAGTTACGTGTTATACCCATCTACATGGCTGTTAACATCCACATTGTCAGACTTGGTCCACATGTCTTGCACTAAGGGGTTCTGTGTATAGTATATATTCTGTGTCCAGAGTGTGTCAGACTGTCCATATATATTGGCCAATATCTCTGCTGTAGTCCACAGGAGCATTACGTGCTAGCAGTGGTGCTGTCCTATGATGTCCTTAGGATGTCTGTCAGTAGCCAATGGCACACATGATAAAAGCAGATGTGACCACCCACACACACCATGTCTATGCTGCCTTAAGGTATCTGGGTGTACATTACCATACAATCCACCTTGGGTAAATGCAAGCCTTCTGTCTCCAGCAATACAGACAGTTCCTTCTGTCAGTGTGCTTGTGATGATGCCAGCTATGCCATGTTATGAAACAGTTACATCCCACTGTGTCAACTGAGTTCTTTACCCATTAGAGACTGTCTACAGAGTGTAGATAGAGGCTGCTGAACTATACATCTGCATTACTTACTGTTGATTGTTTGGTATACTATGGCCCAGTCTGTCTATACTATTGTAGTACTTGAAGGCCTCGGCCTGGACAGCAACATTTGCAAACTTTTCCGGACTACTGTATTAGTATAACTGTTTCAGAGTTGCATTACTCTGTTTATATGATGTCAGTGTCTAAACAGCTAGGTGACATGGCATATACAACTTTAATAGTACACAAATAAAGCTTCCCCATTTATGCAAACCTGTGTGTGGTGTT
This sequence comes from Protopterus annectens, assembly GCF_019279795.1. Taxonomy (NCBI): domain Eukaryota; kingdom Metazoa; phylum Chordata; order Ceratodontiformes; family Protopteridae; genus Protopterus; species Protopterus annectens. Next base: position 1,656,143,288 of record NC_056725.1, on the reverse strand, counting down.
ATATCCTTTGACCTCTCTGTGGGTATATGTTGCAGGCAATGATTGTCATTTGTATGGGTGGCTCATATAGTGTCCAGTTGTTAAGGTGGTAACTGTAGGCATAGTGGCTGTTCCATATTGTGTGCACCTTCTACAATTGTATCTTACTATACATATCTCTGTGTGTGTATGTGTAGTTACATATATATTTATATATATGTATACATATATATGTATATCTGTATCTGCATATATGTGTCAATGTATATGTATCCTAGGGATGTTGATAGCTTCCACATTGTATATTCCCTATGGGAGCCAGAATATACTGCATGATATGTTACTGATACCAGCCTGGCATCATACAGGTGGGATGGAGTACTGTAAACATCTTGTGCCCATGTCATGCCAGGGCTTGGTTATGGGATCTGCAACAGTTGGTAGTGTATTGCAGGGCAGACATGTTTGACTGTGGTGGGGTATACCTATTCGTACAAGACGTATGTTGACTGGAGCCTCACAACCCCATTAACGGTTCATGTGGACATATATGTTTTTGTTATGATCCCATTGTTATCTACAGATGCATGTCCATATATACCTTTATAGCTATATATATATATATATATATATATATATATATATATATATATGTATATATACTTACATATATATATATATATATATATATATATATATATATATATATACATATATATATATATATATATATCTATATATATATATATATATATATATATATATATATATATATATATATATATATATATATGTAATAAATAGAATAATTTGCATCTCCAACAGTGTAGATATCTCTCTGCCCTCGAGATGCAAATAAATAAGTACAAAAATAAATATGGCTGAGAGATAACCAAGGCGTTTCAAAATTCCATTCATGTACTAATCATTGCACATTAAACCACCTTCCACATAGCAAGCTATAAGTTCCACCATCCAGCCAGCGGACCATAAAAATGTATAATCCACAGTGTAAAGTAAAAAGTCTGTTTAATACTTAAAACAAATCAGTAAGCGCTTTCACAGTTGCTTCGTCAGACCGTTAACATTCAAATAGTACTGCCCTATTTGCTTTTATACAAATCACATGTCCAATTAACTATTTACTAATAAAGCGTTAAAGCTACACTTTACATCTTATAATTGTTCGTAACAATATTTAAAAAATATACCTGTCACATTGTATTCATAAATTACTAAGTATATATAAACATCAGATGTCCTTCGCAATCAATCTAATAAATGCAGTGCTTTAACAAAAACTTTTTAAGACAAAAATAATTCGTCGACAGCATACTTCAAACGCAAAAATATATAAAACATTACTTTAAGAAACATGAATTCATAACCTTCAGTAATCTAGCGGTCATAACATTAACGTAATTATCATTAAAGGCTTCTAGATAATGCTAAAATATCAATTCATTGATTACTTTAAAAGTATAAAATAAATATTTACCACAAAACAGTATTACAATTAATCATGGCTGCCTTTTCACCTCCTATTTACAAAGGCAGCTGCTGAAGAATTCCCTAGCGTCAACTAATACTTCTGCTATACTTGTATAACCTTATTTAGTGGAAGTTCCATAGTCCTCATAAGGCTGGAAGTATAGATCGCAAATGTATGCCTTGTTGCCATTCTACATAAAATCAACTATGAATTCAATATATTTAACAAATATATACGTTGCTTTGTCACTACGTGCAGTATCTACGGAATATTAAGTGAAACATTTTACTGATACAACTGTTACTATAAAATCAATCTGGAAAAAATATAAACTTTCTTAAATATTAATGTAAATACTATATTCATATTAATTAGAGTAATATATAACTAAACAGTGTAGAATTCTAACTGTAATGTCAATATCACTTAAATAGAATACATGTATTGTATAAGCATACGAGATACATGTATAATAAATAAATAAAACTATTATAAGTATTTTACTATATACTTTTACATTATTATTAGCTTATGAAAAATGATTTTAAATTATTGAATTCATCAATTATACCTCAAGGAATTTATCAAAAAAATTTTTAAATACATATTTAGCTATATCAACCAAAGAATTCATTTTATCATGTGTCATTGTCATTTAATACGCCTAGCCTTCAATATTGGTTTTATGGAAGCTCTCTCATTAAGGCCACTTCCTTTATCTGCCCTAAGTCTCATCATCCAGTTAACCTCTCTCCCTTCGGTGATATTACGAATATTGTCTTCTCTAAACCTGGGCATAACATTGTCTAAAGCCATAAATGTGAAATTATGTTGGGTCCCATAATTATTAACATGTTTGGCTAATGCATTATTCATATATTGTATTCTAATTGCATAAAGATGTTCTCTAATCCTAGTCCTAAATGCCCTGTTAGTCTTGCCAACATAGAACGCTTGGCATACCTGGCAAGAAGCCAGATACACCAAGTTTTCAGTGCTACAAGTAGCATTAACTTTAAAGGTGAAGGTTTGTCTAGTGTCCGGATGTATGAACATATTGCCTCTTTCTATATAATTGCAATAGTTACAACTTCCACAAGGACGTGTTCCTGGGAGTGAATCATTGTCATGTACCTCTCCACGGTGACATAATAATTTTTTAAGATTGCTTTTATTTTTATATTGAAACATAGGTTTAATTCCTACTATCTGTGCAATATCATAACTGCTGGTTAGAATTCCCCAGTGTTTGTTAATAATGTCAATAATATCCTTCCTATCGTTAGAATAGTACATTTGCATTCTCGCTTGATTATTAGAACTTCTTATAATGTGTGTTTCATTGGTTTGATGAGAATAGTATGGAGCTGCTCTCCCATTTCTTAAATTACGTATATCCTTTAGATTGCTTTCTATTTCACTCCGTTGATATCCTCGTTGTAGCAGTCTACTTCTAAAACTATCCATCTCTTGCTGAAATCCTTCCTGCGATGCATTAAGTCTGGAGATTCTCATGCCCTGTCCTTTCACTATGTTTTCAAATATATGGCACGGATGCATGCTAGTTCTATACAGAAGTGCATTCCTATAACATTTCTTCCTATAGACCCCAGTGTTTACTTTGTCTTCTAGCACTCTGTACAATGACATCCAGGAACTCTATCCGGTCCGTGGAATATATGTGAGTAAACTTAAGGTGGGAAGTAAAATTGTTAATAGCCTTGATAAAATTGTGTAAACTTGCATGAGTGCCCTCCCAGACAAGGAAGACGTCATCCACAAAACGTCTGTAAAATCGCACATGCAAGCAATACTGTGTATACTTAAACAAAACATCTTCCTCCCACATAGCTAGATATATGTTGGCGTAGCTGTTGGCACATGATGTGCCCATTGCTACGCCTTCGGCCTGTAGAAATACTTCATCCTGGTAAACAAAAACATTATTTTCCAAAACGATTTCCATGAACATGGCTATGAGGTCTATGTGTTCATCTGTGTAACTACTGTGTAAAGTTAAGTATTTCCTGATGGCTATTACGCCATCTTCATTAGGAATGATAGTAAATAAAGATTGGATATCTAAAGTGACAAATGTCATATCTGCTGTCAAATTTACTTCACTAAAGTGGTTATACAGATCTCCAAGAAATTGTTTGGTGTCTTTTAGTATGAATGCATTCTGTTCTACAACTGGTCTAAGATACTTCTCAACGTAAAGGGAGAAAGGTTCTGTCGACCATCCACCTCCAGAGACAATAGGTCTCATTGGTGGGTTGGTACCATGTTTGTGAATTTTAGGAATACCATTAATACTGGGTAGTAAAGGATATTCAACACGTAGGAAATTAGCTACATCACTATCTATGATGTGACTGTTCTCCATTTCAACAACGATATCTAATATCTTTTGTTTGATGTTGTTAAGTTGTTGCTTAGTAATAAATTTGTAATATCTATCGTCTGATAACATATCTTTCATGCTTGTATTATAATGAGAGGTATCCATGACAACCAATGGACCCCCTTTATCTGCTGGTCTAAATACTATGTTCCTATCTGATTTAAGCCTACTTAATGCCTGCCTCTCTTTGAATGGCAAGTTATTAAATCTCCTATGTTGATTGTTGTTAAATGCAAACTGTTCATATTCATCATCTTCCACCATTCTGTAGAAAGCTTCCAATAAGGGATGGTTATGAGGTGTAAATTCACTCAATTTTTTCAATGGTCGTTTAGAAACACTTAAACTGTCACCAAAGTAAAGTCTAAGCATCACATTTCTATTAAATAATTTTAAGTCAGTCAATACATCAGTAATATTACTGTTTATAGTTGGAATAAAGGTTAAACCTTTATTCAATAAACTTAATTCATGTTTATCTAACGGTCTATGTGAAATGTTCCAGACCAAATTGGCATCTATTTGTTCCACATCTTTTTGATTGTCTGCCCTTGTGTCCTCTCTCCCGAGAGTTTGCGCTTCTGCCTCCCCCGACTGGCAGAGCGGTCTCTTTTGTCGACCCTCCCCATGGCTATGGGGAGGGGGAACTGAGGAAAAATTGTTTGATGTGGCCTGGTCTGGTCTGATATATTAGTGTTCACGATTTTGGGACGTACCACTGGAATATCCATCAATGGAATGGAAGGGTGTTGGTTCTTCTCTGGTCGGTGTGTCTCAATAGTGGATGCATCAGTATTAATGTGTGATGTATGTGGTTCCCGTTGAACAATAGGCAACGCTGTTATATTATCCTGAGAAGTGGACTTATTGAATGAACTAAGTGGCCTCAATGGTACATCCTGTGGTTGGAAGAGGGTGGCATCATCTGTTGTAGTATGTGTAAATGATGTTCTAGGCCAAGCAAATACTTGCGATGTGCGAAAATCACGCACGTCTCTATCAATCTTGTTTCTCTTCTGTTGTAAGAGACGCCTCTCATATGCTATGATACCATCTAACATGTTTGTGATAGCTCGATTAACCAAGGGCTCAGGAAACTTGGCACTAATCTCTAATTGTTGGACTAGTGCTGACTTGGTCAGTTCATCTTCTACTGGCTTAAAGAAGTCTAATAGTAGTTGCATGTAATTCTTGCTCAGTTCTAAATTCAACTTCTGCCATTGGGTAAGAAGTACAGGATATTGATCTCCATATGTTGACATTTTTAGTATGCGTAAACCTGTAGGTATTATATTTATTTTCAAACAGACTTCTAGATGAAGCCTTTGAGTAGAAAGTCGTTTCAATTTCAACAAATCAAGTTCCAATTTTTGAATCGCTGTTTGCATCTGTTGCATAGCATCCACAGGAAAATCACTAAAACTTTCATCTCCAACAGTCTCATAAAGCATGACTGGATTACTGTCGATGGTTAGACATGCTAGCAATTTATTCTTCAGGCCTTCGCCCCTTTCTAACGTATTATATAAAACATTGTCACTTGCCTGTCTGTTGAACTGAGCTTGTTGATTGCCATTGAACTCTTTGAGTGTTCCGAGTAGATTTTCATCTCAAATTACTACTTCTGGTGTATAGTCAAGCTCTATGCTCCCGTTAGGTCCTGCCATGTCACCAAGGATAGCATAAAAGATGATAGAAATAATAAATAGAATAATTTGCGTCTCCAACGGTGTAGATATCTCTCTGCCCTCGAGATGCAAATAAATAAGTACAAAAATAAATATGGCTGAGAGATAACCAAGGCGTTTCAAAATTCCATTCATGTACTAATCATTGCACATTAAACCACCTTCCACATAGCAAGCTATAAGTTCCACCATCCAGCCAGCGGACCATAAAAATGTATAATCCACAGTGTAAAGTAAAAAGTCTGTTTAATACTTAAAACAAATCGGTAAGCGCTTTCACAGTTGCTTCGTCAGACCGTTAACATTCAAATAGTACTGCCCTATTTGCTTTTATACAAATCACATGTCCAATTAACTATTTACTAATAAAGCATTAAAGCTACACTTTACATCTTATAATTGTTCGTAACAATATTTAAAAAATATACCTGTCACATTGTATTCATAAATTACTAAGTATATATAAACATCAGATGTCATTCGCAATCAATCTAATAAATGCAGCGCTTTAACAAAAACTTTTTAAGACAAAAATAATTTGTTGACAGCATACTTCAAACGCAAAAATATATAAAACATTACTTTAAGAAACATGAATTCATAACCTTCAGTAATCTAGCGGTCATAACATTAATGTAATTATCATTAAAGGCTTCTAGATAATGCTAAAATATCAATTCATTGATTACTTTAAAAGTATAAAATAAATATTTACCACAAAACAGTATTACAATTAATCATGGCTGCCTTTTCACCTCCTATTTACAAAGGCAGCTGCTGAAGAATTCCCTAGCGTCAACTAATACTACTGCTATACTTGTATAACCTTATTTAGTGGAAGTTCCGTAGTCCTCATAAGGCTGGAAGTATAGATCGCAAATGTATGCCTTGTTGCCATTCTACATAAAATCAACTATGAATTCAATATATTTAACAAATATATATGTTGCTTTGTCACTACGTGCAGTATCTACGGAATATTAAGTGTAACATTTTACTGATGCAACTGTTACTATAAAATCAATCTGGAAAAAATATAAACTTTCTTAAATATTAATGTAAATACTATATTCATATTAATTAGAGTAATATATAACTAAACAGTGTAGAATTCTAACTGTAATGTCAATATCACTTAAATAGAATACATGTATTGTATAAGCATACGAGATACATGTATAATAAATAAATAAAATTATTATAAGTATTTTACTATATACTTTTACATTATTATTAGCTTATGAAAAATGATTTTAAATTATTGAATTCATCAATTATACCTCAAGGAATTTATCAAAAATTTTTTTAAATACATATTTAGCTATATCAACCAAAGAATTCATTTTATCATGTGTCATTGTCATTTAATATGCCTAGCCTTCAATATTGATTTTATGGAAGCTCTCTCATTAAGGCCACTTCCTTTATCTGCCCTAAGTCTCATCATCCAGTTAACCTCTCTCCCTTCGGTGATATTACGAATATTGCCTTCTCTAAACCTGGGCATAACATTGTCTAAAGCCATAAATGTGAAATTATGTTGGGTCCCATAATTATTAACATGTTTGGCTAATGCATTATTCATATATTGTATTCTAATTGCATAAAGATGTTCTCAAATCCTAGTCCTAAATGCCCTGTTAGTCTTGCCAACATAGAACGCTTGGCATACCTGGCAAGAAGCCAGATACACCAAGTTTTCAGTGCTGCAAGTAGCATTAACTTTAAAGGTGAAGGTTTGTCTAGTGTCCGGATGTATGAACATATTGCCTCTTTCTATATAATTGCAATAGTTAGAACTTCCACAAGGACGTGTTCCTGGGAGTGAATCATTGTCATGTACCTCTCCACGGTGACATAATAATTTTTTAAGATTGCTTTTATTTTTATATTGAAACATAGGTTTAATTCCTACTATCTGTGCAATATCATAACTGCTGGTTAGAATTCCCCAGTGTTTGTTAATAATGTCAATAATATCCTTCCTATTGTTAGTATAGTACATTTGCATTCTCACTTGATTATTAGAACTTCTTATAATGTGTGTTTCATTGGTTTGATGAGAATAGTATGGAGCTGCTCTCCCATTTCTTAAATTAGGTATATCCTTTAGATTGCTTTCTATTTCACTCTGTTGATATCCTCGTTGTAGCAGTCTACTTCTAAAACTATCCATCTCTTGCTGAAATCCTTCCTGCGATGCATTAAGTCTGAGATTCTCATGCCCTGTCCTTTCACTATGTTTTCAAATATATGGCACGGATGCATGCTAGTTCTATACAGAAGTGCATTCCTATAACATTTCTTCCTATAGACCCCAGTGTTTACTTTGTCTTCTAGCACTCTCTGTACAAAGACATCCAGGAACTCTATCCGGTCCGTGGAATATATGTGAGTAATCTTAAGGTGGGAAGTAAAATTGTTAATAGCCTTGATAAAATTGTGTAAACTTGCATGAGTGCCCTCCCAGACAAGGAAGACGTCATCCACAAGACATCTGTAAAATCGCACGTGCAAGCAATACTGCATATACTTAAACAAAACATCTTCCTCCCACATAGCTGGATACATGTTGGAGTAGCTGTTGGCACATGATGTGCCCATTGCTACACCTTCGGCCTGTAGAAATACTTCATCCTGGTAAACAAAAACATTATTTTCCAAAACGATTTCCATGAACATGGCTATGAGGTCTATGTGTTCATCTGTGTAACCACTGTGTAAAGTTAAGTATTTCTTGATGGCTATTACGCAATCTTAATTAAGAATGATAGTAAATAAAGATTGGATATCTAAAGTGACAAATGTCATATCCGCTGTCAAATTTACTTCACTAAAGTGGTTATACAGATCTCCAAGAAATTGTTTGGTGTCTTTTAGTATGAATGCATTCTGTTCTACAACTGGTCTAAGATACTTCTCAACGTAAAGGGAGAAAGGTTCTGTCGACCATCCACCTCCAGAGACAATAGGTCTCATTGGTGGGTTGGTACCATGTTTGTGAATTTTAGGAATACCATTAATACTGGGTAGTACAGGATATTCAACACGTAGGAAATTAGCTAAATCACTATCTATGATGTGACTGTTCTCCAATTCAACAACGATATCTAATATCTTTTGTTTGATGTTGTTAAGTTGTTGTTTAGTAATAACTTTGTAATATCTATCGTCTGATAACATATCTTTCATGCTTGTATTATAATGAGAGGTATCCATAACAACCAATGGACCCCCTATATCTGCTGGTCTAAATACTATGTTCCTATCTGATTTAAGCCTACTTAATGCCTGCCTCTCTTTGAATGGCAAGTTATTAAATCTCCTATGTTGATTGTTGTTAAATGCAAACTGTTCATATACATCATCTTCCACCATTCTGTATTCTCTGGGGAGGGGGGACTGAGGAAAAATTGTTTGATGTGGCCTGGTCTGGTCTGGTCTGATATATTAGTGTTCACGATTTTGGGACGTACCACTGGAATATCCATCAATGGAATGGAAGGGTTTTGGTTCTTCTCTAATCGGTGTGTCTCAATAGTGGATGCATCAGTATTAATGTGTGATGTATGTGGTTCGCATTGAACAATAGGCAACACTGTTATATTATCCTGAGAAGAATAGTTGCTTGCTTGGTCGGGTCTGGTCTCAAGTCTGTACCCGTAAAAAAATGACCTACATACATAATGTCTGGAAGTCTGAATTTTCACTTCAAATGATTGAGCTTCAAGTTAACTTCACATGCTCTGTCTAGAACTTTCTTGAGGTTTCTGTCATGCTCTGCTTCAATATTGCCTCCGATTAATAAATCATCTACTATTATGGCACAAGGATAACATGAAAAAACTTGCTCCATTGTACGCTGAAAGATTTCACATGGAGAATTTATTCCAAACAGCATCTTTAGGAATCTTTATCTGCCAAACAGAGTACCAAAAATAGTTAAAAATGAGGATTTACGATCAAACATCACTTGCCAAAATGAACTTTTTGTATCCAAAACAGAAAATACACTAGCATTCAGGATTAGAGCTGCAACTTATTCAAATGTGCACATTGGAAGATATGGTCTCTTCAATGCTTTGTTAAGATCTTTTGGGTCAATACATATTTTGATTTTGTCAGAGTCTTTTTTGGGAGTGGCTGCCATGGATGACACCCATTCAGTTGGTTCTGTCACTAAACAAATCACACCTTGTTGCACCATTTTATCCAACTGAGCTTTAACCTTATCCTGCATAGCTATCAGAACTTTTCTCGCTGGTCTGCCTACTGGAATGACCTCTGGGGCTAACTTCATGGAATTCACAACTGGAAGTTTGCCCAACATGTCCTTGAAAACATCAGGATACACTGAGAAAATGTCTTCAGAAAAATTAGAACTCAGAAATGCACTTACATGATGAACTTCTTTAGCAAAAGAAAGTAGATTCATTGTCAAACTATCTTTGAGACCCAATAAAGACTGCACTGGTCTTCGGACTACATAGAATAAAAGTTGTAATAGTTCTCACCCAAATAACATGAAAGCATCACAGAACCTTTGGTTTGAATTTCTTCACGTCCATAATCAACAAGTCTTGCACTACTGGTCACATTGAGTTGTTCGTTAGTTCTCACTTTAGCAAATGTGTCTGCTGATATAACATTACACTTTGAACCAGTGTCTGCCTTGAGCTCTGTGAATTTTCCATTAATCCAGACAGTACAAAACACTTCAGTTCTTGTCAGTAGATTCACTGCATCATCTCTTTCACCAAGTCCCTTATCTCTGAAATTATTTCTGCTGAATAGTTGCATAGAGCCATGGCCTAAAGCTAAATGCCAAAAAGTGCATAGTCATCCCCTTTGGGAAAAACAAAGTGCCCACAAATTACCACATAGGTGGTAATCCATTAAGTATGGAAGAAGTAATTAGGGATTTGGGGACCCAAGTAGATAGCAATCTCTCCTTTGACAATCATGTTGCCAAAAGTGGTTAGAAAGACCTTTTATATAGCCCACCTTATCACGAAAGGGTTCACATCTAGATCAAGAGAGGTCATTGTGCCCCTCTACTCATCACTCATCAGGCCCATAATTGAATACAATGCCCCATTTGCGATTTACCTTACCCGACACCTGCAGCAACTAGAAAGACCCCAAAAGTACCTCACCAAGAGGATCAAGGGACTCAAACAGATGCTCTACGCAGTTAGGCTAAAGAAACTCCAGCTCTACTCAGTTGCTTACTGCCTACTCAGAGGCGATCTGTGCCTGATGTATAAAGCCATGTCCACACCAGAATTAATGGACATGCTCCACCTCAGTAAATCAAAATCCCTTAGAGCCACATGCTCCAGGGACGTAAACCTCAGCACAGAAATAAATAGGGCATGCTGGAGGGACAGATTCATATCCCAGAGGCTCCCCTCACTCTGGAACAAAATTCCAATCCATGTTAGGCAGAGCCCCTCAATGACCCTCTTCAAGAGAAATCTTGACGAGTGGATGGGAGATCGTAGGTTTACCCCTGGGATCTCTTCTGTGTCCCTACTAGACAGAGGCACAGTAAACTAACCTTAAAAGGGCTATCTTCTGTGACCTACTATACAGAAGCACAGTCAACTAATGTAAAAGGATGGTGAAAGCCAAACACACTCTGGCTAGGCTTATAAATGCCCTAGGGCAGATAGCCTAGTATCAACTTATGAACCTATGAACTTGAGCTGCAACAACTTTATTACAAGGTGAGATAAGTACAAACTTGCAGTGTTATAAGATAGTCCTGCATTTTTTCTGTTTTATTGTTTCATTGAATATTGTTTTAAAAATAGTACTGCATTTATCTGCTTATTTGTTCACTGAAAATTGTACTTCTCTCTGTGTCTGCAGTTACTTGGTTTATTTTTCTCAATTCATTGATATACGGTATAGAAGTCTTAGCCTAGAGGGCTTTTCTGTGCCTGAAAGTCGTAGTCCCTTATCTCTGAAATTATGTCTGCTGAATAGTAGCATACTTGAGCTGCAACAACTTTATTCCAAGCTGAGATAAGTAAAAACCTGCAGTGTTTTAATATAGTACTGCATTGTTTTCTGTTTTATTGTTTCATTGAATATTGTGGTAAAATTAGTACTGCATTTATCTGCTTATTTGTTCACTGAAAATTGTAGTTCTCTCTATGTCTGCAGTTAGTTGGTTGTTTCTTCTCACTTCATTGATATTCAGTGTAGAAGTCTTAGCCTAGAGGGCTTTTCTATGCCTTAAAGTCTTAGTCCCTTATCTCCGAAATTATTTCTGCTTAATAGTTGCATACTTGAGCTGCAACAACTTTACTACAAGCTGAGATAAGTACAAAGGTGCAGTGTTATAAGAAAGTATCACATTCTTTTCTGTTTTATTGTTTCATTGAAAATTGTTAAAAATAGTACTCCATTTATCTGATTATTTGTTCACTGAAAAATGTAGCTCTCTCTGTGTCTGCAGTTAGTTGGTTCTTTCTTCTCACTTCACTGATATTCAGTGTAGAAGTCTTAGCCTAGAGGGCTTTTCTATGCCTTAAAATCTTAGTCCCTTATCTCTGAAATTATTTCTGCTGAATAGTTGCATACTTGAGCTGCAACAACTTTATTACAAGCTGAGATAAGTACAAAGGTGCAGTGTTATAAGAAAGTACTGCATTCTTTTCTGTTTTGTTGTTTCATTGAATATTGTTAAAAATAGTACTGCATTTATCTGCTTATTTGTTCACTGAAAATTGCAGTTCTCTCTGTGTCTGCAGTTAGTTGGTTTATTCTTCTCACTTCATTGATATTTGGTGTAGAAGTCTTAGCCTAGAAGGCTTCTCTGTGCCTTAAAGTCTTAGTCCCTTATCTGTGAAATTATTTCTGCTGAATAGTTGCATACTTGAGCTGCAACAACTTTATTTCAAGCTGAGATAAGTACAACCTTGCAGTGCTATAACATAGTACTGCATTTTTTTTCTGTTTATTTAATTGAATATTGTGTAAAAAATAGTAATGCATTTATCTGCTTATTTTTTCATTGAAAATTGTAGTTCTCTCTGTATCTGCAGTTAGTTTGTTTATTCTTCTCACTTCATTGATATTCGGTGTAGAAGTCTTAGCCTTGAGGGCTTTTCTGTACCTTAAAGTCTTAGTCCCTTATCTCTGATTTTTTTTTTGCTGAATTGTTGCATACTAGAGCTGCAACAATTTATTACAAGCTGAGATAAGTACAAACTTGCAGTTTTTTCTGTTTTTAATGTTTCATTGAATATTGTTAAAAATAGTACTGCATTTATCTGCTTATTTGTTCACTGAAAAATGCAGTTCTCTCTGTGTCTGCAGTTAGTTGGTTTATTCTTCTCACTTCATTGATATTCGATGTAGATGTCTTAGCCTAGAGGGCTTTTCTGTACCTTAAAGTCTTAGACCCATGTCTCTGAAATTATTTCTGCTAAGTATTTGCATACTTGAGCTGCAACAACTTTATTAGAAGCTGAAATAAGTACAAACTTGCAGTGTTATCAGATAGTACTGCATTTTTTTCTGTTTTATTGTTTCATTGAATATTGTGTTAAAATAGTACTGCATTTATCTGCTTATTTGTTCACTGAAAATTGTAGTTCCCCTTGTGTCTGCAGTTAGTTGGTTTATTCTTCTCACTTCATTGATATTTGGTGTAGAAGTCTTAGCCTAGAGGGCTTCTCTGTGCCTTAAAGTCTTAGTCCCTTATCTCTGAAATTACTTCTGCTGAATAGTTGCATAATTGAGCTGCAAGACCTTTATTACAAGTTGAGATAAGTTCAAACTTGCAGTGTTATAATATAGCACTGCATTATTTTTCTGTTTTATTGTTTAATTGAATATTGTGTTAAAATAGTACTGCATTTATCTGCTTATTTGTTCACTGAAAATTGCAGTCCTCTACGTGTCTGCAGTGAGTTGGTTTATTCTTATCATTTCATTGATATTCGGTGTAGAAGTCTTAGCCTAGAAGGCTTCTCTATGTTTTAGAGTCTTAGTCCCTTATCTCTGAAATAATTTCTGCTGAATAGTTGCATACTTGACCTGCAACAACTTTATTACAAGCTGAGATAAGTACAAACTTGCAGTGTTATAAGATAGTACTGCATTTTTTTCTGTTTTATTGTTTCATTGAATATTGTGTTAAAATAGTACTGCATTTATCTGCTTATTTGTTCACTGAAAATTGTAGTTCTCTGTGTCTGCAGTTAGATGGTTTATTCTTCTCACTTCATTGATATTCGGTGTAGAAGCCTTAGCCTAGAGGGCTTCTCTGTGCCTTAAAGTCTTAGTTCCTTATCATTGAAATTGTTTCTGCTGAATAGTTGCATTCTTGAGCTGCAACAACTTTATTACAAGCTGAGATAAGTACAAACTTGCAGTGTTATAAGATAGTACTGCATTTTTTTCTGTTTTATTCTATCATTGAATATTGTGTTAAAAACAGTACTGCATTTATCTTTTTATTTGTTCACTGAAAATTGTAGTTCTCTCTGTGTCTGCAGTTAGTTGGTTTATTCCTCTCACTTCATTGATATTCGGTGTAGAAGTCTTAGCCTAGAGGGCTTCTCTGTGCCTTAAAGTCTTAGTCCCTTATCTCTAAAATTATTTCTGCTGAATAGTTGCATACTTGAGCTGCAACAACTTTATTACAAGCTGAGATAAGTACAAACTTGCAGTGTTATAAGATAGTACTGCATTTTTTTCTGTTTTATTGTTTCATTGAATATTGTGTTAAAATAGTACTGCATTTATCTGCTTATTTGTTCACTGAAAATTGTAGTTCTCTGTGTCTGCAGTTAGTTGGTTTATTCTTCTCACTTCATTGATATTCGGTGTAGAAGTCTTAGCCTAGAGGGCTTCTCTGTGCCTTAAAGTCTTAGTCCCTTATCTCTGAAATTATTTCTGCTGAATAGTTGCATACTTGAGCTGCAACAACTTTATTACAAGCTGAGATAAGTACAAACTTGCAGTGTTATAAGATAGTACTGCATTTTTTTCTGTTTTATTGTTTCATTGAATATTGTGTTAAAAATAGTACTGCATTTATCTGCTTATTTGTTCACTGAAAACTGCAGTTCTCTGTGTCTGCAGTTAGTATGTTTATTCTTCTCACTTCATTGATATTCGGTGAAGAAGTCTTAGCCTAGAGTGCTTCTCTGTGCCTTAAAGTCTTAGTCCCTTATCTCTGAAAATATTTCTGCTGAATAGTTGCATACTTGAGCTGCAACAACTTTATTACAAGCTGAGATAAGTACAAACTTGCAGTGTTATAAGATAGTACTGCATTTTTTCTGTTTTATTGTTTCATTGAATATTGTGTTAAAAATAGTACTGCATCTATCTACTTATTTGTTCACTGAAAATTGTAGTTCTCTCTGTGTCTGCAGTTAGTTGGTTGTTTCTTCTCACTTCATTGATATTCAGTGTAGAAGTCTTAGCCTAGAGGGATTTTCTATGCCTTAAAGTCTTAGTCCCTTATCTCTGAAATTATTTCTGCTGAATAGTTGCATACTTGAGCTGCAACAACTTTATTACAAGCTGAGATAAGTACAAACTTGCAGTGTATAAGATAATACTGCATTTTTTTCTGTTTTATTGTTGCAATGAATATTGTTAAACATAGTACTGCATTTATCTGCTTATTTGTTCACTGAAAAATGCAGATCTCTGTGTCTGCAGTTAGATGGTTTATTCTTCTCACTTCATTGATATTTGATGTAGAAGTCATAGCCTAGAAGGCTTTTCTACCTTAAAGTCTTAGTCCCTTATCTCTGAAATTATTTCTGCTGAATAGTTGCATACTTGAGCATCAACAACTTTATTACAAGCTGAGATAAATCCAAACTTGATGTGTTATAAGATAGTACTGCATTTTTTTCTGTTTTTATTGTTTCATTGAATATTGTGTTAAAATAGTACTGCATTTATGTGGTTATTTGTTCACTGAAAATTGTAGTTCTCTGTGTCTGCAGGTTTTTGGTTTATTCTTCTCACTTCGTTGATATTCGGTGTAGAAGTCTTAGCATAGAAGGATTCTCTATGCCTTAAAGTCTTAGTCCCTTATCTCTGAAATTATTTCTGCTGAATAGTTGCATACTTGAGCTGCAACAACTATATTATTTGCTGAGATAAGTACAAACTTGCAGTGTTATAAGATAGTACTGCATTTTTTCTGTTTTATTGTTTCATTGAATATTGTGTAAAAATAGTACTGCATTTATCTGCTTATTTTTCACTGAAAACTGTAATTCTCACTGTGTCTGCAGTTAGTTCATTTATTCTTCTCACTTCACTGATATTCAATGTAGAAGCCTTAGCCTTGAGGGCTTCTATGTGCATTAAAGTCTTAGTCCCTTACCTCTGAAATTATATCTGCTGAATAGTTGCATACTTGAGCTGCAACAACTTTATTACAAGCTGAGATAAGTACAAACTTGCAGTGTTATAAGATAGTACTGCATTTTTCTGTTTTATTGTTTCATTGAATATTGTGTTAAAATAGTACTGCATTTATCTGCTTATTTTTCACTGAAAACTGTAATTCTCACTGTGTCTGCAGTTAGTTCGTTTATTCTTCTCACTTCACTGATATTCGATGTAGAAGTCTTAGCCTTGAGGGCTTCTATGTGCATTAAAGTCTTAGTCCCTTACCTCTGAAATTATATCTGCTGAATAGTTGCATACTTGAGCTGCAACAACTTTATTACAATCTGAGATAAGTACAAACTTGAAGTGTTATAAGATAGTACTGCATTTTTTCTATTTTTATTGTTTCTTTGAATATTGTGTTTAAAATAGTACTTCATTTATCTGCTTATTTGTTCATTGAAAATTGCAGGTCTCTCTGTGTCTGCAGTTAGTTGTTTTATTTTTCTCACTTCATTGATATTTGGTGTAGAATTCTTAGCCTAGAGGGCTTCTCTGTACCTTAAAATCATAGTCCCTTATCTCTGAAATTATTCCTGCAGAATAGTTGCATACTTGAGCTACAACAACTTTATTGCAAGCTGAAATAAGTACAAACTTGCAGTGTTATAAGATAGTACTGCATTTTTTCTGTTTTATTGTTTCATTGAATATTGTTAAAAATAGTACTGCATTTATCTGCTTATTTGTTCACTGAAAATTGCAGTTCTCTCTGTGTCTGCAGTTAGTTGGTTTATTCTTCTCACTTCATTGATATTCAGTGTAGAAGTCTTAGCCTAGAAGGCTTCTCTATGTTTTAGAGTCTTAGTCCCTTATCTCTGAAATAATTTCTGCTGAATAGTTGCATACTTGACCTGCAACAACTTTATTACAAGCTAAGTACTAATTTGCAGTGTTATAAGATAGTACTGCATTTTTTTCTGTTTTTATTGTTTCATTGAATATTATGTTAAAAATAGTACTGCATTTATCTGCTTATTTGTTCACTGAAAATTGCAGTTATCTCTTTGTCTGCAGTTAGTTGGTTTATTCTTCTCACTTCATTGATATTCATAGTAATAGTCTTAGCCTAGAGGGCTTCTCTGTGCCTTAATGTCTTAGTCCCTTATCTCTGAAATTATTTCTGCTTTATAGTTGCATACTTGAGCTGCAACAACTTTATTGCAAGCTGAAATATGTACAAACTTGCAGTGTTATAAGATAGTTCTGCATTTATTTCTGTTTTATTGTTTCACTGAATATTATGTTAAATAGTACTGCATTTATCATCTTATTTGTTCACTGAAAATTGTAGTTCTCTCTGTGTCTAGAGTTAGTTGGTTTATTCTTTATTCTTGTTTTTTTGGGTTAAGCTGACTTTTTCGTGTTAAACTTAGTTTATTCAAAAATTTTTCTGTTATTGTTTATGAAAATTTTTAAAGCTGA